>NC_140170.1:102316172-102445326 GCF_963971535.1 Notolepis coatsorum
CCTCGTCGGCCCAAGACTGTGACCTCTTACGCACTCCCTCCGGGACCGGGTGCTATGAGTCCCTCTGGGATATCTGCATGCTGGCTAATGGCAGACAATGATGTGATGGCATTTAAACCAGAGATGGGGGTGCCATTATAATCTGTGGTGTTGATATCTCTGTATTTTTTAGATTGGCTTTGTTTTCTCTGAGATATGGCCCCAGGGGTCATTCCTGCGTCTTTGTAGGTCAACGTGGAAGAATCAATGCGACGATGTTCATCGCAGCTCATTGTTACCCGATAAGCTGTGTCAAGGCTCATCGCTAAGAGGGTCTGGATGCTTCCCCATGTGTGATACTGACACCAATTATCATCCAAGGGGATGAACTCACGCCGCGTGCGAGAGCCCACGGATTGACACACACTGAGACGGCTTTGGTGTGATGGGGTCCCCTGCGGCCCGCGCCTGTCTGTAGATATCTGTAGGGCGTTTGGTAATGGATCTTAATGCAGCCTGATATTCTTACACTGGATGACCATGACTGCTTTCTTTGATATACTATCCATCTCACTCTCAGCTTTTATGAAAAATTGACACTCAGGGCATAACCTGTCCTAGACAAAGTCAAGTGTGTGTGTCTGTGTGTGTGTGTGTGTGTGTGTGTGTGTGTGTGTGTGTGTGTGTGTGTGTGTGTGTGTGTGTGTGTGTGTGTGTGTGTGTGTGTGTGTGTGTGTGTGTGTGTGTGTGTGTGTGTGCCACCAAAGAAAATAAAGCAGATGTATTATCCTCACAATCTCACATATATCCAAAAGCTACAAGCTGTCTTATACAAATTTAATTGGTTTGAGAGCTATTGAGTGAAAGGGTTGGATCATATGGTGTCACTTATTCCATTGTGAT
Organism: Notolepis coatsorum; assembly: GCF_963971535.1. Lineage (NCBI taxonomy): Eukaryota > Metazoa > Chordata > Actinopteri > Aulopiformes > Paralepididae > Notolepis > Notolepis coatsorum. The sequence continues at coordinate 102,317,055 of NC_140170.1, forward strand.
GTCACTTATTCCAGGAAGACAGTTTGTAGTTTTGGGATATGTTGTATGATGTGTTAAAGGTGTTGGGCGGTGATATTATTATCACTTTTTCCTAAATGGTCAAATGTAATTACGTTACATCATATACAATTAAAAAAGAGTAAAATATTGCCAATATTAAAAAGTTAAACTGGAGTGCTGTCCTAGTCTCTTTTCTACGATTAATCATATTGAGGATCCATTCTTCAAGGGCTATTCGTGAGTTGAGTCATACTATTCCAATTTAGTTTTGCATTAGGATTAAAAAAAGTTATAATGTTAAATTCCTTGATTTAGAGACCAGCTAAGTAAATGTCTAACTGTATATTTTGCATGTATCCAAAATATGAGTCAGCCACCACTGAGATAACTTGTAGGGCACCTTCAAGCTAATGAATAATAACCTGGCAACATACTTCCTTCCCTGAACCTTTCTATTCCCCAATAATTCTCTCTCTCTCTCTCTCTCTCTCTCTCTCTCTCTCTCTCTCTCTCTCTCTCTCTCTCTCTCTCTCTCTCTCTCTCTCTCTCTCTCTCTCTCTATCTCTCTTTCTCCTTCCTCCTCACACACCCAACAACATTACCTCATTCACCAAGCATCTCCATAACACTGCAGATCTAATTACTGGCCTCTCTCCCCTCATGCCATCCATTGTTGGTTGCCAGCGCTTTGTGGCTCTTGGGTTCAAGTGGCACAATCTAAAATAAATATGTGTGGCACTTGGGGTGGGGCAGAGGGATCACAAGATTCAGCTTCACTTCTTCATTGTTGATTCATTTCTATCTGCATGGCTGTTGTAATTTAGATTTACACATTTAGACAGACTTAATTACATTTCACAACTGAATAGTGGTTGCGTTGCACAATGGCTGTGCCTGTTGCCTCAGTCTTTTCACTGCCTTCTCATGTGGTGTTCACACTTAAAGTACAATGTAAGGCCTGTTTTTCAATGTTGTTGCAAAAAAATATTTGTATCCCCCTGGACAAAATCAAGCCATTTCAGATATCCAATCTGCTTCCTTGAAGATATTACATAATATACTTGGGTATATTCAGGGCGTGGCCGTTCGGAGTGCATGTCCATTTGGACCGGGCCGGCTGCTTGGCTCCCAGTATGGCTGCAGCGTGGCGTGTGCCCATTTGGAGCACGTTGCTGTTCAAAACACATGCAAGTTTGGAGCGGACTGATTGCTTGGCCCCCGGAAGTGTTGCTTGCAGCGTTGTGGGGACCCGAGGTATGGCGGCTTGCAGCGTTCTTGAGAACCACTCGCCGGATCGACTTCACACTCAACACTGCACACCCTTGGGTCCTCAGAAATACACCTGCCAAACGTTTGTTGTTACAACGCCATATTTTAAAGTCAAGTTTGTTGTCATAGTGCCACCATCTGGCCAGATGGCACCATATTAGACACTGCACTCCCCTGGGTTCTTAGCAATACACCCGCCAAGCGTGAAGTTGATTGGATGAACAATTATCAAGATATGCAAATGTCTAATTATAGTTAGAGAGTGTCTAGTGAACAGAAGGTCACGCCCCCTCAGCCTACTGGTGTGGATGTGCTCAGAGAGGGTGCACTAAAACAATGATACATCTGAAGCTGAAATAATTATACTCATGACATTAGCAGTCCACAATAAGCTATTTACGACTTCATAGTACCGGATCTTTAAAACACAGATACACAAACAGTTGTGGCATTGTGTCACATGCCCATTTCATTGCCACACTGTTAAATCGGTGTAACTAACAGTTGCCACAAGTGTCGAGCAAATACTCTACATGCCACACTAACAGGTGCCTCAATAATATTAACGGAAGGTCTCATGGTAGGCCTACGCTTTGGGTGAGCAACTGTCCATCACAGCTGTCCATTATTAGTGTTGCCATGGCGTGCCACAATTTGATAACTCTAAGTTCAGAAAACTATATTTTCTATAATGGGAATCTGCACTTTTATTTTCAAGTTCAAGGCTCTGAAAAGAAAAGTGAAATCAGAGGGGTCACTATGCATCAACGTACAAGCACTGTTACCTACACGAGTAGAAGTGATGCACATCTAACAGTGATGATCAATCCCTCGCAATGCTCCATCGCAGCTTTACTCAGAGTCAACAATGAGTCTGTTTCTTTTCCTAATCTTTGGTGTGATGTCTATGGTTTCCTTAGAGGGGACAGTTGTAGTGTGGGTGTGGACTGGTGACGCGTCCTAGACCTTGTCTCTTGTTGTCTTTCTGTAGACCCCTGTCCTCCAGACCCCCCAGACTACAGCTGTAGTCTCTCATCCATCTCTGGGTGGTCTCTGTGTGTTTACACTACAGGGCAGGATGAGGTCCAGAATGGGAGAGACGGTGGGCCATAAATCAACTTTTTTCTATATACAAATGTGACAACCGGAGTGTGACAGAGCCTGTGTCTGTTGTTATAGCTCTATGATCACCTTCCGTCATGGGGTGAGAAGTATGTGACGGGAATGTCCAACTGTACGAGTGGAGTTGAAAATATAAAGGGCAAAGATAGCAACTGTAGCCATAAACATTATCATGAAGTGAGAGAAAGTGTCTCTGTTGAGAGTTTGAGCTGGTATTCACAATATACAAAAACCTCTAAAAAGTCTTTACTATCCCACCAGTTGTACGGTTTGTTTGTTTTAAATACAGTACAACTTTGAAGAAGATTATGTGGGAGCAGACTCTGGATATTCTGGTTGGATTTTAACTCCCTGCTGTAAAAAGTGGGTACATTTTACTAGCATCGCGCTAATGATGTCATGGCACCAGCGGTACACTTGTAAAACCCAGTTGCCAGGACTTTGTGAGGAGAAGACGTGTGCTTCGCTTAAAAACACAACCACACAATGTGTGTTGTTTAGCAAAACTACAGACTGTAAACCCTGACCAGCTTAACTTATTGTATGAACAGCCATCAGTTATACAAACAAACTCTCTGCCCACCCACCCCCTCCCTGTGTCTTGTTCTCATAATGCACCAACATTTACAGTAACAACATCATCTGAGTGACCTGTTCATTGCACTGTTCATTGTTGAGTTTTCATTGTTTTTAGACTACGCAGCTACATAGTTGGCATTTTTCTTATGCCGCTTCAAATGAAAAGGATGTCAAGCAACAATAATCGGTGCGGCGGTCGTTGGTCATCAACCATATGTGCGTGAGTCTATTCATAGATTTGAAAAATTCTGTAGATAAGTAACATGGTAACATTTGAAAAAGGAAATTTAGTCTTGGAAGGACGTTCATTCTTATTACATTTATTCTTCCCAGCAGAGATAATGGGAGCGTGGACCATTTACCATGTTACTTATCTACAGAATTTTTCAAATCTATGAATAGACCCATCTCAAAATTTATTTGGTGCAACAAAATATGTGCGTGAGTGAGAGAGAGAGAGGAGGGAAAGTGTGAACAACATTTGCTACAGCTGGGGAGCCTGGGAGTGGTGTGTCGTCCTGTTGTAATTGATACGGTGGGGTTAGCTTCCCCTGTTGCCCTCTGCGTGTGGTTAGTCACAGCATCATGCTTCCTGACGACGTGACCTCTCAACCCATCGCTGCCTCCCCGCTCTCTACCCTCCGGTCTTCGCTTGCTCCACGGGGGCCCACAGCGATAGCTAATTCCTGCTTGATTTACTACCCCCTTCCCCTTTTGTAGCACGCATAGAACCTCGACTTGCACAAACTATTCACTGCCTTATTCCCCCGTAGCATTATTCCATTATTTAACCTGAGAAGTCGTGCTGCTGATATTGCTGGAAGTCACTATTGCCATATGGAATTGAAAGCATATTTAAAATAAATAATTGAAATTATGTTCCATAATTTTGTCTTGAATCTTGTTATATGGTGGTGTCGTAGACATGGAATATCTAACCTTGATCCCTCAACGGACATGAACCTTCTAGCCCTGCTCAGCCTCCCTTTACCCCAGATGTTATTCAGACATGTGCCACAAACCTTCTAGCCATGATCAGCCTCCCTTTACCCCAGATGTTATTCAGACATGTTACCACAAACCTTCTAGCCCTGCTCAGCCACCCTTTACTCCAGATGTTATTCAGATTGCGGACCCTGACTTCACTGCTCTGTGATTTTCCCACCAGATTGCTTGGAGTGACGGCTGTGGTCTGTAGATCCTCCTCTGGCTTTTCCCGCTCGTTCTCCTGGGACTTCTGGATAAAGGAATGTGGCTTTGGAAGAGGACAAGCCAGCCCCACCCCCCCTAAAACCTCCCTCTCCCCTTGCCATCTTCCCATCACACACAGCTAATCCAAGGGATTTACAGAAGTGAGACAGAGCCTTTGGGGGGCTTCGCCTTCACACTTCCCACTCAGAATGCAAATGGCGCAAATGTGATACCTTCTCTCTCCAGAATAGCTACAGCACGCTGGTCCTTTTCCTCTCAGAAATGTGAGCTAGGAAAGCCAGCCTTTGACTTTGACTTCCCAACAAAGGAGATGCTGGGATACTTTCTATTCTGGAGAAACAAATTGCAAGCCTGGGGCCTTCTACTCTTGGCCCCTGCCATAGCCTCTGCAGGGGCGAATTCTGTGCTGTGCCGCAGTGAGGTGATAATGGATTGCAGGCATTAGAGGACCACCATGCCAAAAAACCCAGCGCTAGCAGCACCCTCCCTGCTGTATGCGGCATACAATGTTCACCACATGACACAGACACGCAAAGCCAGACACGCAAACTCCAAATCAAGCAAAAACCCCATTCATCTTCGGAATTCCACGTATGCAATTTGCAGTGTTGGCCAAACCTTTTCTTTCCCTCCACTTGCTGTAAAGCTAACTGACTGGACCGTGTTAGGGAGTCCATCCAAGGAATACAGCCCCTATAAACTTGACTGAAATACATCTCTTCTTCTCTTTTTTTTTGTAACAAGGATATGATGTGTTGGGAGTGTTCGTCACACATCCTCCTACAGGATACGTGTGAATGGATAGCTCGGTGAGGAATGAGAGGGAGGTGTGGGAAGGGACATGGGGTGGTCCTGACCACCACTCCGCCCATTATCTGACATAACACCCTCCTGACCTCGTCCTCAGAGTTATCAATGTACATGTCAACACACTGCGTCATCAGGGCAACTCTCGGAAGACACTGAGGTTTGGGGCTTTGAGTGAGGGTCATTATGTAACTCCATCATCTTGTCAGGGTTAGGGTTCATTTCCGTACATAGTATATCAGGAAATTTTTAGACAAATTATACAAGGGCCACTCAATATAATTGTTTCACCAATCAGACAAGCAATGAGTGAATACTATGACCTTCTCTGTTAATATTGTTATCAATTGTTTATGTAAAGCATTATCGCAAAGATGACGGTAACTGCATTGAATCCTATGAATACTATGACCTTCTGTGTTAATATTGTTATCAATTGTTTACGTAAAGCATTATTGCAAAGATGACGGTTAACTGCATTGAAACCGAAACTGCATTCTCCAACACTGTGACTGGTTCCGTGACTTATAACATCTCCACGAAGACTCTCAAGAATTTGTGTGTGTGTGTGTGTGTGTGTGTGTGTGTGTGTGTGTGTGTGTGTGTGTGTGTGTGTGTGTGTGTGTGTGTGTGTGTGTGTGTGTGTGTGTGTGTGTGTGTGTGTGTGTGTGTGTGTGCGCGCGTGTGTGTGCGCGCGCATGCGCGCATGTGCGTGTGTGTAAGAGTGCAGAGCGACTGGCTGAGGAATGTGGCATTGGAGTCCGGTCCCTCAGGGTTATACATGCAGTGCAACTCTAAACCCCTTTGAAACAGCAGAGTTCTGACCCCTGCTATCTCCACCCCCTGTTCCTGTCACAGCGATTAATAGCAGAACCCAGCCCATTCTCCTGTCCTGGCAGAGAAGGCAACTGGATCTCATGGTTTCAATTAGGCTCAAGGAGACAGAGTCTGACTTGAGCAAAACGCTGCCCGGGCAGCGCCGTTCGCCAGGCCCAAGCCACATGGCTGCTACTGGGGGCTGCCTGCTTAGTGCCTGCTGCCTGGGCCTGGGGACCTCAGTCAGGAAACATGACATCTGTTTTCACTTGTGTGTGTTATATCACCCCCTCTGATTGTCCACTACAGTTTCACTGCCATGTGCATTACCGTAACTGAGCTGTCTGGGTGGAGTAGACCCAGTCATACTGTAACTGGATTCTGTTGCGGGGCGTGAGACGGATCTGGGCATGAATAGCTACAAAAGGCGGGACGTTGATTTAGTCCAGAGAAAATTGGAGGCATATCTCTCAAATCTCCGACAGACTAATTACGTGCGTGCCTCTCGTGGGGGTGGTATTGAGAAACAAACCCTACCCCGGCCTTAATAGGCCATTAGGACACCGGAGTGCTCTTAATCAAACGCCAAAGATCTGTTCTCTGATTTCTAAACAGCCAATGCTTTGATTTTCAGTTTACCGCTATAAGAGTTGCCCTACTGTGCTCCGGAACTGACCTCCTGCGGCCCCCGCGTCACTGCAGAGAACCGACAGCTTTTGGTTCTGATTCGATTACAGGACTTCAAAGCACCAGAAACACATAGAGAACCGCGGTACATAAGCGTTGAGGCAGGGAAGATTTCAGAGATAAGATTACTTTGGAAAAGAGCTGGGTGGGAAAGCAAGCAGCCTGCCTCTCATTAGGAGAAGCCTAAAATTATTATCCCAAGTGAATGAGGTGCCTTTGAGTTGGAGACTTGGCTTAATTTTGTTTTGCTTATGTTGTGGCTCATGTGTGGGCGTGTGTGTGGGGGGGGGGGGACGACAATGACGACACGTGCATGCCAGGGATAGTCTCTGGCAGTGTCAACTCCAGGGCTTGAAGTCAGAGTTTTGGGCCTATACTCTGGTATGTCTCCCACATGAGGGGGAATGAGAGTTCTGGTGGATGTTTGAATGTGTGAGCCTTCGCTGTGTATGTTAACTTCAACAGATGTTAGCTCCGTTACTAAAACAATAGCTTACGATCCACATAATTACAGGCTCTGAGGTTGGCACTGAAGTTGGGCAGAGTTCCACGTGGCGGTTAGAGAACCTCCCTAAAACCACGGCAAAGTGTAACAACCTCAGAAAGTACACACTGTCTGTTTATAAGCACGTTTTACTTTTCCTCCAGATAGTTCACAGAACAACATTAGAGCACCAAGTGGATCAATAAAGGGATATCTTATCTTATCTTATCTCATCTCATCTTACAAGATGGCCATTGTCAAATTATACTTTGCAAGTGTTGAATAAGAGATAAGATTCCAGCACAATTTATTTCTCTTTCAGACGCCAAACTTTTGGGATCTCAACTGGGGTTGCCTACATGTTTCTGATTATCTCCCTCTAATACCACCTGCTACTAGTTAACCCACTCCCCAACCCCTCACACTCCCTGGCCAAGCCCCCCCCCCCCCCCCCCCCCCCCCCCCCAGTAACAGTTGTGCCCCCCAGACATCTGCGAATGAGCTCTGACTTCATCCCTGTTTAGCTGAGTAGTAGTAGAGCCATCTCTGCTCCTATACGATCCTGCTGTCTCTAGTCCCATGCTGAAGTTGACAGGACTATCCGGTAATAAAACAAATGGTATGAAAGGGACTTTGTTTGACTGCAAAAGATAAATGCTGGCTTATGCTTCTGCATAGGAATATGGTTTCAACTCAACTGAGAGAATCCCTTTGTTTTCCCCCCCTCCCTAACATTTTTACCTCTGTTTTTGTCTCCCCGACTTTCTCTCTCACTGCTATATTTGTCAGCTTTCATTTGTACCGTTGAGACAATGGTATCATGATGTTTTGATGTACATGGTTGTGGCTGGACCGTCTGTTTAGATAGTGCTGAATAGCAGCATAATGTTTCCCTCCATACAAAAGTGGAGCAAACGTACCAATGCAACAGAGTATCTATAGGCTACACTTATTATAGGCAACACAGTTCTATTACTAAAGGTCATTATATAAATCCCACAAACAATGCATGGATTTTGAATTAAGCTGCTGTTTAATATTGCTTTTCCCACCATAACTGGCAACTGACTCTGTGATTAACTGTATAGCTTAAATTCACTATGGTGATAACCATAATGTCATAGGTAGGCAATTGCTCCCGGGCCCTCGTCCGCCCAAAGGGCCTTTTTTTTTTATTTTTTATAAATTGTTTTCCCATTCTTGTCACTCCATTCAACTTCAAAATGTTCATGCTGCATTTGAGGCCAAATCAAATGACGTAGCAATTCGAGTTACCATCAGAGACGGTCGCTATCTTTGTTAACATGAAGTGTTTTCAAAGTGGAGCAAAGAAGAGAAGAGCTGGCAGGCGTTAGCAGCCTAAAGGCCCAGGCCAGGACATCTCTCCTACCGGAGCAGTGTGTATGGTATGCACCACTGAACCTCTTGCTTTTCATTCCGGCGCCCATGTTAACAGGTGGAAATGTAGCGCTGGGAATTGGAAGTGCCATGAAGCATCAATTCTCACATAAGCAGGAGCCTGGCTGTTCACACCACCAGAGGTGCATTTATCTGCACCAATCAAAAAGAGATTGTGCTTCTCTGCTCCAATCACACATAGAGGCGGTGCTCGCGGTGTGTCGAGAAAATTAAAATTAAAATTAGTTTTATCTCTGTGAGATAAAGCCTGGTAAAGAACTACTGCCGAAAGTGTCTATGGGGTAGAATTTCCAGTGTATGTACTTCCCCTGGAAGCTGCCTCTGAACGGACCAAACTTTTCCCGAATCCTGTCGGCAAACAAGCTAAAACGTCCCGGTCATGTAGTAAATTCTTCAGGCAAAGCCGTTGCAGTGGCTTAAACGAGGAAATATTGTGCACTTTGCACGTTTCTATAATTGTTTTGTCGAAACCGGAAAGCCTGTAGCCTGTACTTCCTGTAATTCCGTTTAGACATTTTAGGAGGCATATCTTTACCAGCCTACGAGAAAATAGACCAGACGCCGAAACTATCGCTGAAGATTGCGAGCTGGCCGTGGAGCTCCGTGGCATGACGCTCCAACTGTTAACACAGGAAACTGGCTGCAATACCTGGCGCTTCGTGGCGCATCGGCAAAATAGACATTGAAAACACCATCACGTGGACGAGCCACTACAGTTCAACGAGGCAGCCGTCATGCCCGGCTATGTGGACATAGCGTTACTGCTGCTTTGGCGGGGGAAACACTGGATGCCGAAGTGCTTGGAATCGCAGCCAGTTTCCTTTTCCGTGCCCATGTTAACCAATTGAACCATTCACACCGGCTCGTGATATTCAGCGATAGCTGAATTGCCCTCTACGTGTGATCGGTGCAGAGGAGAACAGAATCTCTTGCGCTTCTAGCGTTACACTGCCTCTGCTGGTTGGGGGAGGAAAGTGTCCGAGGCCACACGGGCGGACAGCAGCCCACCACACAGACCAGACACCCGCTCCAACTGCTCCAGCTCAGCATCCAGCAGCAGTTGCATCACCGCCATCACAGAGCGGCCTGAGCAGTGCCAGCGAGAGCAGCAAATCCTTAGTGAAGACCCCACCTTGTGTCAGATAAATTGACAGATAAGGAGATAATTTTAAGTGTACAAAGGCAGGGAGAAAACAACAAGGAAGTTGTGATCAGTGCAGATGCTGTATTTTGTTTTAGCTGCCATGTTTTGTTTACACACAGCTCCCTCTCTCCAGAGTGTTCCAATGGGAGATAGCCAAGAACAATGTGTGTGTAGGTTTGATTTTCTGTAAGTAAGGGAACTTCCTAATGTATAAGTAGGCCTTCTGTCTTTCCCCTCTCTTTAGATCTGTGCTGGGTTGCCAAAGTAAGCCACAGATCACCAATCAAGCAGCAAAGCTGGAAAATCAGAACGTCTCACTCACACACACACACACACACACACACACACACACACACACACACACACACACACACACACACACACACACACACACACACACACACACACACACAACACACACACACACACACACACACACACACACACACACACACACACACACACACACACAGAGTTGTGGACTTCAGACTTTTACCCGTAGAGAATAGCTTTATCAAAAATCATGTACTATACTTTTGTCTTTACAGAATTAAAGATGATTCAAGTTTCAAGTTTCTTCAAGTTTCTTTAATAGTTGTCATACAGAAGTACAGAATACTTTTGTACAAAATGCTTCTTACTGTTGCGCTCCAGAGACTGTGCAAGACAAGATAAGTATGAAATAAAAACATAGTAAAATTAGAAGTAAAAAAAAAAGAGGTCACAGTGTTCAGTTTAGACATATGTACAATGTTCGATGCAGAATAGACGTAGTTACCATACAATATACAATACTGTGCAGTGTACTAATATACAATACTATATAGTGCAAGGCAGAAATGGAGACATGGGACGAGGTGCAGGATATATTTTATCATGTTTTTCTTGCCATATTGTCTTCTTCTAACTCACTGAAGGTAATTTTAAGTTGTTCAGTTAGAACAGTTTTCTCATTAGGGTCTGTCCTTTAGTTCTGGGTATAACTGAAAAGAGCTGCCTAGTTTTTGCTCACTAGCTACCAAGATGAAGAAGGGCCTCACATTGGGGGCCTCCAAATCACTAAAACCGCCCCTGGGTAGTATTTATTATCCAATTCTCAGTGAATTGCCTTCAATACGAGTGATGGCAATCACAAAATATTCTCAAAATATTTGTATTATCAGGCAAAACGTTGAACCTGTTTCGGTGACTGGTCATTATTAGGCTAAGTTTGATAACCTGATGCAATTGTGTAGAGGCAACAAGTGCTCCAAATGTATCTGATATCAGGTTTTATTCAGCGGAAAGATGCCTTTTCTCTGTTCTAGTGCTGATAAAGAGATGAACAGTGTGATGCTCATCTTTACTCTGGCACAGTTTAATCCCTGGGGCCCCTTTAAAGCCCCCCTTCTGAATCAACATGACCACATCTACTACCCACATATAAACAACCTCTCCTCGCACAGCACGCAACCTCCACACCATCCCCTCTTTCTCTCTCTCTCTCTCTCTCTCTCTCTCTCTCTCTCTCTCTCTCTCTCTCTCTCTCACACACACACACACACACACACACACACACACACACACACACACACACACACACACACACACACACACACACACACACACACACACACACACACACACACACACACACACACACACACACACACACACACACACACACACACACACACACACACACACACACACAAATGGCCTCACGCTACCACCTGCTAAATATATAAATACACACATTTCTCCCAGTCACTGAGGAGGTCAATGAAATAGCAGACATAGCAGCGGAGCGATGTTCCCATACAATCTGCAAAGAGGCAGATTATTTAGAGGACAAAGCAGAAGAGTCTGTCTGGTCTTCATATAAGTTCAAATAGCCTCTCAAGTCTTCCCTACATCCAAATTAACTGTATACATCTTACTTTCTAAACTGATGGCTTTGTTGAATCTGAATCTTTGAAAGTGAATCTCAGCATCTTTAAAAACACCCCCTTTCTATAAATATTTCTAAAATACCTCAAAAGCTATGAAACCCGTGGGTTTATTTTCAAGGCTGATAGAGGAAAGTCGGCGAGCATTCCAGGGAATAAAGGTTGTAGGGTTAAAACCGCTATATTCAGCGCCAAAGACCACTAGCAGAAACGCCCCTCACCCTCCTGACCCTCCCTCTACCCCCGCAGATGGCCATGCTTTCCCAGAAGTTTAACCCCTTAAATAATGAGGGCTTTTACCTACCGTTCAAGAGTGCAGCGATGAGAAGCCAAGCAAAAGTCAACGTTTTGCAGGACTGGTTCACTCTCTGCGTGGATGATGCTGCCATTCTCCTTCTCCGTGTGTGCACACGTCCAGTGGGTACGAGTGTGTGTGAGTGAGTGTGTGAAAGAGAGGGAGGGAGAGAGAGAGAGAAGGGTGGACCTAGTGGGCCAGACCAGTTTAGGGTTTCTTCTAAACCAGAGCGGGATGGGGTGGATAAAGCTCCACTTGTGCTCTGTCAGTTTTATATGGTGCCCCCCCCCCCCCCCCCCCCTCTCTCCTCCCTTGCAGAGGCCCAACCCCACACCCCTTCTCCTTCCTCCTCTACTATTCCCCTCCCCTGAAGGAGAAGCAGAAGGAGGGAAAATAAGCAGAATGGGGTCTTGTTTTGGGGGGGGGGGGGGGGGGGGGGGGTTGTATATTTTTGAAGAAAAAAAAGGTTATTCATTGCATTCTTCAAATGCCTCTGAGCATTGATAGTTATATCGTATGTATGCAGAAGGCCCTGTTTTATATATATACATTATTATAGACTTTATGTGCGCACCGCCTGAATAAGATAAGATATTCCTTTATTGATCCCCTTGGGGTATCTGAACTTCATTGTGAGTGAGCAATGGAATGTAGGGTTGATGTTTGATATAGAAATGTGATCAATGTTTTGGGTGATCGGTGGTGGTTATTACGTCATCTGGCGGTTCACGCTGAGTCACAGTGTCTGCTTGAACCGTGATCCCAGTCTTTACTCTTTAGAAGGGAGCCGTAATCCACCACACAATAGAAGGTGATAGAGCACAATGGACCGTGCTGCATTGGCTCTTAATAGGCTTATGGAGATAGCCTATGGTAGGGAATATATTTCTGCCAGAAACAAAAGTGCGACCCACTGTTATGCTAATGGTATTAATCCGTTTCAGCGGGCTTCAGCCGTCCATGTCCCCCACTAGTCGGCAAGGCCATCAATCAACAGCGGCCTACTCTCTCTGCAATCAAGACGCCATGGGATCTGCCCCACGCTCTCACACCTCCACATGGAGCAGATATCACCCCTCCCCCGCCCCGTGACCAGCCCCCACTCAGGATCTCTGCTTTGCTTTTTGCTAGCTCCTCTGCTAGCTGTTCTCATGTACACTGTATATCCCACATCTGGATCCACTGGCAGAGGTATGCTAAATGACTTGTAAAATAGCCCCCACCCCCTTAAAGAAATAGCAACAACAAACCAGTCGAGGGCAGTTGTAGTGAACGGGAGTGTTTGGAGGGCTTACAAGCTTGAGAAACGGTCTCGTAATTTGACACCAGTCCAACTGCCCATGGTCCCTCTGTCCCTGCTTTGGCCCCCCTCCTTTCCCCCTCACCCCATTTCCTCCCTTCACCCCCCCCCCCCCCCAGCCAGGCCCCTATATCAGTAACATTCAGTCAAAGAGCAGCGGGATGCTGAGGATGAGCTTCTAGGGACGAGCTCTGCCTCGGTCCTAAAGAGGGAGACTGGCAGCGTGACAGATACAGCTGGACAGCAGCCGTCAGTTCATCGCAGTAAAACATTCACCAGACTGTTAAGCTAGTTGGGTATTTCTGCTGCTCGGATCCCAGCGCACGACAACTTCCTTTAAGATGACAGTAAAAGCAGAGAATAGAACACTAGCAAATTACCCCCCCCCCCCCTCTCTCTCTCTCTCTCTCTCTCTCTCTCTCTCTCTCTCTCTCTCTCTCTCTCTCTCTCTCACTCTCACTTTGTGTGTGTGACTGTGGCTGGTCCTAGGGTGCCTGGCCTGTCATGGACCCTGCTGCAGGAAACCAACACAGACAGCGCATGCATTCCTCCCAAGGTCTTAAGAGAAAGCCAATCTGGAAGACATTTCTGCCCCTGGCATTTATCCTGTGATTTAAAGCCTATAGGCATGGCTTCATATGGCTTTATTTGTTTACAGTATATTGACTGTTGGGAACATCTGTTGCAGCTTATGGGAGTTTGGAAACACAGCCTCCTACTCCTTTAGCTCTGACACTGTTTCTTCAGTAACAGTACATTACAATCGCCATATATCTGCCGGTTCTGTAGATTACTTCTGACAGCAGTCTGTCTTTTGCTTTAGCCCTGTGGGTGTGTGTTAACCAGGTTTGGGGGTTGTGCCTTTTAGGCTTGTGTGTCTTGGAGCTTGTATGTTAAATTCTGGATAAAACGGATGAGAGAGCAACTAAGGGATGTAGGCGTGTGGGCCGGTCCACGGCTGGCTCTTCAAAGGGAGCAGCGCTTTGTTTCTCTCTCGTCTCCTTAGTAGATTCACCTTTTACATTGCAGGCCTCTTCAGCATGCAGTATCTGTCACTGGCACACACATTTGAATAATTGATTTATGTCCAAATGAATGAATGAATGAATGAATGAATGAATGAATGAATGAATGAATGAATGAATGAATGAATGAATGAATGAATGAATGAATGAATGAATGAATGAATGAATGAATGAATGAATGAATGAATAAATAAATAAATAAATAAATAAATAAATAAATAAATAAATAAATAAATAAATAAATAAATAAATAAATAAATAAATAAATAAATAAATAAATAAATAAATAAATAAATAAATAAATAAATAAATAAATAAATAAATAAATAAATAAATAAATACAAGTATGTCAAGGAGATAAACACTACTAATGCAATCAGATATTGAGAGAAGTTGCTGATTGGCACCACATTGTTGCACACAAACAGGATAATAACACACATGATGAAAATAACAGTAGCAGGTAAAAAGGTAACAGACAAAAAACACTTCATGGATATATATCCATACTGAGCGGCTACCAATGACAAACAGATACTGATTATACAATGGCATGCAAATTTCTTGATTCTGATTGGCTGAAACACTTATTTCAGACGTTGTTATTTCTCATAACACACTCCACGTGATCCCAGAACCCGCCCACAACCGAATAACTTTTTTTCCGAATCACTCCGCTGTTCGTGTTTTTATGAATGAAACCAAGATGGCGGACAATAATCTTTATGAATGGATGTATTGATATCGTCATAACGACTCATTCAAAAACGATAAAGTCACATGGAATGTGTTAGTTGCTTACACAATGTTGGATTATGTAATTGGTTGGTCATGACTCATTGTGAAACAAAATATAAATTGCGGGAAGTGTATTGTTAGATGGCATTCGTTGTAGAACCTCCCTCTCCTTCAAAAGGACACTGTCATTTCACTGTTAATAAAATTTTCAATCAATCAAATAACAACGCTAACTTCACTGTTGGATGGCATGCTTTGTAGCAACCTATAGATGTAGCACTGTCTATCTGTATGTCATATATGTTATGATGCATTGAAAATGGGGGACCCTGATGTAAACAAGACGAAAGTCTTTCTCTGGTCTGCATCCCCTTAAAGGAAAACTCCAACATTTTGGGAAATTAGCTTATTTAACATCTTCCCTGGAGTTAGACAAGAAGATACATACCTTTTTTGTCTCTGTGCATGCATTAGGCTTAGGGAACAGTCGCTCCGTTAGCATAGCTTAGCTTCATCACTGGAAGTGAGGCGGGGCCGGAGCCTGGCGTTCCCTTACAGTGTATAGTTTGATTGATTGATTGAAAAGTTTATTAACAGATTGCAGAATACACTCCAAATACAACTCCAAAACGTTCATGTAAACATGTTGTGACCTGTGTATTCACCACGTGGAGAAATAAAAAATAATTGAATTAGACAATTACGTTTTATAAGCAAATATACTCTGAACAATTTTTTGCCTAACCACTCCTCTCTGAGCGCAGCCAGTGATTTCAACGTGTCGTCGTGATTGTTGACATTCTCATTCATTCAAAGGATCCGAACCGATTGAAGTTTATGGATACCATGACTTGAAATCCTCTTACCTTGACGATTAAAAGCCTCCCCAATTTAGAAAACAGTAATCCAATGGCTGGTATTGTTATACCGGACGCTCTGAGCTAACACAGATCAGGATGGTAAAGCATATATAATGACTTCCTTTCTGGGGTTGTCAAAATAAAAGTGTGACGTTTATAGCAGCGGAAAACGTTTATTTTGTACATTATCTAACGTTAACACGAACCTAAACTAACGTTACAACTAACCTAAATTTAGTTTAGGTTCATGTTAACGTTAGATAATGTACAAAATAAATGTTTTCCACTGCTATAAACGTCACACTTTTATTTTGACAATTTTGGAGTTGTATTTGTATTTGTATTTGGAGTGTATTCTGCAATCTGTTAATAAACCAATCAATCAATCAAACTATACACTGTAAGGGAACGCCAGGCTCCGGCCCCGCCTCACTTCCAGTGATGAAGCTAAGCTATGCTAACGGAGCGACTGTTCCCTAAGCCTAATGCATGCACAGAGACAAAAAAGGTATGTATCTTCTTGTCTAACTCCAGGGAAGATGTTAAATAAGCTAATTTCCCAAAATGTTGGAGTTTTCCTTTAACAATTGTGTGTATTGAGCTGTACTGTATTGTACCCATTCTACAATCTGTTAATAAAATGTTCAATCAATCAATCAATCAAATAACAACCGGTAACTTCACTGTTAGATGGCATGCTTTGTAGCAACCTGCCTCTGCAAAAGGACACTGTCGCACGAAGCGATTTCACTGGATGTCCCGGACACAATGGAAGTATGGATATATTCGTAACGAATAATTTTAAAAAGATACCGTTAACTGGAATATGTTAGTTGTTTATACAATGTTGGATTATGTAATTGGTTTGTCATGACCCATTGTCAAAACAATAATACATCGCAGGATTTATAAGATAAGATAAGATAATATGAAGTTTGTTGTTAGATGGCATGCTTTGAAGCACCGCACCTGCTTCTAGACACAGAGGCAATTCTTTTTTTAATTTTACCAAATTTTTCTGCGGATGGTTTTGTGAATAAATCTCCATTATGCTTCAATTACTGTGTGTTTATTGTATAGCAATAAGGTTGGATGAATTCGGCCATTGTATAAAATACATTACATGACTTGAAGTTGTGTGTTATACGAATTAGATCATGCCTAGGGGGGTCTAACAACCCTCGGCTGCGCCTTGGGCCTAACAACCACCCCTAGGCATGATCTAATTCGTATAACACACTCCTACGTGTGATGTAATGCTTAAACAATACCTTGCTGACTGCTTGGTCCTTCTCTTAGAGAGACCAGCCATCTGGATGTCCCTCACAACCAGCTTGTGTACATGACCTAGGGCCTAGGCTACCAAATATAAAAACTAACAGTTTACACTTGTAGCCCAGCTGTGAAATGGTCCACTGTCACTGGTACACACACACACACACGCACGCACGCACACACACACACACACACTCGCACACACACACACACACACACACACACACACACACACTTGTTTAACACATCAAGTGCCATTCAGCAGGGGGCGCTGTGGGCTGTGAGTGCCAGCGCTCTGTTCAATGGGTATAATGCCGGTGTTTGCAGTGCTAAAACTATATTAAATATTATAGCTATGGATCTAATAACTTTGACCCCAACTGAGGATGTACGAATCAGGGGTCTAGGTGAAAAACTAACGAGCGAAAACAGGAAGAGAAAGACCGCCGAATGAATTGAAGTCTATGAGAAAACTGAGCTTTTCTTTTGTACATAGTTTACCAAAATCACTCCTAATCACTCATCTCTGAACGGATCTTTATGAAATTTGGACATGTACTACATAAGGCTTCAGGCTATTGAAGGAGTTGGGGTGCTTTTTCAATGTATGTGATGTATAGATTGGGGGGAGAGGATCACAGCTAAAACTCGAGCCACCCGAACAACTGCCTCTTTGAACTGCTGCGGTCAGGCAAGCGATACCGGAGTCTTAAGGCGAGCACAGAAAGACTCAGAAGAAGCTTCTATCCCCAGGCCATCAGGCTGCTAGACGAACAATAAACAATATGCAACAACCATCAAATGCACACAGCACACACACCCACACGCACACACTCACTTAAACAAACAACACACTGCAGCACCCACTCTCCACACTTTAGATCACACAAACACACTTTATATTTATTGATAAAGGATTTGCACTACAACTCGTACACCTACTGTAAATTGTACCTAAATTGCACCTCATCCAATTTCTGCCTTGCACTATATAGTATTGTATATTAGTACACTGCATAGTATTGTGTATTGTATATGATATGGTAACTCAGTTACGTCTATTCTGCATCGAACATTGTACATATGTCTATACTGAACACTGTGACCTCATTTTTTTACTTCTAATTTACATACTATACTATGTTATTTTATTTCATACTTATCTTATCTTGTCTTGCACAGTCTCTGGAGCGTAACAGTAAGAAGCATTTTGTAGAAAAGTATTCTGTACTTCTGTATGACAACTATTAAAGAAACTTGAAACTTGAAAACGGTGATCGAAATGTGCATGGAAGACGGTGATAGAACGTGACCAGTGGATTGAATACACTGCCAGTGAGGGTGTTTGTTGACATTCCTTGTAAGAACATCTGAGATTAGATTGTACTGTAGGCCCAGAGCAGGAGGGAGAGAGGTTCATCTTAATGAAAGTTTAATGGTGTTAAAGGTTATGCAGTTGTCATGACAGCACGTCGCATGACAACCAGGGGGTGGGCTATCGTTGCTACGGCGAGGATCTATAAGTCGAACGGTGTTTCTGGGTGTAAGGCAGACTAGAATCTGACCAAGAGCGAGTAGGACTGAGATCACACAGAAGACACTCTCTCCTCTCATTGAGAGGGGGGGGGGGGGGGGGAGAATGCCACATCATCATTAGCTCCGGCTAACGCGAGGAGGGTTAGGCTAAAGACCAGGCCTGAACACTATTGGACTGAATAACAAAAGGACGATAGACGAACACACCGAAAGATCATTAGAATAGACTCTTCAAGGACGATACAATTTGATAACATCTGATAACATCTGATTATGAGGTTCTGTTTATAGCAATAAAACAACGCTTTTCCTCATAAGGTATTCCACGGTGTCGAAGTGTCGAATTCTTACGGAGGTGGAGAATTAGTATGGTTTATGGATTGCACTAACAGGGGAGATAAGGATCTTATCAGCCAGTGTCTGAGAGACGTCAGGACCATTAAAATGACACAACGCAGAGGAATTGGATGGAGAGCCAAAACAGATGAAGACGTGATACTGGCCAGTTTGATCAGGATCTTACAGTTGGTGCCGTGACCCGGATTATTGCTTGCTTTGAAGTTGCTTTAAAGGAAGAGACTGTGTGCAGTGCCGAGGCGTGAAGGGGTAGCCATGGACGTGAGCCAAGCCAGCGAGCGAGCAAGGCCAGCGCCATGGACCCAGCGAGCGAGCCGAGCAAGGCCGGAGAGATAAACAGCGCCATGGACCAGAACAACTGGCGGTGAAAAGATAAAGGGGGAATGACACCGACAGCGATGGAGATGACCAGGAGACAGACTGGAGGAGGAGGAAGCCGCAGGGGCCAGGCACCACCGCCTGGGACACAGATGATCCACGACGAGAGAGAGACGGCGGCGGTGGAGGAGCAGATGTGGAGAGGACAGCCAGAGACACTGAGCAGTAGCAGACCAGGGGAGATATTTTTGCCTAGGGGACCGCGCCCTGGAGGGAGGACCAGCTCAGGAAAGGAGCCGTCACTGAAAGGGGCCCTTGCCCTAGAAGACGGGACCGGCCCAAGATGGGAGGTGTACTGTAAGAGAGGGAAGGGAGCGCTCTGATTTGGACGTGGGGTACCTAATAGGGGGGCCGAAGGGTTTTAGGTGTGTCGTCTGAAAAGTTGCAATCTGTGTTTTTCTCTGTCTCTCTCTCTCTCTCTCCTCCATGACCGTTGTTTATCCTTTCTGGTTTGGGTGTGATGCGGGTAATGGAAAACAAAAGGAAAACAGCAGACGGCGGGGCCCTAATTGTTATGAGTCTATTTTTGTGTATAATTAATTGAAAAACCAAGTAGTCTGTTGATTCTGAAGGTTGATTAAGAATCAAAGGGGGGAATGAAGGATTTGGGGTGCTTTTTCAATGTATGTGATGTATAGATTGGGGGGAGAGGATCACAGCTAAAACGGTGATCGAAATGTGCATGGAAGACAGTGATAGAACGGTGACCAGTGGATTGAATACACTGCCAGCGAGGGTGTTTGTTGACATTCCTTGTAAGAACATCTGAGATTAGAGTGTACTGTAGGCCCAGAGCAGGAGGGAGAGAGGTTCATCTTAATGAAAGTTTAATGGTGTTAAAGGTTATGCAGTTGTCATGACAGCACGTCGCATGACAACCAGGGGGTGGGCTATCGTTGCTACGGCGAGGATCTATAAGTCGAACGGTGTTTCCGGGTGTAAGGCAGACTAGAATCTGACCAAGAGCGAGTAGGACTGAGATCACACAGAAGACACTCTCTCCTCTCATTGAGAGGGGGGGGGGAGAATGCCACATCATCATTAGCTCTGGCTAACGCGAGGAGGGTTAGGCTAAAGACCAGGGCCCTGTTTCTTGTACGTGGTTCAACTAAGTCGATCAAGATGTCATTATCCAGCTTCAGTTAACCCGATGTTTGAAGCCGGGATTTTCCTGTTCCACGAAGGTGGATTCAGTCTCGTTAACTCAAGCCAGACTTGCGACTCAGGCTAAATGCGCGCGGCCGCTTTAGGTGAAAAGCCAGCACGTATCGATGGCAGAGATCCTGATTCTCTAACGGCATTGATTGATTAATTGATTTAAGACTTTATTGACAGATTGCAATACGGCTCAATCGCCTCGCCGACAAGTTAAATGCGTTATCTATAGGCTAATTTTAAGTCCCTCATTACCTCAATCAATCAGATTATATTTCTTTAAACTTGCCTGCTGGATTGAATAATCAAATGAGATCTTGCTAGCGAAAATAATTAGTTAACTGTTATACAGAATTACGATACGGCTCTCTTACCCATTGATTGATGTATAGTCAATCTTTAACTTATCTCCAATGTGGTCTAACGGGTTGTTCTTTTGACTTTCACACAGACGACCGTGTGAGACCCTAGTCGTCTCCTTCTTTTTGCAATATAGGAATAATTCAATTTGGTGCACGTTGAGAGCTATATAAAGAATGACATCCTCAATGCATGTAGATTTATAATATTTTAACTTAAAACCAGGCTACTTTGGCGTATAATCATTAATATTATATTCAAAAAAATCATATTGGAAACACCGGGTTTTGAACCCCGGTCGCTGGGTTGGCAGGCTTGAGCACTACCGCTGCACCACTGTGCCAGATGGGATAAATTCATTGTTTATACATTAATGAACGAGAGACCCGTGTTTAGAATATCCTTTGTTTTGAATGAAGTTTATCTCTTTATCCTCATTCATTAATGTGACGTCAACGGCTCATTCAATTTCTCAAATCCGTCAAACAGCGCATCTCATCAGACATCTTAATCCCAGTTACAATTAAAATAACCACATAATGTGTACATCGCACGAGCGAGCGCCACCGTCGCCACTGTATATATAACGTGCATTATTTAGGACAAAGTGAATTTAGTATCAGCATTTTGGGTCTATTTTACATTTCAAAAGCCCCCTCTGGAAGAATGGAGCACAAAAACGTAATTCAGAATGGTATAATGCAGATCGTAGACTGTGGGAATAGTTTCAGGAAACGGGCTGTCACTTCTTTGCGGGGGCGTGGCGATGGTTCAGGCTTGAACTTGAACTTAAACTCTGCTTTCGACCAGGCTCAAACTTTTGGATCTGTTGTCATGGTGATTTGGAAAATCCACGTACAGGGAACCGGAAAGTCCGGCTAACTCAGTTTTCCAGTTAAAGTTATCCGGCTAACTCAGTTATCCAGGTACAAGAAACAGGGCCCAGGCCTGAACACTATTGGACTGAATAACAAAAGGACGATAGACGAACACACCGAAAGATCATTAGAATAGACTCTTCAAGGACGATACAATTTGATAACATCTGATAACATCTGATTATGAGGTTCTGTTTATATCAATAAAACAACGCTTTTCCTCATAAGGTATTCCACGGTGTCGAAGTGTCGAATTCTTACGGAGGTGGAGAATTAGTATGGTTTATGGATTGCACTAACGGGGGAGATAAGGATTTTATCAGCCAGTGTCGGAGAGACGTCAGGACCATTCAAATGACACAACGCAGAGGAATTGGATGGAGAGCCAAAACAGATGAAGACGTGATACTGGCCAGTTTGATCAGGATCTTACACTATGGATCTCGTGGGTTTAAGCCATACAAATGTCTTGGGAAATACTACTTCTGGAATACTAACTACTACAGAAAAACTTGAGTAACAAGTTTGTCTACAACTCAAGTTCAGACCTATGTTACTCTATTTCATTAGCACTAAAAGTTATCTCTCTTTATTGTATCATAAACTTCAGAATGTTATCTTTCAAAAGAGAAGAGGGCCCTCATTTATCAACGTTGCGTACACACAGATATGTGCGTAACCCGTGCGTACGATCATTTCTAAGCAAAGTGTGGGACTTATCAATTTGAACTTGTGCTTGACTTTGTGCGTATATTTACGCAGAGCTCCGACCGTGCGTACCTGGCGCCCGGTGGTAGAATATGAATATTGCAATGTGGAAATGAGCTTCCGTTTCAACACTGGCGTGTTCTGTATGGCCCGTAATTCATTATAAAATAGCGACAGTAGTGTAATTATTGTCAAACCCTATAAATATAGCATCTGGAATAGGTATTTCTTTTCGAATGAATGCAGCATGGTTTATATATAGCGTTATCGGGTGCACTGACTGCGCTCGCAGGGAACTGTTTTCAGATATAGCAGATAGGGATGAATGAATGAATGAGGGGCAGTCTAATTGCAGAGAGAACATAATATTAACTAGAGTCCGCTATACCCGAGACACCTCCTTGATTTGTACCGCAATTTGGGACCCAAATTCGAGCTATAAGCTTATAGCCTTTTCCATGCTTATTTGAGAAGGGTCCAGCTGCATAACCGGAGAGCAGCGCTCTCAGGGCCAAGATAGCCACTTATACTATTTTGAGAGAGACAGCAGAGAGACAGACTGTTATGGTTTGATACCAACCCCAACAGCACAGCACAGACAGGTAGTTCAGAGTTAGCCAAAAACCAGGGCGAAAACAACAAAAAGCACAAGGGGAGAACATTTTCTTGGCAGAGTTGTCTGCGGCTCTGCAGCTCGTCTTCAGAGCAGAGACGGCACTGTGGCGTTGCGCCTCTGACTCTGCGGCTCTGCAGCTACTTGACGATCCACTCGGGAAAACAGAGAGAGAGATAATGTCAACAAGACGAGCGAACGGAATACAATGCAGTCCAGAATTGTTTAGCTGAGGCAGTAACAACAATAAGCGGCTCCTCTTCAGTGTTACCCAAACACACAAAAAACAGAAAGGTCCCGAGTCCAGGAAAATGCGAGAAAAAACGGAGTTTCCAAAACTCACCAAGGCGCAATTGCGCAAAGCGGTCTACGAGGCACAGATCCAACGGATGGCAGAGCAAAGCAACAGCGGCGACTTCCATAGACGTCCTGGAGTGAAACAGACGAGGAACAACAAGGGAGCGGAACATGCAGCAGCCAGTGGTAATCCAAAACGACCCGACACAGAACGTTAGGAACACCAGAGTATATAAAGGGCTCCACCGAGCTGATTAGAACTCACTTCAGGTGCGCGAGGGTAATTGGTACCTTGAAGCGTGCGGAATCGGACCAATCCTCACACAGACAGCAGAGAGACAGACAGACACTGTTCCAGTGTGTGTGTGTGTGTGTGTGTGTGTGTGTGTGTGTGTGTGTGTCTGTGTGTGTGTGTGTGTGTGTGTGTGTGTGTGTTTCAAGTTTCTTTAATAGTTGTCATACAGAAGTACAGAATACTTTTATACAAAATGCTTCTTACTGTTACGCTCCAGAGACTGTGCTAGACAAGATAAGTATGAAATAAAATAGTATAGCATGTAAAAATAGAAGTAAAAATAGAAGTCACAGTGTTCAGTATATACATATGTACAATGTTCGATGCAGAATAGAAGTAACTGAGTTAGTTACCATACAATATACAATATACTATGCAATGTACTAATATACAATACTATATAGTGCAAATTAGAAATGGGATGAGGTACAATTAGGTACAATTTACAGTAAGGTGTACGGGTTGTAGTGCAAATCCTTTACCAATAAATAAAAAGTGTGTTTAGGTGTGTGTGTGTGTGTGTGTGTGTGTGTGTGTGTGTGTGTGTGTGTGTGTGTGTGTGTGTGTGTGTGTGTGTGTGTGTGTGTGTGTGTGTGTGTGTGTGTGTGTGTGTGCGTGTGTGTGTGTGTGCGTGTGAGTGGATGTGACTACTAGTCTCCTAGTAGAGACTCACCCCCCCCCACCCCCTCTGGACCACCTCCTAGTAGAGACTCAGCCCCCCCCCCCCCCCCCCCCCCCTCTGGACCACCTCCTAGTAGAGACTCACCCCCCCCCTCTGGACCAAGTAGAGACTCACCCCCCCTCTGGACCACCTCCTAGTAGAGAATTAACCCCCCCCCCCCCCCTCTGGACCACCTCCTAGTAGAGACTCACCCCCCCCCCCCCCCTCTGGACCACCTCCTAGTAGAGACTCACCCCCCCCTCTGGACCACCTCCTAGTAGAGACCCCCCCCCCTCCCCCTCTTGACCACCTCCTAGTAGAGACTATAATAATTAATAATAATTATAATAATAATTGTTAGACTAGAAGTCTTTATTTGTCATGCAGTTTAACACACACACGCGAGATGGGCGACCCACAGGAACACACACACACATGCACTGAGTCGCCGATGAAATGTCTCTCTGCACTTTTCCCATCCCGTTGTCCTTCCCCCCATGGGCAGCCGGGAGCAGATAGGGCGTCAACGTGAGCCGCGCCCCGGGGACCAATCCAAGTGCTCCTGTCCGTCTTCGTCAAGGACGCCACAGCGTTAGCGATCTGTTGTGCATGTTTTTCCATTGGGTTTATCTTATCGGGGGGGAAACCCTTGCGAGCACGGGGAGAACATGCAAACTCCACACAGAAAGGCCTGGGAGATACCCCACCTGAGTACCTGGCATCATGGAAACCTGGTCCCCAAGTGGGAATCGAACCCTGGACCTTCTTGCTGTGAGGCGACAGTGTTAACCACTACACCACCGTGCCGACTGTACGACTGGCTGCGAGGAGGAGGGGGAATTGCAACCACCGCAAGCAAAACCTAACCCTTTCACTGCAGTACACGGCTGTAACCAGAAAAGTCAAGTCATTAATCCTCATCTTCGTCTTCTTCCTAGAGAAGTCTCTACTAGGAGGTGGTCCAGAGGGGGGGGGGGGGGGGGGGGTAGTCTAGGAGGTGGTCCAGAGGGGGGGATGAGTCTCTACTAGGAGGTGGTCCAGAGGGGGGGGGGGGGGGGGGGGGGGGGTGAGTCTCTACTAGGAGGTGGTCCAGAGGGGGGGAGTCTCTACTAGGAGGTGGTCCAGAGGGGGGGGGGGGGTGAGTCTCTACTAGGAGGTGGTCCAGAGGGGGTCCACACAACACACACACACACACACACACACACACACACACACACACACACACACACACACACACACACACACACACACACACACACACACACACACACACACCCCCTCTGGACCACCTCCTAGTAGAGACTCAGCCCCCCCCCCCCCCCCCCCCCCCTCTGGACCACCTCCTAGTAGAGACTCACCCCCCCCTCTGGACCTAGTAGAGACTCACCCCCCCTCTGGACCACCTCCTAGTAGAGAATTAACCCCCCCCCCCCCCTCTGGACCACCTCGCTCTACTGTATCTCTCCCGAGTCCCTCACTACCTGGCTCACTGCCTGGCTGTTATTCTGCATCTGAGTGCCGTCTGCCATTCCATTCGCCGCCTCCGCTGTCAATCAGTTGTATCGCCTGGTCCCGCCTCCACCAATAACAAGCGGCAGCACGGCTCCATTGTGTGTGTGTGCGTCAGCGTGAGGGAGATACAATCTTTTATTCAACTTCAGCCCTGATCATAATTTTATAATTCTAACCCTTTAAATGCCAGTGTGTGTGATGGCATATATTTGCAATATATCAAATGCAAAGTCGATTTTTCTGGGGGGGGGATTATTACAGGCTAGCATGTGTCAATGATTAGCAACAACAGTTTTTTGTAAGGGTCCCGCCCAATCACATGCGGCTCCTTTTGTGTGTGTGTGTGTGTGTGTGTGAGAGCAAGAGAGAGAGAGAGAGAGAGAGATAGTTCTCCAACTTGTGTGAGTTGCAGTGATCTCCTGGTTGTTCCCCACCTAGGTTATCTCTAACTATTGCGCTGCTGCAACTAGAAACACTGTCCTGGCCTGCTTCTAAGTTCAGTGGCCTGACTGCAAAATATATATATTTCTTTTAATCATCTGGCGACCCCCCCGCGGCGGCTCGCGACCCTCCTGTGGGTCGCGACCCGGAATTTGGGAACCCCTGCTGTAGATCACTGCTGGTACGTGCGTGCAGACCTTTATTTCAGCGGGGACTGTACATGTTTATTTGACGTTACTGTACAATATATGTGTGTATTAAAAGACGGAGCTGTCTTTTATTGTAATATAATAATTATTAATATAAAAAATTATAATAATAATTTATAGGCTACCTAATACCGACATCAAAGTAGATTGTATGCCTCTACGAATCATATTAAACCATGCAGGTAGAACATTTACGGATAACTTTAATCCCTGGGTATTAATCGAATGTTAAAAGAACGAAATGAAGAAAGGCATTCATATTCCAGCATGCATTAATGACACCAACGGGCAACGGCAAACAGTGGTTAACGGTCTTTATTAGTGTTTGCGGTGTCCAGGCAGCAATGGTCTTTTAGGAAGTTAATAGATATAATATCCGACATCACCGTGTACATGTCTGTCAGCCTGTCGTGTATTTCTCCCATAACACGCTTTCGCTCGGTTTAATCCATTTTTCCACATTTTTTTATCGTATATGGTTAATTACGGGCGGTTCTATATGCAAATACTTAAGATCGTGCACGAGCGCGGAGCGTAGAACAAGTGGCATTTATCAACACGGAGTACCTGCCGGTGTGCGTGGGACACGTCTACGCACGTGTGATAAACCCAGATTTTTCTGTGCGTACACACATTCTAAATTCTGTTCTTTACGAACGAAAGTAGAACACTTTCTAAGAACTGTTGATAAATGAGGGCCCAGGCTCATGCATGTGCTATAAGTATAAAGTATAGTATTTTGGTTTGCAAAAAAGTATGCAGTCCTTAAAAAAAGAAAACAAAAATGGCCACTTTTGGGCTTTACCCCAAGGCAGTTGTCCTTCCGCGTTCGGTTTGCGCGCCCTGATTGGCCTCTCAGCGCCCAATCGCGTTGCGCCTAGCTTTCAGTTCCACAACGCAAGTCCTCGCCCATTTCCTCATATTGTTTTCATATCAATCGACATTACATCAATATACATAACGTATTGTAACGCGCTATTCATATCAATCGGCATCACATCAATATAAATAACGTAGTGTTTTCATCTCTTCATATCAATCGGCATAACATCAATATAAATAACAGTGTTTTCATCTCAGATATTAACGTAACGCGCTATTCATATCAATCGGCATCACATCAATATAAATGACGTAGTGTTTTCATCTCTTCATATCAATCGGCATAACATCAATATAAATAACGTAGTGTTTTCATCTCTTCATATCAATCGGCATCACATCAATATAAATAACGTAGTGTTTTCATCTCTATATTAACGTAACGCGCTATTCATATCAATCGACATCACATCAATATAAATAACGTAGTGTTTTCATCTCTTCATATCAATCGGCATCACATCAATATAAATAACGTAGTGTTTTCATCTCAGATATTAACGTAACGCGCTATTCATATCAATCGGCATCACATAAATATAAATAACGTAGTGTTTTCATCTCTTCATATCAATCGGCATCACATCAATATAAATAACGTAGTGTTTTCATCTCTTCATATCAATCGGCATGACATCAATATAAATAACGTAAGGTTATGTATATAACCAAGTTCTATGAATTATGGTGACGCTCAGCATCATTCTGCACGCACTTCACTTGTGCACGAGCACCGAATAAAAAATTCCACAATGTACCTTTACATCCCAACATTCGTCTGGCCACACCCCTATCCGCTTACCTTCATAAGCAGGTGTGTGGTCACCTACTCGCCTCCTTCCCAAACTTTCACCACAAGGCGAGATCAAGGGCCGCAGCGGCGTCCTGATGCTGAGCGTCACCATAATTCATAGAACTTGGTTATATACATAACCTTACGTTCTATTTCATTATGCCTTCGCTCAAGCATCATTCTGCACAAGAGGAGCTGAGCGGGAGCCAAAGCTCGACAAATGTACCCCGCTGAGGCCCCCCACAACCATCAGACCGGGGAGGACCGAGCCCCCCGACCCTCCCTAATGGAGGATACCCTCCCTATTGGAGGACAGGAGGGAGACAAATCCGACCGTGCGAAGAGGAACTCAAGCAACTCAACGCACAGGGTGAGCAGACCGTGGCTTGACCCCACGACTACGCACACGCACAACCCGCATGCCACCAGGGAACGAACGGAATGAACAACCCTCGTTACTGCCCCCAGAATCACAGGGTCAAGAGCAAACTCAACCCCGTGGCAAGGCCGTAGCAGCGGAGCGCGAAGGAAGACCCAGACCCACTGAAGGGACTGGATCCCCTGGAAAAAGGGGGCCCAGAGAGGTCAATGACGCCAGGCATCAAGACCCCACCAGGCGCCCCCCACATCACCAGCGTATTCGGATAGAGCCCCTCCAAGAGCGGGCCCTTACCCCCCAATAGTACACCGCCTGGCACACTGACCCTGCAAAACAGGCAGTCAGCATGGCCGTAAAGCACTCAAAAAAGGTTAACCAACGGAAGCAGGCCGCGCACCGGGGAAACCAGGCAGCAGGCTGTAGACCTGAGCCTGGAGCACTGCGGACGAGACAGGCGCCAAAGGGGTCAACTGAAAACAGCCCCCCCGGCGGAAGGGGCGTATGCTGGCGTTGTTGAGCACCATGACAAAGCCTCCATAAAAAAAACCCACCCAGAGGAGTCGAGGCAGAGAAGGCTGACACGATTGGCAGACGTCATGAACGTGCAGGGGCACACTCAACCGGGTAACCCGGGAGTTGACTCTGCTCCAACACACCAGGGAATCAACCACCCTCTCGGTACACAGACGGTGGTTGTTCCTATAACCCCTCAAGAAAAAACTCCAAAACACACCTGCGGGTATACACTGGCTATACCGCAGTACAAGTGTTTCAGTTTTCAAAAAGGGTTATCCCAGGCCTACGGTTTCAACGAAACATTACTTCGGACCGGGCCCGGCGGCTCGGGAAGCACACAGGGTTACCAGAGGAGGTCCAGAAGACTACCCCAACAGCCCCCTCTTCGCCATGCGTGAGAGAGGAGCGAAAGAAAGGAGAACCAGTCCTTTAGGATAGGGCCAGGTACAACGTGTACCCAACAAAGGGTCTCCATAACGCCTAACCCTGTGACACCCGGGCCGAGAACCAGTCCCGTGCCCTAACCACGCCAACATGCCCACTCCAGAAGAGGGGGTAGGTATGCGTGTCGATCTAAAAACATGAAAAGAGGGCGCCACCCAGGCGGTCCCATTTGTACCGCGCTCAGTGGCCCACCCCAAGGGTGTGAGACCCCTCTACCTATGTTCTGATCTATTCCGTTATCATCCCCCAGATCTGAACGAGAATTCATCGAGACAACCTAGTAAACTGGCGCTCGGAAGAGACAAAACTCCATCCCAGTTGCCCTATAAAAACGCTGTTTTAATAACGAGCAACCAAGGCGCACTTAGCCCCCTGCGTGATTCTTAACAGAAACACCCCGAGCCAGCACTATATACTCGTCGAGACCCAAACACATCAATGGATAGTCTAACAAGACACCAGACATTGTTCCTCCAAGTCGCCTGGGAGAACGACACGGAGCCGTCGTGCTTCATGTTCCTTCCTCTTTTTATTTAAAAAAGAAAGAAACATAGACTGACATGAATCCCACGTGACGCAGCTGAGGGTAAATTTTTTTTTACATTTTTACATCCCGCCACCCTCGCCACAGGGAGGAGACGGAAATCCCCAGAGAGACTTCCCACGCGAGCTGTATAGATTGAAAAGAATATATTGCAACATTGAGCTATGTAACACTTGGGTTAGGGCTCTCCGAGGATGAGGCACGGAACCAATACACACTCAATAATCGAATTGAATCGAATACACACACAATAGAGCAGAACTCCTTTTTTGAAGTTCTACTCACCTTGACAATCTGAGGAGGAGGCTCTGAACTCTGAGGAGGCTCCCTCACTGGGAAGGAGAGTCCGAACTCACAGAAGGCACTTCTCTCTGAGGAGGAGCTTCGTGAGGAGGAGCTCTGACAACTCCCTGAAACAGATCCATAACATGGACCTGAACAACCCACGGAAGTCTTACCACTAGAGACGCGCTCAGTGACGTACTCTATGGCGGAGGAATTTGCGCGGTGCACACGCCCAATCTTCCAGGGCGTGGGACCAGGAAACTCCCCCCCCCTCTTACCCTGTAACGTGCCGAACAGCAACGTGACAGGAACCTTGAAGGACAGGAGGTTTTAACCCCTGACCAATCAGAAAAGGGGAGGAAAGGATTACCAGTTCACCCCTTTACGACCCCTCACCCATGATACGATGTAATGACAAGTAGAGCATGACACAGTCATAGCCTGCTACATGAAGCATCGAACAGCCTCACATAGCTCATGTGATAACCTGCTACCTGAGTTTTACTAAGGAAAACACAGAACAGAGAGGGCCCCTTTAAGAGCCCCGGTCCAGACTTACACATGTGCTTCTGTGGGCCAACCTAACCCAGTTGTAGATCACAAAGACACACACAACCCTTCATCACAACAAAAAATGGCACAGTACACTCCTACTACAGAGGAACGCCGTTTTTCATAACGAGAGAAGACAGAATCCTCGATTATGTATTGGCCACAGGCCTTGCTAAGCACACATGATAAGTGACCAAACAATCTTTTCTTTAGGAAAAAATAGTTGCTCAAGCGGAAAGCACAACCCCAGCAATTAAGCTGAGGGTTACATCGTATCCCCACAAACACAGTGACACAATATATTGTAACCAAACATGTCTGAGAGGAGGGGGGGAAGCCCCAGGGAAACCGGGGGGATCACCTCTCCTACCTTACCCTTGATACGACCAAGTTGAACAGGTAACCCTGTTAATATGTGAACACACTGTTCATTGTCATCACAGGCTGAGAAAAGAATTCATTCCTCAATCACATGTCACTAAGCATAGCTTCACAGGTTAATTAACCCCCTTAGTTGTGAGTTCACCCACGTTACAAACGTTACATGAACACACATGTTCTCGTCACAACTAACCAGATAATTTTTACACATGTAAACAACAACGCCGATTCTCTATGGAGAGAGAAGCTATACCAGTGACAAGACAATTCACACACAACACGCGTCGTATCCTCAATGTATTGCAGCAACACACGTTTTGGAAAACATCGTTATTACAAAACATTTAGAAGGGAAGGAAAAAAGAAGTGTTTAAAGTCTTGTCGGGACTCCTACCCTGAGCGCAGGCCGAGAGAACTGCAATCTGGTTAACGGGACACCGAAGTCGAACACGGCATCTCCCGCGTTGGCGACGAGGGTAACGTCGCTGCGCCACCCAGCCGCTATGTTTCTCCATGTTGACGCAGTCCTCGCTGGCAGGGCTCCCGGTGTAGGTTCGACTAACATCCTCTGTCAAAGATGACGTCGTAGTCAGAGTGTTTAAGGCATGTTATAGTCATAGCAACGTTCAACGGTGTAGCATTAAGCTAACAGCCGCTCTCGACTGATAGCAACAAGCTAACGTTTCCTAGCCTAGTGACACAACGGGCTAGCGCCGCAGCTAACAGCTGACTGGCTAACAGGTAGGCCACAACTAGCACGCAAGCTAAG
Organism: Notolepis coatsorum; assembly: GCF_963971535.1. Taxonomy (NCBI): domain Eukaryota; kingdom Metazoa; phylum Chordata; class Actinopteri; order Aulopiformes; family Paralepididae; genus Notolepis; species Notolepis coatsorum. The sequence goes on from NC_140170.1 coordinate 102,348,960, forward strand.
CAGCTATCACCTGAACTGTACACAACGACATAACAAGCCACACTTCAGACAGGCCGCCGTCTGAAACCCTCCTCATCCTTAAGAGAGAAGAGAAAAAGAAATGTCAAACACAGTTTTCAACAGTGATTTTACCAGACATACGGCGGAGCCGGTACAATTCCCATCTGGGTTGCAGCCGACTTGAACATGGATCTTCCGATAACGAAAATCCATGCCCACATTTCCTCGTTTATGGTGTACTTCCACTCAAGTGAAAGATGGGGCCTGCACGGGACAGAGAAGCATCCGCTTGTCCAGAGAATCCCGGGTTTTAACCAGGCCTCTGTCGCAGCCCACTAGTTGACCATCATGGGCTTCAGACCAAGATCCTCCGTCCGCCGCTTAAGAAGCCGAGCAGAGGACCCCAATCTGGGGCCGGCGTTTGTAAAATTGTCAGCTAACCCCCACAGCATCAACAGACAACCAGAGCTTGCAAGCAAAACAGTACTTACCCCACCCTGGAAGCCACCGCTTCCTCACAACAGTCGGTGCTTCCCACAGTCCAGCTGTATGGCCGGAGGGCCAAACCCATCCAGCCGCAGCAAGGAGGACTGCAGTTGGGGAGCATGTCAGCGGCGCGAGCCCCTAATACGAAAAAGCCGGTGGAGGTCACTCAGAATGATCATCATCTTCCAGACACTCCAGTGACGAAGACAATATCGCCGTATTTTCTCGAAAATAGTGAGAGAGAAAATAAAGATATGATGTCAACGTATCTCCCGTTCTTTTGTTTTCCAACTTTCTTCTACTAACAACCTCGTCAAGTGTGGGATCTACCGAAGGCACTTCCTTGTGGTGAAAGTGAAGAAGGAGGCGAGTAGGTGACCACACACCTGCTTATGAAGGTAAGCGGATAGGGGTGTGGCCAGACGAATGTTGGGATGTAAAGGTACATTGTGGAATTTTTTATTCAGTGCTCGTGCACGAAGTGAAGTGCGTGCAGAATGATGCTGAGCGGAAGCCATAATGAAATAGAACGTAGTGTTTTCATCTCAGATATTAACGTAACGCGCTATTCATATCAATCGGCATCACATCAATATAAATAACGTAGTGTTTTCATCTCTATATTAACGTAACACGCTATTCATATCAATCGGCATCACATCAATATAAATAACGTAGTGTTTTCATCTCAGATATTAACGTAACATGCTATTCATATCAATCAGCATCACATCAACACTACGTTATTTATATTGATGTGATGCCGATTGATATGAAGAGATGAAAACACTACGTTATTTATATTGATGTGATACCGATTGATATGAATAGCGCGTTACGTTAATATCTGAGATGAAAACACTACGTTATTTATATTGATGTGATGCCGATTGATATGAAGAGATGAAAACACTACGTTATTTATATTGATGTGATGCCGATTGATATGAATAGCGCGTTACAATACGTTATGTATATTGATGTGATGTCGATTGATATGAAAACAATACGAGGAAATGGGCGAGGACTTGCGTTGTGGAACTGAAAGCTAGGCGCAACGCGATTGGGCGCTGAGAGGCCAATCAGGGCGCGCAAACCGAACGCGGAAGGACAACTGCCTTGGGTAAAGTATTCACGCGCGCAGGTTAAGAGGTTTTAACAAGGTGCAGTGACACCTAACGGCCATAAGGTGCCAATCTACCACAGTGCAGCTTTAATTAAGACACTTCCACCTCCTGCTAAATATGCTTATCATGTTAAGTATGATAATGAAATTAAACCCTTTCTGCAAAATTATCTACCAAAACAATTGATTTAAAGATCCATTATTTATTTGACGTATTTCTGAATGCAATAGACCTTTGGGGTGCGGCAGAGGGTTGATTTGATTGAGATTTGATTGACATCCTAAAGTACCCATGCATTTGGAGTTTTTATAAAAACGGGGGAGGTCAAGGTACATTTACATTTACATTTTGTCATTTAGCTGATGCTTTTATCCACTCAGGGATTAGTTACTTCTTCCAGGAAGAGAAAACAATGGATTTCCTTAGAGGAAAATAAAAAGGATTTTTTCTTGTGAATATTTTGGCACATTGTGATAAATAGATGAGTACTAGGTGCAGACTAATGGCGGCAAACCCGTTTTTAATTCCATGTTATGAATGATCACTTAAACGTGTTATTTGCAGTGAAATTGTGCCAATGATTAAGTTATAATTTGACTTCTGACTGTCAATTCAGATTTTGGCAAAACGTCATTGGTGATTCATCCCACAAGTCTGTCATTTTGTTTTAAGGGGTGTATACGCAGCTTCTAATTAGGATCATGGGCTTGGACGATGATGCATCCGTGCTTTAAATGCATTCTCACCACAGTTCATTTGGGGGTATGCCACAGAACACAAACTAACTGGATGTGCTAACGTCTGAATGTGAATTTGAAGCTTGACTGAAGCTGTTTCATCATCTTATGAAAGACTGCATGTACTGTGTGTGTGTGTGTGTGTGTGTGTGTGTGTGTGTGTGTGTGTGTGTGTGTGTGTGTGTGTGTGTGTGTGTGTGTGTGTGTGTGTAAATGGCTGCATTTATATAGCACTTTTATCCAAGGCGCTTTACAATGTGTTCCTCACATTTGACCCATTCACTCACAGATGGCAGAAGAAACCATGCAAGGTGCCAACCTGCACATCGGGAGCAAATAGGGGTTAAGTGTCTTGCTCAAGGACACTTCGACACGCTGCCCGGGAGGACCGGGAACCTCCAGATTGCCAGACAACTGCTCTACCTCCTGAGCCACTGTATGTGTGTGTGTGTGTGTGTGTGTGTGTGTGTGTGTGTGTGTGTGTGTGTGTGTGTGTGTGTGTGTGTGTGTGTGTGTGTGTGTGTGTGTGTGTGTGTGTGTGTGTGTGTGTGTGTGTGTGTGTGTGTGTGTGTGTGTGTGTGCGTGTGTGTGCGTGTGTGTGCGCGTGTTGTTCTTAAAAGCAAATGTATAGAAATGTGTGGGATTGAAGTATCAACAGTGTTGAAAAGTGCTGTTGTTTTCGTGCCTGAAAGGAGCAGGCCTCCACTAGGGGATGATATTTGTACGTGTTAGAGCCCCAGGCAGAGCCCTGAACAGGAAGTTGTAAACGGGGACTCTTTCATAATGTGACGTCCTTTTGTTGGAAGAGGAATTCTTGGCAAGCTACTCATAAGCAAACCTGACTGATTCATGGTTCTGCGGCGGCCGAACACACAGAGGGAAACAGAAAGTAGCCTACAGCTCCTCTCACAGCACAGCGGCAGAGGTCCTGGTTGAACTTTTGTAAGGTTTTCTCTGAAGTGTTTTACTGGAGAATTGTGCATTTAATGAACATTTTTATTCTGTATATCTTTCTCACCAAGAAACCCAGACACACATACATTACAGATTACACACACACACACAAACATATGTACCGGTATATGTTATTATAATGCACAAACACGTGCGTGCGCGTGCACACACACACACACACTTCATGTTCTAATGCACATTTTATAGATCTTTGAAAGCGGGAACCATAAATCCCATAAAGCTCTGTGATTGGCTATGTAGGAGGGAGCCAATCTTGAAGTGATTTCTGGAGTGCAGGAGAGGGAAGGAATGAGGGAGGGAGGGAGGGAGGGAGGGTAAGGAGAAGTAGGAGGGGTTTTCATTTTAAACTGAGCCATACGTTGACCGTTACATTTCCAGGCCAAACTGCAGTGTGAACAGGATGACCGAGGGAGCAAGGAGAATAAGTGAGGAATAGAGAGGAAGAAGGTGACGTGTTAAACAGGTGATGTGTCACCATTTCCCAAAGCTACTTTTGTCACGGTCATACTGTGTGGGTTCTACTGGGCTTGGGGTAAAGTGTGGCTTCTGAGCATCTTAATGTGTGTTTGACCTTCAGAAACTCCTCATGACTTTGGCTGGACCTTTTTGGCCCGGATCAGTATACACCACCCACCAGTGCACAATCCTTGCGGTCGTCTTAATAAATATGCCTACATACTGTATTCACTTAAACCACTACAAAGCTGAGTAGTAAGTTCCGGGGACAAGTGGACCAGTGTACTCACTCAGTCTCCATACAGTACTGTTCCTCCCTGTCTCTCTCCTCCCTGGTGATCAGAGGTGGACACAGTCCCCATACTGTTCATGCCTGTCTCTCTCCTCCCTGGTGATCAGAGGTGCACATCAGTCTCCATACTGTTCCTCCCTGGTGATCAGAGGTGCACATCATAGGGCTGGGCGATAAAACGATAACGATAATTATTGCGATATATTTTAATAATCGATATCGATTGATAATAAAAAAAAAAACAATAATTAGTTTTGACCTGCAACAGGGCAGTTTTAAAACCAGAGACAGTGGACAGACTTGTCTTTCTTGCCTGCAACTTAAAGTAATGGCTTTGCTTGTCCAAATGACAATACTGACCAAATTGAGATTTCTTTTTCTCTTGTCCATTTATTTTGTTTGCTTTCTAATTTAAAATACAGTTTGAAACCGTCTGTACACAGTAGGCTACAGTATGTGTGCTAGCAGAGCTAGTCTCCAGTCGCGAGTCACGGTGCACATGTGCAGTGGTTTGTCCACCAAAAAAAGCGCCAAAAGAAACTAACAGAGCCAGAACTGTTCAACTCCCCTGGAGCCACAGCCAGCAGAGAAGCCTGTTTACTTTTGCTTTCAAACCAGCTGCAGCCTGAGAACTGGAGTGTGAGGGGCTGTAACACTAAAGATGGCGGCAACGACAAAGAATTGCTGCAAAATAAACATACATCTGTTGTAAAAAACATTTAAACTAAACTTTTTTTAAATACTTATAACAATATCGATAATTATAGATATCGAGTGATATGATATCGTTATCGATATCGTGATATCATTTTTGGCCATATCGCCCAGCCCTAGCACAGTCTCCATACTGTTCCTCCCTGGTCTCTCTCCTCCTTGGTGATCAGAGGTGGACACAGTCCCCATACTGTTCATCCCTGTCTCTCTCCTTCCTGGTGATCAGAGGTGCACATCAGTCTCCATACTGTTTCTCCCTGGCTCTCTCCTCCACTGCTAACTCAACACCAAGGCTTGACTAGACATAAGAATAGAGAGCAATGGGAATTATTTACTCTCGATTCTGGTTATATTGGCCTATATTCTTGAAGAATAGGACTTCTAGATGGACAATAATGCTCTTTTAATTGTTACCATAACTCCTATATGTTACTCTTTACTCCTTACAAACTAATATTCTTTGCATCCAGTGGAGGTTTCTCTATGACAACACGTGAAACACAAATTCACTCATAATTCATAATTATTATTAATTTACATATATATATATATATATATATATATATATATATATATATATATATATATATATATATATATATATATATATATATATATATATATATATTTTTTTTTTTTTTTTTTTTTTATTATTATAATCTTTTTTATTAGAAATGTTTTCCTCTGTAAAAAAAAATTTTTTTTCTTCAAAAATGGCCAAAATGTACAGCTCTGAGCAGGCCTGCACTGCTGTAATGACTGCAGTAATATTCGTGCAGAATATCTGCACAGGTTGACCCAATTTAAATAAATAATAAATAATAGCCAATCAAAATAGGCTATTAACTTCATCTAAGCACGGTCTGTGCAGTTAAACTCTTGCCATTGAATGGGGGATTGAATGATTGACAGCCTTGACAATCCAATAATACACGGAGGATGAATGATTGGCAGCCTTGAAAATCCAATCAGAGATTGCTGCATCGCACAGTCAAAACGGGTCCAGCTGCAGGTTCGGAGGTTAGGTTTAGCTCGGGCCAATCTCAAGTTTCTTTATTAGTTGTCATACAGAAGTACAGAATACTTTTATACAAAATGTAACAGAAAGAAGCATTTTGTATAAAAGTATTCTGTACTTCTGTATGACAACTAATAAAGAAACTTGAGAAACTTGAGATTGGCCCGAGCTAAACCTAACCTCCGAACCTGCAGCTGGACCCGTTTTGACTGTGTGAAACATAGCAAGCTAGTAGTTTAGTAAGCTGTACAGCTATAACAACACAGGCTAAATTAAACTTTGCGCCAACATTAGGACCGAAGTATAAACCAGCAACTTATGAAGAAGTGGACTTATGCATCTGTCAGGCTGCTAAACGAACAATGAATGAACACTACACAACAACAACCACCAAACGCACATAGCACACACATCCACACGCACACACTCACTTTAAACAAACACACTGTAGCACCCACTCCACACACTTTATAGCACACACCCACTTTAAACAAACACACTGTAGCACCCACTCCCCACACTTTATATTTATTGATGAAGGATTGCACTACAACTCGTACACCTTACTGTAAATTGTACCTAAATTGTACCTCATCCCATTTCTGCTTCGCACTAGATAGTACTGTACATTAGTACACTGCATAGTATTGTATATTATATGGTAACTCAGAACATTGTACATATGTCTATACCGAACACTGTGACCTCATTTTCTTCTTCTAAATTACATGCTATACTATGTTATTTGATACTATCTTGTCTAGCACAGTCTCTGGAGCGTAACAGTAAGAAGCATTTTGTATGAAAGTATTCTGTACTTCTGTATGACAACTATTAAAGAAACTTGAAACTTGGATCAGAAAAAAAGTTGTGGATGAAAAAGTAAGTAGGCTACAGTGTTTGTAAAAGCTTGTATGCTAACAGTAGCTAGCCAGCTTAGCCTACATCACAATGATGATCACCAAGCTAACTTACTGTACACACTGTAGGGCTGGGCAATTAATCGAAACAGAATCGCGATATCGATTCATAGACCTATGCAATCTCATTTCTAAGTTATGACGATTTTTCTTTTATTAAAAAAAAAGTTATAATTCTTTTATTTTTAAATTTTTTTAACTTTTTAAATTATTTTATCTGGGTTGAACATGATTTGTGGAACTCCCTCTGGTGTTGTGGTCATGGTATTCACTGACCTTTGGGAAGTATTTCGACATGCACATGGGTATCTTAGTGGTGTAGTTGTGAGGTTCGCCTGTTCCCTGGACCTTTAATTCCCTGTCTTCCCACCCACTCGCTCCGTTCCTCTAAGGTACTTTGTTGATTTATTGCATTCCCTGCCTCGCTCCGTTCCTTTAAGGTACTGTGAGGATTCTGTGTTGATTGGTCCGTGCCGAACTCACACTTCTAAGTCAAGTATCAATTACCATCACGCACCTGATGTGTGTTCTAATTAAATACCTGGACTTCCCCTCCAGTCCTTGTCGGGTCATTCTCTATTCCGTATCCTTATCTTATCTGTATCTGTATGCTGGTTTGTCTCCGGCGTGAGACGAGGTGCCAGCCATCGCCACCTATCGCCGTTTGCCTGGAGTGGGACACAGCCGGTGCGCTCTCTAATTCTCTACGGGAGGTTTTCCTGTGTCCCACTCCAGACGTCTAGCTGGCGCGCTACTACTCCAGACGCACATCGATCCCTATCCTACGGGGGGATGCGCGCTCTTCAAGCCGACGCGCCCCACTCCAGACGTCTAGCTGGCGCGCTACTACTCCAGACGCACATCGCTCCCTATCCTACGGGGGGATGCGCGCTCTTCAAGCCGACGCGCCCCACTCCAGATGTCTAGCTGGCGCGCTACTACTCCAGACGCACATCGCTCCCTATCCTACGGGGGGATGCACGCTCTTCAAGCCGACGCGCCCCACTCCAGACGTCTAGCTGGCGCGCTACTACTCCAGACGCGCATCGCTTCCTAATCCTCTACGGGAGGATGCGTCTTTCCGAGCCGGCGCGCTCTTCTCCAGACGCGCTCCACTCCAGACCCCCGAGCCGGCGCGCTCTTCTAGCCGGCGCGCTACTACTCCAGACGCGCTCCTACCCCAGACGCGCTCCACTCCAGACCCCCGAGCCGGCGCGCTCTTCTAGCCGGTGCGCTACTACTCCAGACGCGCTCCTACCCCAGACGCGCTCCACTCCAGACCCCTGAGCCGGCGCGCTCTTCTAGCCGGCGCGCTACTACTCCAGACGCGCTACTACTCCAGACGCGCTCCTACTCCAGACGCGTTCCCACTCCAGACGCGCATCGCTTCCCAATCCTCTACGGGAGGATGCGTCTCTTCGCTTCCAAGGAGGATCTCCTTGCCAGGCCTCCGTCGTCTGAACCCTGCCATCCCTGTAAGCAGCTCTAGCCCTCGCCCTGTCCAAGGCCTTAACCCTGTTTTCTCTGTCCCTGTCTCCAGCCCGCCTCCCCGGGCCTCTGTCCCTGTTCCCCTCTCCAGTGCCCCTGTTCCTGCCCTGTCCTTTGCCCTGGCCCTGTCCTTTAGCCTTAGCCCCTTAGCCTGCTCGCCTCTTAAAGGCACAGTGCCAATTTTCCCTAATTCTTGTTTCCAGTATTTTGTGTTCTCCCTTAAAGGGACAGTGCCGCTTTTTGTTTGTATTCAATAAATGCCCTGTTCTTGGCTTACTCTCATACCTGTCTTGTGTTGTGCGATTGGGGTCGGTTACAAACCATAACAGTACGACCCGACCAGTCGACGACCCCAGCCAGCACAGACAGTGTATGTTGAGTTTGTCCTTTGTTAGCTCCCCTGTTAGCCTGTTAGTCTCCCCTGTTGGCTTCTTTGTTAGCTCCCCTGTTAGCTTCCCTGTTAGCTCCCCTGTTAGCTTCCCTGTTAGCTCCCCTGTTAGCCTGTTAGCTCCCCTGTTAGCCTTTGTTAGTTCCCCTGTTAGTTCCCCTGTTGACTCCCCTGTTAGCTTCCCTGTTAGCCTCGTTAGCTCCCCTGCAGCTTGCCAGGCCTCTACTACCAGCTTGGCCCCAGTCTGCTAGCTTAGCCCCGGCTGCTAGCACAGCCTCTATGTTAATGCAGCCCTTGCAGCTAGCATAGGCCCTGTAGCTAGCCATGCCCAGGCAGCTAACCCGGTCCCTCTGTTTGGCCTCCACTTTTTGTGTATTTTTCCCCACTGCTAGGACTGCCCCTTCAGCTAGCAAGGTCAGTTTTCTCCCACTGCTAGGACTGCCCCTTCAGCTAGCAAGGTCAGTTTCCCCGCTGCTAGGACTGCCCTTTCAGCTAGCAAGGTCAGTTTTCCCACTGCTAGGACTGCCCCTTCAGCTAGCAAGGTCAGTCTTCCCCACTGCTAGGACTGCCCCTTCAGCTAGCAAGGTCAGTTTTCCCCACTGCTAGGACTGCCCCTTCAGCTAGCAAGGTCAGTTTTCTCCCACTGCTAGGACTGCCCCTTCAGCTAGCAAGGTCAGTTTCCCCGCTGCTAGGACTGCCCTTTCAGCTAGCAAGGTCAGTTTCCCCTCTGCTAGGACTGCCCTTTCAGCTAGCAAGGTCAGTTTTCCCCACTGCTAGGACTGCCCCTTCAGCTAGCAAGGTCAGTTTCCCCACTGCTAGGACTGCCCCTTCAGCTAGCAAGGTCAGTTTTCTCCCACTGCTAGGACTGCCCCTTCAGCTAGCAAGGTCAGTTTCCCCGCTGCTAGGACTGCCCTTTCAGCTAGCAAGGTCAGTTTTCCCACTGCTAGGACTGCCCCTTCAGCTAGCAAGGTCAGTCTTCCCCGCTGCTAGGACTGCCCTTTCAGCTAGCAAGGTCAGTTTTCCCCACTGCTAGGACTGCCCCTTCAGCTAGCAAGGTCAGTTTTCCCCACTGCTAGGACTGCCCCTTCAGCTAGCAAGGTCAGTTTCCCCACAGCTAGGACTGTCCTTCCAGCTAGCTTGTTCTCTCATGCTGGTCCAGCCCTGTCTGCTAGCCTAGCTCCGACAGCTAGCATAGGCCCTGTAGCTAGCAGTGCCCTGGCAGCTACCCTGTCCCTCTGCTAGCCCCACTTTTGGTGTAGCTTCCCCGCTAGCATGGCCCAATTTTTTGTTGTTGCCTTGTTTATGTCCCCTGCCCCTCTGTCTGTATTTTTGGGTCGCCCGGTGGCTACCGTGGAGGGGGGGGTACTGTGAGGTTCGCCTGTTCCCTGGACCTTTAATTCCCTGTCTTCCCACCCACTCGCTCCGTTCCTCTAAGGTACTTTGTTGATTTATTGCATTCCCTGCCTCACTCCGTTCCTTTAAGGTACTGTGAGGATTCTGTGTTGATTGGTCCGTGCCGAACTCACACTTCTAAGTCAAGTATCAATTACCATCACGCACCTGATGTGTGTTCTAATTAGCGCCCCAGAGGGCTTTAAATACCTGGACTTCCCCTCCAGTCCTTGTCGGGTCATTCTCTATTCCGTATCCTTATCTTATCTGTATCTGTATGCTGGTTCGTCTCCGGCGTGAGACGAGGTGCCAGCCATCGCCACCTGTCGCCGTTTGCCTGGAGTGGGACACAGCCGGTGCGCTCTCTAATTCTCTACGGGAGGTTTTCCTGTGTCCCACTCCAGACGTCTAGCTGGCGCGCTACTACTCCAGACGCACATCGCTCCCTATCCTACGGGGGGATGCGCGCTCTTCAAGCCGACGCGCCCCACTCCAGACGTCTAGCTGGCGCGCTACTACTCCAGACGCACATCGCTCCCTATCCTACGGGGGGATGCGCGCTCTTCAAGCCGACGCGCCCCACTCCAGACGTCTAGCTGGCGCGCTACTACTCCAGACGCACATCGCTCCCTATCCTACGGGGGGATGCGCGCTCTTCAAGCCGACGCGCCCCACTCCAGACGTCTAGCTGGCGCGCTACTACTCCAGACGCGCATCGCTTCCTAATCCTCTACGGGAGGATGCGTCTCTCCGAGCCGGCGCGCTCTTCTCCAGACGCGCTTCACTCCAGACCCCCGAGCCGGCGCGCTCTTCTAGCCGGCGCGCTACTACTCCAGACGCGCTCCTACCCCAGACGCGCTCCACTCCAGACCCCCGAGCCGGCGCGCTCTTCTAGCCGGCGCGCTACTACTCCAGACGCGCTCCTACCCCAGACGCGCTCCACTCCAGACCCCCGAGCCGGCGCGCTCTTCTAGCCGGCGCGCTACTACTCCAGACGCGCTACTACTCCAGACGCGCTCCTACTCCAGACACGTTCCCACTCCAGACGCGCATCGCTTCCTAATCCTCTACGGGAGGATGCGTCTCTTCGCTTCCAAGGAGGATCTCCTTGCCAGGCCTCCGTCGTCTGAACCCTGCCATCCCTGTAAGCAGCTCTAGCCCTCGCCCTGTCCAAGGCCTTAACCCTGTTTTCTCTGTCCCTGTCTCCAGCCCGCCTCCCCGGGCCTCTGTCCCTGTTCCCCTCTCCAGTGCCCCTGTTCCTGCCCTGTCCTTTGCCCTGGCCCTGTCCTTTAGCCTTAGCCCCTTAGCCTGCTCGCCTCTTAAAGGCACAGTGCCAATTTTCCCTAATTCTTGTTTCCAGTATTTTGTGTTCTCCCTTAAAGGGACAGTGCCGTTTTTTATTTTTTTTATGTAGCCAAGAGTAAAGACCATAATCCTGTCAAAACAGCAGTCATAGTGTATATTTTCAACAACACGTTTGTTTACCAATAGGGTAAAGTGTTATTACATTTATATTTGATTATTATTACATTATTAGTGGGATTTTAGTTTATGGAATGTGTTTATAATTTAGCGAATATCCGCCATTTTGAAATATCGTTGCATCGCCGAATGTAGTCATATGAGGAGAGGGCATCCAGAGCTCTCAATGAGCGTTGACATTTCGGAAAAACTACATTACCCAGGCGATTCTAGCTTCCTGCAAGCAAATTACTTGTGTATGAATTTTCTTTATTTCTATTATTTCTCGGAATTCTCTATTCACAAAACTGTTATTGGCATAGATTGGAGCGCAGTTACTGTGTCTACCTTCTGTGAACATTTAGCAACAATCCATGTTGCAATCCGATCCAAAATGGCGGAGCCATATCCATTATAAGAATGGAACTGTACATACAGTAGATTTCCTTCATGGTACTTCCTGCACACCTGGAGATACTAAATCCAAATTGAACTTTTCCATTTGAAAGAGGAGATTTGGCCCCATCCATAGATGTGCGAGTTGGCTATAATAAGGTAATTTATAGGCCTGGTATTCTATATTCTATAATAATATTTCAAATTGGATGGCAGAATTCAGTACTGTATCTACAAAACATTTAATCATCTTCCCTTTATTCATTTGCTTAGATTCTTTGTACACATGATCTCAAGAAGGTGCTGAACGAGGTCAGTGGCAGTCCTTTATGTTTGGTAATTTTTTGCATGGTGTTATTCACTGTCAAATATGCAAAGAAAATCATAAATTATATTCTCCTTTGTTTCATCACAATTTACTCAAGCCTAGTAACAGACACAATATTTCTGACACTGGGAATACATTCCATGAGATCCATAGATGTCCCTATAAGATGCAAATGGACCTTGTAGAAGTGGAGCAATCTTCCATTTACTTAGGTATGTATTTTTAGGCAGATTTTCAGAAAATACGGCTAGGGCAACCTTGAACTTGAGGAGTCAGGACTGCATACTTTTTTTTAGCAAACCAACATACTATACTTTATACTTATAGCACTTATGCATGAGCCTGGTCTCTTTTGAATGATGACATTCAGAAGTTTCTGATACAATAAAAAAAATCACATTTACTGCTAATGAAATAGAGTAACATAGGTCTGAACATGAGTTGTAGAAAAACTTGTTACTCACGTTTTTCTGTAGTAGTTAGTAGTCCAGAAGTAGTATTTCCCAAATAATTTGTATGGCTGAAAAAAAACCTGGGTCCATAGCCTGAAGTCTTGTGTAGTACATGTCCAGATTTAATAGAAATCCATTCAGAAATGAGTGATTAGGAGCGGTGTTAGTAAAATGTGAGGGAAAGAAAGAGCTAAAAAAATAGACTCTCATACAACGTAGAATTCTCTTCCTGTTTTCGCTTGTGACTTTTCACCTAGATGCCTGATTCGCTCATTCCCACGTGGGGTACCATTGGAAAGCCACACTCATTCCTTACAACCCTGTCCAATAATTTTCGAGATTGCCAAATGATTGACAGAAGTAGAGGCTCGAGAGTTGGGAGTGGTATTTGAAAAAAAGAAGTCTGCCATTCAGCGCACGCCTCACATATTGGCATGTAACTTGCGAACCGCTGCACGGATTTTGACGTCTGAAACGGCAATCGACAGGCAACAAATAGGGCTTTAATCTATCATATTGTATTAAAATCGTCCTCAAGAGGGCGCGTATACGGGCCGTTGCGTGGTAAGAGGTTGGATTAAAAGAAATTCTCTGCACCCATGTGGTTTTGTTTCCATTTTGATACCAACAGAAACAGAGGATAGAATGGGAGGGGTGGGGCCTAGTAAGAGATGTGATTGGGCCAATTCAGTGTCAGTATATAAAATGAACCAATCAGTCCTTATTTTATGGACTGGTTGTTGTATTTTATTTTTGTATTATTATTATTTTCTTTTAAATAATGTTTTATAAATGATCAGTCCCAAGGTGGGTTGGCTCATGGGGAAAATGTCCGGTATGCCAGTGTTGTGTGTGGAAAAGACTGTGTACACGCACACAGTTTCAATGTCGGAACAACAACTTATTTACTTTTGTCAACTGTCACAAATCACAGATCACACTACTTATATGTATCAGCGCACAATCTGCCCGTAACCAACAGCAACCCATAATACTCACACTCTTAAAGGCACTGTACCCACTATCACAACACACAGCAAACCCTGTGTAACCAGAACATAATCCAGATCACCCGTCCAGGCAACTTTGCAGTTGTCCCAATACCCCACAATCACTACCATCACCACACACCCAGGCTCATAGCCAGGGGTGTAGAACTGACTACCCAGGGCCCCAGGCTGGGGGAGGGCCTTCAGAGGGTCTTGACTAAAAGGTTGTTTTATAAGGTTGTTTTTCTGTGCAGGCTATTGAGGCTTGAGCAAAATGATCCTTTTATGACAGAGACACATTATGTACACAGGGCCCTGGATTTCTTGCTACACCCCTGCTGATGGCAATGAAACAGACACTTGACATTATCACACCATGCCATGCTTTTGGCTCAACATCTTGTGTGCCCAAGACGTGCCATTCATCTTCAGTGAAAAGGGGAGGACAAGCCAACATGTGAGAGTTCTCTACCTGCGAAGGAACAAGCGGTTACTCTTGCACTTTCATTGACACCTTCTCCCTTTCATATCTGTTCTCTGATTTCTTTGTCTGTACTCTCCGTGTTGAATGAACAAGGGATGTTCACGGTGTCTTTGGAAGCCTATTTCAAAGTTATGTATGTGATATTGATAGTAACATTAGCCAGAAGATGGCGCCACAAGACTGGTTGTCTGTTGCAATCTGGACATTTCACTCACCATAGAAAAATATTTAAAACTTTCATTCATTGTGTTTAAAATATATTAAAAAAAAAAAACAATTTCCACTAAATATAGAGATAATTAGGCATTTACAGTGGGTATTGATGAAGAATATTGCTACTAGATCTGATCAAATAATAATAAAATTAAAACGTTTTTTTTTCTGAAATTGTGGAAAAGTAATGCTGTCATGGATTACCATAATTTGTCAATGAAGTGGTTAGAGCTCCAGGCTAAAACATCATCCCCCAGCCAGGGTGTATTTTATATGGTCAAGGAGGAATCCTTTGAGATTTGGAGAGCTGTCTTAAGTCGTTGGTAAGATGGGATCAATGCCTTTTTGATCCTGTGCTCTCTGATAATGTTACACGCATATGATCATTAACACAGCATAGTGTTGATGGACACAGTACATCTGTACTCAAGCTCTCTGCCAACTCAATGCTGCAATCTAGTGGATGGAGAGGGGATGTTGGAATGAGGAGAGGAGTGACCGCCATCAGGTAAAAGATGAACATGTAGACAGTTTACTGGGCATTTTAAGATGATTGGAGATGGTCACTTTATTTATAGACTTCACTATAATCCTAAAACTAATAATAATATATTTTATTTGTATAGCGCTTTTCAAGGCACCCTAAGACGCTTTACATTAGAATAAAATACAGAGAGATCATTATAACTGTACTGCACTATAATCCTAAAACTACCTAACTCAACAATAGTCCACTCATATATCACTGTTTACATACTTGTTTGATAGCTATGTACAATAATACTATAATACTGTATACCATATACCATATACCATATACATATACTACAACTGTTAGATATATCTGACCTTGTTCACATACCTGTATACATACCTGTATGTATTATCAAAGTGTTTATTAGTCACATATAAGGTAGATTTACATTACAGTGAAATGCTTGGTTGAGCCCCCTATATCTCTATCTATATCTGTATACATCCCATACCTAGTTAGCCTGTATGGCTTACTACCATATATCACTGTACATAATTATACAGTACATACATTAGTTTAGCATATATTACCCCGTAGCTTGTTTTACATTGAATCACTTGTACATTGACTGTTCTAAAAAATTATGTAATAACTTTGTATTAAAATTGGCGTGATCATTGTCCCTGTGGGATTTAAGTGCTATTGTTCTTTTTTTTGTCATGTAACAAAATTGAAGAAATTGGTACAATTGGTTTTAAATGTACGAATAAAGAACATTATTTATTATTACTAAGAGTTGCTGAATTATTCTCCATTGCTAGTTCTTTTCAGTTCATGCACCTTGGTTGAGGGACGAAGTTGCAACAGAATACTAAGAGAAATCATCGGGTAAAATAAGAAAAGACCAAAACATTTAAAAAAAGATATTTACAGAGAGAGTAGGAAGAAGGAAGAAGCAGTGAAGAACAGATGCGTTTTGAGTAGTACTAATCTATATTTTATACCCAGTCTAATCTCTACATTGTATCACTATTGCACTTTACTGTTACATGTGTACTGTGGTTGGATGCCAAATTATTTTCGTTGTACTGTATTTGTGCTGTATAATGACAATACATTTTAATCTAATCTATAGTCTGAAGGTGGGGAGTGAATAGCGGTGTTTTTGGGAAGGGTGTTGCAGAGGAAGAGGGCCCTGTCACACCTGGTTTGATGCTACAATAGCCAGTGTTGTAGTCGAGTCACTACATCTCGAGTCCAAGTCGAGTCTCCAGTCTCCAGTGTTCGAGTCCGAGTCCAAGTCCGAGTCACCAAAGAAGAGCCTGAGACGAGTCCCCATTCATTCATTCATTCATTCATTCATCAGTGCTCAAGTCCAAGTCGAGTCACAAGTCCGAGTCATCAAGGTTGAGTCCACTCCACTCTGGCAGTCAAAGAGCTGACATACAAATAAAAAAAGGTCTACATTAAACATAAATGACACACTGGTCACCATTTCAAAGGGAGTTTATTTACTTTGTGACACAATAGCCAAACAAATGCACTAGCCATCAATATCTTATGCCAAATGATTAGAGCCTATTACAAAAGAATAAATAAATAACTGTATTTATCAATAACAAGTCTGCGTCGTCATCTGCACCTTCCGAGTCCGAATGCAGTCAATACTGGAGTCCAAGTCCGAGTCATCAAACTCAGCAAGACCAACGGCTTCTCAGTTGCAGTGGGTGACAATATTGTCACAAGGAAAGATGAAATTACCTACCTGGGTTCCATCCTAGAGGCAAATCTTTCCTGTGACAAAATGGCATCCAATGTAATAAAAAAAAGTCAACCAACGAACTAGATTCTTGTACCGGATCTCCTCTCTGGTAAACAAGAATACCCTGAAGACTCTGGCAGGAGCACTCATTCAAGGGTACTACGACTATGGGTGCACCTCATGGTACCAAAGCACCTCAAAGGCGCTTAAAACAAAATTACAAACATCACAAAACAAACTGGTCAGACTACTACTTGACCTTACCCCCAGAACCCACCTCACCCCTGCCCACTTTGACAACCTAGGATGGCTTAGAGTAGACGACAGAGTACAGCAACTTGCAATGGGCCTGGTCTACAAGATACACTATACGACTAAGGTACCCATGTACATGTCAAAATACTTCCCAAAGGTCAGTGAATACCACAACCACTACACCAGAGGAAGCTTAACAAATCATGTTAAACCCAGATTCAGCTCAAACAAGGGACTAAATACGTTTCGCAATTATGCCACATCAATGTGGAACGCCCTACCCAAAGCTGTAAAGGAATGTGAATCCCTACCCACATTCAAAACCGCTCTTAAAGAGCACCTACGGGAGGCTGCAATTCGAAACTGGCCACCGTAAATGCCCAAAACCCCCACCACCTCCTAATAGACAGTCTCCTCCCCACTGCATGTATATATTCCCTCCCCGCCGTATGTATATCTCTCTCCCACCCACCCACCCCCTCCTAATGTACAGTCCCCTCCCCATCATATGTATATACTCTGTCAGGATCTAGGGGTAACAGTACTGTATATTTGAATACCGTTTATGTCACAAATGTATCAGTACTAAATACCTATATGTCCCTATGCCATAAATGTCATGTATGTTGTGTATGTCATAAATGTCTATATGAATTGAAAATGGGGGACCCTGATGGAAACAAGACAAACGTCTTTCTCAGGTCTGCATCCCCTTAACAATTGTGTGTATTGAGCCGTACTGTATTGTACCCATTCTGCAATCTGTTAAATAAAGTTTTCATTCATTCATTCATTCATTCATTCATTCATTCATTCATTCATTCATTCATTCATTCATTCATTCATTCATTCATTCATTCATTCATTCATTCATAATGATTCATTCATTCATTCATTCATTCATTCATTCATTCATTCATTCATTCATTCATTCATTCATTCATCAGTGCTCAAGTCCAAGTCGAGTCACGAGTCCTGAAAATCAGTCCAGTACTACAACACTGACAATAGCATAGCTATCTTCCAGCAACACTATTAGGAAAGAAAGAGTAGTAAAAGAGAAACGGATGGATGACATGAATCATGCAAGGGATCCCATAATACCATGCAGTAGTTACTCTATTAGCCAGACATTTTAACCCAAAGCACCATACGGTACATTAAATATTTGGCTGATTTGAAAGTCTCTCCATAGCAGAATTGCTGGCATTCTCTACGCACTGAGCCACAGGCAGCACACAGTACCACATAACCGCTACCAGTACGTGTTGCTCAAGGTGCAAAGCAACACCAAGGACTTTCCAATTCAATATTCACCACACACTTGCAGCCAAGGCTTGAATTATTCTCCAAGATCTGCAGTCAGTCTGTGTGTAACGTACATTTTCTTCACCAAATCTAACGTGCTTGGCAGCCCAGTAACAGAAAACCGAGGGCCCATTAAAACATGGCAATGTGCAGGATACCGATTGACCAGAAATGACAGACAATTCCCATCAATCATGGGTGAGTAAAAAACACATTCAGGTGTTTTGACAACTGTAGGACTGTGATTAAAAGTAATGGGTTCATTATAGCAGTAGCAGTTTTATAATCCTGGTTGGTTCCACACAACCACACAGTCTATCAAACAAGATGTCCTGGGGCCTGCTCAGCTGTGGAGGTGTGAGTGCTAATGATCTTCCACCATATGTGTGTGTGTGTGTGCGTGCGTGCGTGCGTGTGTGTGTGCGTGTGTGTGTGTGTGTGTGTGTGTGTGTGTGTGTGTGTGTGTGTGTGTGTGTGTGTGTGTGTGTGTGTGTGTGTGTGTGTGTGTGCGTGTGTGTGGTGAGGGGTATGGTGAGGGTACTGAATGTGTGCTGACAGGAAGAGAGAAGAGAGGAGAAGAGAGGAGTGAGCGCCTGGCAGATTTACAGAGGAGTCTTCTATACGCTGATGACACCCCCGCGTGGATCTGGCAGGTACGGTGCTTGGAGGCCAAGGTGCCTCTCTACAACCCTCCTCCCCCTACACAACTCTGCTTGCCCAGAGCCCTCAGGGTTAAACATGAATAATGAATCCTGGCTCAACTATAGCAAGTACCCGGGAGCCCCTGTATAGTGTATATGCCATGCACATGCCATAGAACAAGACTAGGCAAGCTTAGTTAAGCCGGACATACATGCCAGTGGGGATGTATATGTATTCAAGTCAAGTCAAGTTCCTTTATTCAGGTGTCATAGCAGCATGGGGGAGGTGGGAGGAGAGGTACAGGCAGGACAAAAGATAATAATAAAGTAGAATATAATAACAATAATGGGATGTCAGTATATTCTATCAATAATAATAATTATGATAATAATAATAGTATACATGGTGTATATAGTAGTAGCACACTGTGCCAGAGTCTGTGCAGTGTTTAGCAATTGAGAGTCAGACAAACAGTCCTCAATCTCTCCAGCTGCTAGTTCTGTTGTCGATATTTAATCGATCCCTGGCAGAGTCAGTGGTCCCTGCCTGCTTCAAGATGTCTACCATTATCCCGGTACCAAAGAAATCCTCCCCAACAGGTCTCAATGACTACAGACCGGTGACACTCACCTCTGTGGCCATGAAATGTTTTGAGAGGCTGGTCAAGGATCACATTTGTGCCTCCCTCCCCAATGATATGGACCCTATGCAATTTGCATACAGGCCAAACCGGTCCACTGATGATGCGGTCTCCCAAGTACTGCACAGCACCCTCTCTCACCTAGACAGCCAGAAGGGGGGCTATGTGAGACTGTTGTTCATTGACTACAGCTCAGCGTTCAACACCATAGTCCCCACCAGACTGGTGGAAAAGCTGATCGAGCTGGGTCTGAGCTCCGCTCTGAGCGCCTGGATACTGGACTTTCTGAGTGAAAGGCCCCAGGCGGTCAGGGTGGGGGGTCAGACCTCCAACACCATCACCCTGAGCATCGGGTCCCCCCAGGGCTGTGTTCTGAGCCCCCTACTGTACTCACTATACACACATGACTGTGTGGCCAAGTTCAGCTCCAACTCCATAGTGAAGTTTGCGGACGACACAGTGGTGGTGGGGCTGATCTCGGACAACGATGAGAAGGCCTACCGGGAGGAGGTTGAGGTACTGGAACGCTGGTGCCAGGACAACAGCCTGCTCCTGAACATTGGTAAAACCAAGGAACTGATCGTGGATTTTAGGAGAAGACAGCAGGAGACACACACACCACTGAGGATAAACAGGGCTACCGTGGACAGGGTGAGCAGCTTTAAGTACCTGGGGTCCACATCTCAGAGGATCTGACATGGACAACACACAGACTAACTAGATTCCTGTACCGGATCTCCTCTCTGGTAAACAAGAATACCTTGAAGACTCTAACAGGAGCACTCATTCAAGGGTACTACGACTATGCTTGCACCTCATGGTACCAAAGCACCTCAAAGGCACTAAAAACAAGATTACAAACATCACAAAACAAACTGGTCTACTGCTTGACCTTACTCCTAAAACCCACCTCACCCCTGCCCATTTTGACAACCTAGGATGGCTTAGAGTAGACGACAGAGTACAGCAACTTGCAATGGGCCTGGTCTACAAGATACACTACACCACTAAGATACCCATGTGCATGTCGAAATACTTCCCAAAGGTCAGTGAATACCACGACCACAACACCAGAGGGAGTTCCACAAATCATGTTCAACCCAGATTCGGCTCAAACAAGGGACTAAACACGTTTCACAATTATGCCACAACAATGTGGAACGCCCTACCCACAGTCGTAAAATAATGTGAATCCCTACCCACCTTAAAAACCGCTCTCAAAGAGAACCTACGGGAGGCTGCAATTCGAAACTGGCCCAGGTAAATGTCCAAACCCCCCCCCCCCCCACCCAACCCCCTCCAATGTACAGTTTCTTCCCCCTCAAATGTATATATTCTCTTTTTAGAAACGCTATCTTTTAAATGGTACTGTATATTTGTATACAGTATCTTGTATGTCATAAATGTCTGGATGTAACAGTACTGTATATCTGTATGTTGTAACGGAAGTCTGTGAGTAATATCCACAGTCACGATGGACTGTGTTGTGAAGTGAGTGTGGCAGTAAGCGGTACTGCGAGTTAAACTCACTCCCCCTTAAACACGTTACCAAGCAGTGAATTCACCTCTTGGTATAGCGGTCTGTGATGTCTCCCATGGTGCGGTCGACCCGGGTTCGAAACTTCCTCGGGGCATAGAAATTTAACACAACGCAGAGGAGTCACATATGGTCGGTCACATATGTCTAACACTCAGTGGTACTTGATGCATGCACTACAGCATCCCAGCTAGTTTGCATTGTTGTTGTGATAATGTTACTTAACTGGCACCGACCCGGCCCGGGACGTTTTTAAGGATGATTTACCCTATCTGTTGCCTGTCAATTGCCGTTTCAGGCGACAAAATCCGTTCAGCGGTTCTCGAGTTGCATGCCGATATGTGAGGCATGCGCCAAAGTCTTTAACTGACTTTAAATTTTTTCGAATACCACTCCCGACTCCCGACACTCTAGCTCCATCAATCATTTGGCGATCTTGAACATTATTGGGACAGGGTTATAACCAATGAGTGTGGCTTTCCAATGCTACACCACGTGGGGATGAGCGAATCAGGGATCTAGGTGAAAAGTCACAAGCAAAAACAGGAAGTAAAAAATGCGCCGAATGCATTGGAGTCTATGAGAAAATGGAAACCTGCAGACCTTTTTTTTCTCACATTACCGAAATCGCTCTATATCATATCACTAATTTCTGAACGGATTTTTATGAAATTCTGACATGTACTACACAAGACTTCAGGCTATGGACCCAGGGTCTTTTCTCAGCCATACCAATTATTTTGGAAATATACTTTTGGATATTGCACCTACTACAGAAAAACGTGAGTAACACGTTTTTCTACGACTCAAGTTCAGACCTATGTTACTCTATTTTATTAGCACTAAAAGTGAATTCTCTATTGTATCAGAAACTTCAGAATGTTATCTTTCAAAAGAGACCAGGCTCATGTATGTGCTATACGTATAAAGTATAGTATTTTGGTTTGCAAAAAAAGTATGCAGTCCTCAAGTTCAAGTAAAAAAGAAAAATTTGCCACTTTTGGGGGTGCCAGTTAAGAGGTTCGTACCACCAATCGACCACACCATTACTGAAGCAATTGTCACAGGTTGACAGGATGTTGCTCCCCACACCAGACATAAACTTCTCACCTGCTATTAAAACCATTTTCTTTAACCGTGTGCATGGAATTACCTATGGGAATATGAACTGTTGATTACTTGTGGATTTATAAACTGTCACAGTACGACAGAGTACAGCAACTTGCAATGGGCCTGGTCTACAAGATACACTACACGACCAAGGTACCCATGTACATGTCAAAATACTTCCCAAAGGTCAGTGAATACCACGATCACAACACCAGAGGGAGCTCCACAAATCATGTTAAACCCAGATTCGGCTCAAACACGTTTTGCAATTATGCCACATCAATGTGGAATGCCCTACCCAAAGCTGTAAAGGAATGTGAATCACTACCCACTTTCAAAAACACTCTCAAAGAACACCTACGGGAGACTGCAATTCGAAACTGGCCCCTACAAATGTCCTAACCCAGTTGTACAGTAAATTAGCAAGTATGGCTTTGTCAGTATTCCAATGTACAGTGTACAGTGTCGTCGTCCCCTACCCAACCCCCCCCCCCCCTACCCAACCCCCCCCCACCTCCAATCTACAGCGCCACCCACCCACCCAACCCCACCTACCCAACCTCAACCCAATGTACAGTTTCTACATCAAATGTATATAGACTCTTTTTCTGGACACTTTTTGTATCACAAACAGTACTGTATTTGCAAATCTGGTATGTCATAAATGTATAGATGTAGCAGTACTGTCTATCTGTATGTCGTGTGTGTCATATGATGAATTGAAAATGGGGGACCCTGATGTAAACAAGACGAAAGCCTTTATCCGGTCTGCATCCCCTTAACAATTGTATGTATTGAGCTGTACTGTACTGTACCCATTCTGCAATCTGTTAATAAACTTTTCAATCAATCAATCAATCAATCAAACAGTCGCTGCCTGGCATGCCTGCCTACGTGCGCTCTCTCTCTCTCTCTCCTCTCTCTCTCTCTCTCTCTCTCTCTCTCTCTCTCTCTCTCTCTCTCTCTCTCTCTCTCTCTCTCTCTCTCTCTCTCTCTCTCTCTCTCTCTCTCTCTCTCTCTCTCTCTCTCTCTCTCTCTCTCTCTCTCTCTCTCTCTCTCTCTCTCTCTCTCTCTCTCTCTCTCTCTCTCTCTCTCTCTCTCTCTCTCTCTCTCTCTCTCTCTCTCTCTCTCTCTCTCTCTCTCTTCACCCTGATCTTGTGCTTGGATAACGTGTTCTGACCTCCGCCTGCCTGACTATTCTCCTTGCCTATTCCTGAAACGTATGAGGACCTGAACCCGTGTATGTCCCCCTGCCTGTTGGACTGCCTTGTCCCTGCCTACTCCCCCTTATTACCTGAGTACCCATTATATTATCGACCCCTCCCCGTCTGACTACCCTGCCCCACACACGCTCCCTGGACTGTATGAGAATCTCCCCCGTGTCACTCGATTCCTGCTACCCTGACTACCCTTTTCTAATTAAATATACCTGTGCTGGGTTTTAACGAGACCTGTCTGCTTTTTTGGGTTCAATACGTCTAGCCGTGACATAAACAATGAATTTGTGGATTACTGATGGATACATGAACAGTGATTTGCTGTATGGATTAACCCCCTGTATTTTCCCTCACAGCCGTAGGCCAGAACGTTGGACAAATTGACTAATTGATACATGAAGGGGCGCAGCTGTGGGTGGTTAACCTCATCAGAGGAGAACCAGGGGATTGGTCGAGGAGCAGTCCCCAGGCGCCTCCCCTGCCTCTTTCCAAGTTTCTCATAGGTAGGGGGAGACCAGGGTAAAATGAGTAACTTTTCATATTCAGGATCACTACATGAAGGCAATTATAGTTTTGTTGCCAATTGATATATCAGCATATATTTCAGAATGTTATGAATCCCTACAAACAATCAGAATCAGGGTGAACATAACCGTTTTTGTCTCATGGCACACGTTGAGCATAGGAGCGGGGTACGTTGAGCCATCTCCTTCCTTCCATCCCTACTTCCTCCCCCCGCCCTCCCTTCTCCCCTCCTCTCTTCTAACACCCCTCCCCATATACCCCCACCTCCTCCCTTCTCTGGATTAAGATATTTCACAGTTATACATGTCTGTACTGAATGAAATAACAGTCACTACTTAAAATCTGTATGTATTTTTATTTATTAAACACAATACAGCCTAGCTTTGTTGTATTATTACATTTGAAACAATTTAAACATAGACCTGAGAATGAAAGAAAACGATCAATCTGAATTTGAACTTAAAAAATAACGAACATCTGAACAATCTGAACTGAAACACTGGCTCCACTTGCCCCTGGCCAAATGGCTCAACTTACCCCAGAGATACCACTATGTAATTAACCCAACAGCTAAAATTATGCATGTCATGTACGCAGGTCTGATAATAACAACTGGAGGGCGGCACATGAGCAAAAACAGCCCCTCTCAGTAAATATGTTCAAAATCAAGGTCCCAGGTGTAGGTGAAAAAAGACACAACACAAGACGTTTTCCAATTAGTAAAGTATATATTTATGGTGGTAGGAATTCAAACCTCCACCATAATGCAAGAAGGGAAAAAGGTAAGGGAGGACAAACAATACATACAGGTACACAAACAAACACTTAGTAGTTACGATACAACCTTGGGCCCATCCTAGGCCACCACAGCTGTGGAGTCTAACCCACACTCCATGTGATAAAATGGCACCGTGCCACACAGTGTTGTTTTAGGCCATAGACAGGCGAGACAGCAGCCTCCCCACTCCACCATAAGGCAAGTGACTTCCAGCAATGAGACTCTCGTGTGTGTGTCATCTTCCCGCTTATATTCACTCATCCCACTAACTGCCCACAGGTGTAATCAAGCAGGTGCAATCAGCTCAATCAGGAGGATGAGTGGTCTCTGGGAAGAAGAGAAGAGGCAGCATTAAAAGATGACACATCACACCACCAAGAACAACATAACCCAACTCATGATACTAATCTGATGTTCACATGGTCTCCTAATACAGTAACAATGATAATGACCAACCCACGTACGTCACACCTCCCCCCATAAGAGCGAACCCGCAGGGTTAGCAAAACATTATCACCCATTATCAACCAACATCCGATTAGCATCACAGAACAAAAAGAATAAAAATAGAAAGGTCCACAGACTAGTTTGAACATAATGATATGGAACACTGGTGGAATAAATAAACAACACAAACGAAAAAGCGTGCTCACACTGATGAAAAAAGAACAGGTGGACATAGCTCTGCTAAGCGAAACGCACATTTTAGAGAAAGACATAGATATGTTAGCGGACAACACATATCATAACATCAGTCACTCTTCCTTTGGAACGAGAACTCGGGGAGTAGCCATAGTCGTTAGACGGAAGTTGAATATTGAATTGAAGGGAGTATGGTCTGATGCAGATGGTCGGATAACTATAGCTAAGATTTTACATAAGAACAGAAAAATAGCGTTGGTAGCGGTATACGCCCCAAATTTATACGAAGTTAGTTTCTTCACTACACTTACCAGAGCAATGTTAGACCTTCCCGAATACTCATTTATAATCAGTGCGGATTTTAATGCCATTTGGAACCCAAGGATGGACAAATCAAACCCCTCCTTTTCCAATGAACAAAAAAATGCATCTAATGCATTAAATGATTGGTCGAAGATTACAGGTGTAAATGACTTATGGCGTTCACTCAACCCCATGACCCGGAAGTACTCTTGTCGATCTGCGAGACATAATACATTATCCAGAATAGATTACGTTTTCACAACCCCGAGACTATTTGATAACTACGATGTGGAAATGATACCCAATGCATTGTCTGATCACTGTTATTTACTCTTAAAAGGAACATTTGGTATACTATCATCCCAAGCCCCAAGATGGCGATTTAACACGATGCTGCTTAATAACAAGGAATTCATTACACAAATCAAAGAAGCTCTTACGGTATTCCTACGGATAAATGTGAATTCGGTGCAGGACCCCAGAATATTATGGATGTCGACAAAGGGAATGATCAAGGATTTCACTGATAGCTTTTCCTCCCAAATACGCAAGAATCGATGCTCAAAACTGGCTGAACTGGAAACACTTTACTCAACGTTATTTAATTCTTTGCAATACAACAACTCGGTTCAACTGGAAAATCAAGTCAATATACTAAAAAAAGAGATTAACGCCATATACAGACAACAATCTGAATTGCAAATACGTAGCACAAGACAACAGCAGTACTCCCAAGGTTCCAAACCAAGTCACCTATTAGCTATGCGACTAAGAGTCAACGCAAAATTTGCAGATATAACTACCATTAGAGCACAACAAGGACTTGTTACAGAACCCAAAGAAATAAACACGACATTCAAAGAATTCTACTCCAACTTATACAAATCAGAAACGACCTTCGATCAAAACAAGATGGACACATATCTTAATCAAATTAACCTCCCTAAACTTTCAGAGGATGACGCTAAACAGTTAGAAACACCGATCACACTAGATGAACTTAGGGAGGCCATATCTGAAATGCAAAGTGGAAGGGCCCCTGGAAGAGACGGTATCCCACCAGAAATGTACCTCTCTTGTTGGGACATAATTGGACCCTTATTACTAAATATGATTTTATACTCAGTCAAGGAGGGGAACTTCCATAAGAATGACAATATTGCACTCATAACAGTCCTCCTCAAAAAAGACAAAGACCCCACCGAGTGCGGTAGTTACAGACCTTTAAGCCTCCTCGGAACCGATATCAAACTGTACTCTAAGGTATTAGCCATCAGACTACAAAAGCATATGACGTCTTTAATTCATCCGGACCAAACAGGCTTCATAAGAGGCCGCCTGATCACTGATAACATAAGACGATTACTACACGTACTAGATGCTAACAAGGAAGACAACACACCTAAGGCGATGCTGTCCCTGGATGCAATGAAAGCTTTTGACAGGTTGGAATGGTCGTATCTATGGGCAGTGTTAGAAAGGATGGGGTTAGGAAAAGGATTCATTGATATGATTAAAGTATTATACAAAGACCCATCGGCCATGATTACAACAGGTACAATCACCTCCGAAATCTTTCCAGTATCACGGTCTTCCAGATAGGGTTGCCCCCTTAGTCCCGGACTATTCGATCTATCATTAGAGCCTTTAGCACAATATATAAGACAATCCCAATCCATAGAACCAATCGTAATCAAGGGCACACAACACAAAATTAGTTTATATGCGGACGACGTAATACTGTTCATGCAAAACCCCAACACCGCATTGCCTCATCTTCTCAAGTTGATGAAGGACTTTGGAGATTTATCGGGATTTAGGATAAATTGGCCGAAGTCGGCCTTCCTCCCACTTAACGCCCCTGCAAAAAGAAATATAACCCTCCCAGAAGAGATACCGATGGTAAAACACTTTAGATGTTTGGGAGTTGAAATATTCCCTACCATAAGCCAAACGGTGAAGCACAATTACATAAAAATCCAAAACAAAATCAAATACGACCTTGTCAGGTGGTCAAAACTTAAAAACTCAGTACAAGCACGGATATCAATAATTAAGATGGACGTCCTACCTAGAATCAACTTCTTCAGCTCAATGCTACCGTTACCCCCTCCAAAGGGTTACTGGAAAGAATTACACTCCTCCACATACAAATTTATTTGGAATAACAAACCACCACGTATAAAAAGATCCACCGCACAGAGAAACAAAGCAGACGGTGGTATGGCATTTCCAGATTTCCACCACTATTTTAAGGCATACACTTTAAGACCACTGACAACATGGTTTGATCCCCAAGCATCAGTATCCTGGAGAAATTTAGAAGAAAATATAGTAGCTCCACATAGGCTGAAGGACATAGTGTACACCAAATTATCAATTAAGCAATGCGAACGGAAATTTGGCCCCATAATCACTCATGCAATCCGGATATGGCGTGAAACACAAAAAAAATACTCTATCCCACATAAATGGCATAATCATACTCCCTTATTCAATAACAATGCACTCTTGATTGGAAAACAACCTATAAGATTCCCTAGATGGGAAAAGCAAGGCATACACACATTAGGAGACGTTTTCAACAAACAGGGTTTTTGTAGTTTTGATGAGATATGCAAAAATTTTTATCTCACCAAGTCCTCATATTATTTTTACGCACAGTTATTGGCATGTTTGAAGGCTCACGGTGTTCCATTAAGGATACCAATTGTACACCACAGATACCACAAATTCTTCTATGAAAGAGAGACATCGAGAGGTTTTGTTTCAGATTTTTATCATCAATTACTAACGGCCTCGTATGAAACCCTACATCTAGACTCAGTCTGGAGGAGGGATATACGAGACCTGGAGATAGACTTTGACTGGCAAGAAGCCTGGGCAAATGTACGCCTTGCATCAAGGAACCCGGACCATCAACAAATCAATCTTAACTATATTCACAGGACATACTTAACTCCTATAAGACTGAACAAAATGGGTCTTAAACAAGACTCCAAATGCTCCTTATGTACAAATGGGGACGAAGGGACATTTATGCACATGTACTGGGACTGCCCACCAGTTAAGATATTTTGGAAAGAAGTGACCCAGCAATTGTCAAATCTCTTAACTCTGGATATACCTGTACACCCCTCTGTATTACTGCTGAATGATGTCTTTGAGCATGCAGTACCTCCACAGCTAAAGAGATTGGTTTTATCCGGTATCACAGTGGCTAAAAAGCTGATAGCATCACGATGGTTTCAATCGGAAAAAATGTGCCGTAAGGTCTGGATTCTTACATATCTCGATGTGATTTATCAAGAAATATCAACAGCTAGAATTTTGGGTCTCAATGAATCCAAAATGGCAATGTGGTTAGAAGTGGTGGAGAGAATAAAAGCCAGCATATAATGGTAGTGTCTGGTTAGGAACAAATTATAATGGTTGGATTATCCAATGGGGGGTCCGGGAGAGGGGGGTACAAGCTGGAGCATATGTGTATTTGTATATCCTATTGTGTGTTGTCATGTTTGTTTATGTGTTTGTTTAAAAAATAATAAAAAAATAAAATACAAAAAAAGAAAGGTCCACAGACAAAACAGCAGCCTACACCATAAAACCAACCCATGTCAGATGCATCAGCTGCCGGACGGCTGGCACATTCCTCATACCGAGGCCATGACGGTATACTGTACACTGTAAAAAGTAACCAGCATTTCACAACATTTAACAGTATTATCTTACAGTAACATATTGTAATTAAGGCCTCCTGTAATATCCCAACAAATACATGTAAAAAAGACAGTATCTTTTGATTTCACATTATATTATTCTTATTTCACAATAAAATACCGCAATCAAAATCCTCTGTAATATCACATCAGATGTTGTAATCTCACAATAGCATACCAACATATCACATTATATTATTCTTATTTCACAATAAGATACCGCAATCAAAATCCTCTGTAATATCACATCAGATGTTGTAATATCACAGTAGCATATGA
Source organism: Notolepis coatsorum (assembly GCF_963971535.1). NCBI lineage: Eukaryota > Metazoa > Chordata > Actinopteri > Aulopiformes > Paralepididae > Notolepis > Notolepis coatsorum. The sequence goes on from NC_140170.1 coordinate 102,378,468, forward strand.
ATATTTCACATAATTTATTTATTATTTCACAATAAAATATTGCAATCAAAATCCTCTGTAATATCACATCAGATGTTGTAATCTCACAGTAGCATATCAACATATCACATTATATTATTCTTATTTCACAATAAGATATTGCAATTTTATACAAAACAAGACGAAAGTGTTTCTCTGTAATATCACATCAGATGTTGTAATCTCACAATAGCATATCAATTTATCACATTATATTATTCTTATTTCACAATCAAATATTGTAATTTTATACAAAACAAGACGAAAGTCTTTCTCTGTAATATCACATCAGATGTTGTAATCTCACAATAGCATATCAACATATCACATTATATTATTCTTATTTCACAATAAGATACCGCAATCAAAATCCTCTGTAATATCACATCAGATGTTGTAATCTCACAGTAGCATATGAATATTTCACATAATTTATTTATTATTTCACAATAAAATATTGCAATCAAAATCCTCTGTAATATCACATCAGATGTTGTAATCTCACAGTAGCATATCAACATATCACATTATATTATTCTTATTTCACAATAAGATATTGTAATTTCATACAAAACAAGACGAAAGTGTTTCTCTGTAATATCACATCAGATGTTGTAATCTCACAATAGCATATCAATTTATCACATTATATTATTCTTATTTCACAATAAAATATTGTAATTTTATACAAAACAAGATGAAAGTCTTTCTCTGTAATATCACATCAGATGTTGTAATCTCACAATAGCATATCAATTTATCACATTATATTATTCTTATTTCACAATAAAATATTGTAATTTTATACAAAACAAGACGAAAGTGTTTCTCTGTAATATCACATCAGATGTTGTAATCTCACAATAGCATATCAACATATCACATTATATTATTCTTATTTCACAATAAGATACCGCAATCAAAATCCTCTGTAATATCACATCAGATGTTGTAATCTCACAGTAGCATATGAATATTTCACATAATTTATTTATTATTTCACAATAAAATATTGCAATCAAAATCCTCTGTAATATCACATCAGATGTTGTAATCTCACAGTAGCATATCAACATATCACATTATATTATTCTTATTTCACAATAAGATATTGTAATTTTATACAAAACAAGACGAAAGTGTTTCTCTGTAATATCACATCAGATGTTGTAATCTCACAATAGCATATCAATTTATCACATTATATTATTCTTATTTCACAATAAAATATTGTAATTTTATACAAAACAAGATGAAAGTATTTCTCTGTAATATCACATCAGATGTTGTAATCTCACAGTAGCATATCAACATATCACATTATATTATTCTTATTTCACAATAGAATATTGTAATTTTATACAAAACAAGACAAAAGTCTTTCTCTGTAATATCACATCAGATGTTGTAATCTCACAATAGCATATCAACATATCACATTATATTATTCTTATTTCACAATAAGATACCGCAATCAAAATCCTCTGTAATATCACATCAGATGTTGTAATCTCACAGTAGCATATGAATATTTCACATAATTTATTTATTATTTCACAATAAAATATTGCAATCAAAATCCTCTGTAATATCACATCACATTTTTTTTATCTCACAGTAGCATATGAATATTTCACATAATTTATTTATTATTTCACAATAATATATTGTAATTTTATTAAAAAAAACAAGACAAAAGTCTTTCTCTGTCATATCACATCAGATGTTGTAATCTCACAATAGCATATCAACATATCACATTATATTATTCTTATTTCACAATAAGGTGTTATAAGTGGTTGCTAGGGTGTTTCTAGGTGGTTGCTGTTATGGGTGGTTGCTAGGGTGTTTCTAGGTGGTTGCTAGGGTGTTATAAGTGGTTGCTAGGGTGTTTCTATGGTTGCTAGGGTGTTATAAGTGGTTGCTAGGGTGTTTCTAGGTGGTTGCTAGGGTGTTATAGCTGGTTGCTAGGGTGTTTCTAGGTGGTTGCTAGGGTGTTTCTATGGTTGCTAAGGTGTTATAAGTGGTTGCTAGGGTGTTTCTAGGTGGTTGCTAGGGTGTTTCTAGGTGGTTGCTAGGGTGTTATGGGTGGTTGCTAGGGTGTTTCTAGGTGGTTGCTAGGGTGTTATAAGTGGTTGCTAGGGTGTTTCTAGGTGGTTGCTAGGGTGTTTCTAGGTGGTTGCTAGGGTGTTATGGGTGGTTGCTAGGGTGTTATAAGTGGTTGCTAGGGTGTTTCTATGGTTGCTAGGGTGTTATAAGTGGTTGCTAGGGTGTTTCTAGGTGGTTGCTAGGGTGTTATGGGTGGTTGCTAGGGTGTTTCTAGGTGGTTGCTAGGGTGTTATAAGTGGTTGCTAGGGTGTTTCTAGGTGGTTGCTAGGGTGTTTCTAGGTGGTTGCTAGGGTGTTATGGGTGGTTGCTAGGGTGTTTCTAGGTGGTTGCTAGGGTGTTATAAGTGGTTGCTAGGGTGTTTCTAGGTGGTTGCTAGGGTGTTATAAGTGGTTGCTAGGGTGTTTCTAGGTGGTTGCTATGGTGTTATAAGTGGTTGCTAGGGTGTTTCTAGGTGGTTGCTAGGGTGTTATAAGTGGTTGCTAGGGTGTTTCTAGGTGGTTGCTAGGGTGTTATATATGGTTGCTAGGTTGTTTCTAGGTGGTTGCTAGGGTGTTATAAGTGGTTGCTAGGGTGTTTCTATGGTTGCTAGGGTGTTATAAGTGGTTGCTAGGGTGTTTCTAGGTGGTTGCTAGGGTGTTATGGGTGGTTGCTAGGGTGTTTCTAGGTGGTTGCTAGGGTGTTATAAGTGGTTGCTAGGGTGTTTCTAGGTGGTTGCTAGGGTGTTTCTAGGTGGTTGCTAGGGTGTTATGGGTGGTTGCTATGGTGTTTCTAGGTGGTTGCTAGGGTGTTATAAGTGGTTGCTAGGGTGTTTCTAGGTGGTTGCTAGGGTGTTATAAGTGGTTGCTAGGGTGTTTCTAGGTGGTTGCTATGGTGTTATATATGGTTGCTAGGTTGTTTCTAGGTGGTTGCTAGGGTGTTATATGTGGTTGCTAGGGTGTTTCTAGGTGGTTGCTAGGGTGTTATAAGTGGTTGCTAGGGTGTTTCTAGGTGGTTGCTAGGGTGTTATATGTGGTTGCTAGGGTGTTTCTAGGTGGTTGCTAGGGTGTTATAAGTGGTTGCTAGGGTGTTTCTAGGTGGTTGCTAGGGTGTTATATGTGGTTGCTAGGGTGTTTCTAGGTGGTTGCTAGGGTGAAAAGCATGGTGAAGAGGTCGTGACCCGGGTGGGCGGGGTCTGCCATGATCTTCCTCGCCCTCCTCAAGGCCCTGGAGGAATGTAGGGACTTGAGGGAGGGAAGGGGGCAGCCGATCACACTCTCCGCTGATCGTATCACCCGCTGCAGCCTTGTCCCTGACCGTGGCTGCAGGGAACCAGGTGATGATGGAGAGGGTGAGGATGGACTGGATGATGGCAGTGTAGAACTGGACCATCATAGTCCTCTGCAGCCTAAACTTCCCTAACAGGGGAGCCTATATCATTGGGACAGGTCTCTGCTCATCAGCAAGGAAAGGTACTGCTTTGGGGAGAAAGTATATCATCTATCACTACTGCCACCAGGTGTGGGAGGGTGCGGGTAGTATTAGGAGAAGTGTGGGTGTGTGGGGAATTACTGCGAGTCGCCCTGGAGGGCAAGAAGGACCAGCTCACTACCCCTAGGTTAGTAAATCCTATAGGCCCCATCCACCACTCTGCTAAAGCTCCACTCTACTCCTGCACTAAAGTCAGGGATTCAGTTGGACTCAGATCTGCATGCTGCGTTCCCCCTACCTGGTGAACGTTCATAGGGATAATCCACCCTGCTACACAAACATCTCAAAACAAACTGGTCAGACTACATGCTTGACCTTACTCCTAGAACCCACCTCACCCCTGCCCACTTTGACAACCTAGGATGGCTTAGAGACGACAGAGTACATCAACATGCAATGGGCCTGGTACCCAGATTCGGCTCAATCAGGGACTAAACATGTTTCGCAATTATGCCAGATCAATGTGGAACGCCCTACCCAAAGCTGTAAAGGAATGTGAATCACTACCCACTTTCAAAACCACTCTCAAAGAACACCTATACGGGAGACTGCAATTCGAAACTGGCCCCTGTAAATGTCCTAACCCAACCCCCTCCAATGTACAGTAAATTACCAAACATGGTTTTGTCAATATTCCAATGTGCTTGTATACAGTTGTACAGTGTCCACCCACCCCTCCTATACCCAACCTACCCAACCCCCCCACCCCACCCACCCAACCATCTCCAATGTACAGCCCCCCCCCACCCCACCCCACCTAATGTACGGTTTCATAAATGTATAGATGTAGCAGTACTGTCTGTATGTCATGTATGTGTGTGTGTGTGTGTGTGTAAATGAATGAACCGAAATATGTAGTTTGCTGATAGATACACAAAATGGGTTTATTTATGTTGATTTAATTTGGTTGTGTTGATGTTTCCATTTTTGCAAAATGCATATTCTGTTTGTTTTACACAATAAGTCTATTGGTGTGTTGTGTGTGTGTAAGGGCAGGTGTAGAAGATTTTTTCTTCTTCCTGTTCCTTTCGGCCATGGTATTTGGTGAATTATATGTACTGTTGGACTGTGGTAATTCCATGTACGAATAAATAAATGATGATGACGATGTATGTCCTGATGAATTGAAAGGTTATGGGGGACCCTGATGTAAACAAGACGAAAGTCTTTCTCTGGTCTGCATCCCCTTAACAATTGTGTGTATTGAGCTGTACTGTATTGTACCCATTCTGCAATCTGTTAATAAAGTTTTCAATCAATCAATCAATCAATCAATCAATCAATCAATCAGTACCCGTTCTGCACCTGCGTATTGGGGGCCACTATATAATGCATGATTAGGAGACATGTTGAGACTTGTCTAGGCTGCCTGCACACACACCAGCTTCCTGGGCGGGCGCCTCCCAGAATGCACTACACCTGTACCTTGCCTCCCAGAATACCTGCACCTTCCTCCATTGTTGTATCAGCGTGTGCTGTATCTCTGCATCGTTAATCGACAATAAAACGTGAGTATATAGTGCATGATAAAGTCGATGGTGGATATTATTCTGTATCTATGATTTCGATTGCAAACGCCAGCGGAGTAGTGCTGTGTTCGTTTTTTACATGGTTATGCGTTTTTACACGTTATGTGTGCCTGCTGCTAATGTTAGCTGTTAGCTATGTCTGACCTCTGTTGGGTAATGCAACGTTGCCTACCAAACAACGGGACCACTGTGTTTTTTTTTTATATTGCTCCTGGCTGTTCAAACTAATTTTACCGTGTGAAAGAGGGGAAAGTTGGTTCATTTCCACAAACTACCAGTGAAAAAGTGTTGTTCTGAACTGGAGCTATAGTATAGCCAGCCATTTAGCTACCTGGCTACCTATATAGCTTCAGTTCAGCTAACTAGCTACATGCAGCATTTAGCCAGTGATGGGCAAGCTACTTGGAAAATGTAGTAAGCTACACTAGTTACTCTCGATTAAATATAGCTCAACTACAATGGAAGCTATCCCCAGATAAATGTAGCAAGCTACACTACAAAAATAGCACACTACTTTTTTTTTTTTTTTTTTTTTTACTTTACTTTATGATCAGGTTTCCACCAAACAAATACAGTAGGCAGGCAAAAGAAAGTTCAGTTTGTTTATGAAACAAGCCCTCGGTCTGGCTTTTTGTGTCATCATTTTAACATGAACTTGTATTATGTACAAAATGTTAATAAAGTATGAGGAAATAACTGTGGAAACGTAATAAATAAAAGGCCAAATCAATCAAATAAACACTAAAATATATACTCTCTCTATTGGAATGGAGACTTTTCAGCACAGGATAAACTGCCCACTTTATCAACCAAAACTTCTTCAATATCAGAATTTTAACTAATAATAACTGTCTTACTGAATTTTACTATTATGCTACCATGTCTATACTACCACCAACTATGCTGTCTATACTACAGTATGTACTCGGAGTATAACACTCAAGCTCGACACTGCTAGACAAACAATACTAATTTATAGACTATTTGTTTCCTGTGCAGTACACCTGAGATTAATCACCTCATGCAGTACTGTTTGACATGAATTTATGCGTCGTTCCCTGTGTTTTTTTTCTTTCCTCTTGCCTCCCTCCCTTGTCCTAGGGCCTGCCTACTGATTGCCTATGCCTGAATCTTTCCGGCCGACAAGGCGTACAGGACAGTAATCTGCACTGACGTCTCCCCAGATCCATGCACGGATTGCTTCTTGGTTGTATAGGTAGGCCTATATGCAACACAGATCGTAGTTTATAGACTATATTTGTTTCCTGTGCAGTACACCTGAGATTAATCACCTCATGCAGTACTGTTTGACATGAATTTATGCGTCGTTCCCTGTGTTTTTTTTCTGTCCTAGGGCCTGCCTACTGATTGCCTATGCCTGAATCTTTCCGGCCGACAAGGCGTACAGGACAGTAATCTGCACTGACGTCTCCCCAGATCCATGCACGGATTGCTTCTTGGTTGTATAGGTAGGCCTATATGCAACACAGATCGTAGTTTATAGACTATATTTGTTTCCTGTGCAGTACACCTGAGATTAATCACCTCATGCAGTACTGTTTGACATGAATTTATGCGTCGTTCCCTGTGTTTTTTTTCTGTCCTAGGGCCTGCCTACTGATTGCCTATGCCTGAATCTTTCCGGCCGACAAGGCGTACAGGACAGTAATCTGCACTGACGTCTCCCCAGATCCATGCACGGATTGCTTCTTGGTTGTATAGGTAGGCCTATATGCAACACAGATCGTAGTTTATAGACTATATTTGTTTCCTGTGCAGTACACCTGAGATTAATCACCTCATGCAGTACTGTTTGACATGAATTTATGCGTCGTTCCCTGTGTTTTTTTTCTGTCCTAGGGCCTGCCTACTGATTGCCTATGCCTGAATCTTTCCGGCCGACAAGGCGTACAGGACAGTAATCTGCACTGACGTCTCCCCAGATCCATGCACGGATTGCTTCTTGGTTGTATAGGTAGGCCTATATGCAACACAGATCGTAGTTTATAGACTATATTTGTTTCCTGTGCAGTACACCTGAGATTAATCACCTCATGCAGTACTGTTTGACATGAATTTATGCGTCGTTCCCTGTGTTTTTTTTTCTGTCCTAGGGCCTGCCTACTGATTGCCTATGCCTGAATCTTTCCGGCCGACAAGGCGTACAGGACAGTAATCTGCACTGACGTCTCCCCAGATCCATGCACGGATTGCTTCTTGGTTGTATAGGTAGGCCTATATGCAACACAGATCGTAGTTTATAGACTATATTTGTTTCCTGTGCAGTACACCTGAGATTAATCACCTCATGCAGTACTGTTTGACATGAATTTATGCGTCGTTCCCTGTGTTTTTTTTCTTTCCTCTTGCCTCCCTCCCTTGTCCTAGGGCCTGCCAACTGATTGCCTGCCTGAATCGTTCCGGCCGACAAGGCGTACAGGACAGTAATCTGCACTGACGTCTCCCCAGATCCATGCACGGATTGCTTCTTGGTTGTATAGGTAGGCCTATATGCAACACAGATCGTAGTTTATAGACTATTTGTTTCCTGTGCAGTACACCTGAGATTAGCCTATAGTATACGTTCATAATCTGCATGCAAACTGTAATCTCTCCTTTCTCTGGTTTCCTTTTTTCTAGGTCATCAGAGAGGTCTTTAACATACAGTATCCTGTTCAGTGGCATCTTGTTCAGTGAGGCAGCCAGGCTAACCAGTGTTCAGTGTGAGGCAGATGTAATGATTGGGTAGGTAACTATAGCACGCACAACAATGTTCCACTGTAAATATATTCGATGTCAGCATGTGTCTGAGAGTGTGCATACCTTTGTCCAGCACGCGCAGCTCCACAGTAACGCCCCCAATTATCTTTATCAGTGCGGGATACCTGACTGCTCACAGAGGTTCAGAAAACACGCAGCACTGAGATCTCATATATATAGGCTGCATAGGTGCTACCTGCAAGCTGGTCAGCCGCCTAGACCTCCTAGATCAGCTCTACCACCTGACACATCCTTGAAATGTGTGCTTGAGGCTTGTGCATTTAAGTGTGACACTTTAGCCTCTCTTATCAAGCATTTGAAGACACACATAAAGGGAGGAATGGAATCGCCATGTCCATTTAGAGGTTGTGATTGCAGGTTCACAAACGTAATGACTTTTGCTTCACATATTTCCAGGAAACACAAGGATTCAGTTTTAGATGACTTGGTACTAGACAAGTCTACAGAGTCATTGCCAGAACCCAGTCAGACGTATTCAGAAGCTGCTGGTGAACATGATGAACCAGAAGTGCCATTAGCTGTGGACGAAACCCTTTTTTTACATAACCTTACACTTTTCTATTTGAAATTGCAATCTAAGCTACTCTTACCGGCAAGCACCATACAAACCATTATTGAGGACTTTCAAATTGCTCATGAACTTGGCCTGTCTCATACACTTAACGTTCTGAGTGAGAAATTGAAGAAACTTGGAATCCCTCAGGCCACTATAAGCAGCATGGTTGATGAAGTGAACAGAGATGATCTACTCACACTTTTTAACAAGGGAAGACTCAGTACAGATACAAAGAGGAAGTCTGCTTTTAAAGAGTGTTTCAACCATGTTCATCCCGTGCCTTTGCTCTTGGGCAATGATGAAAATGACAAAGAATGCTTTGCTCAGTATGTACCTATACATGAGACATTGGTGACACTGTTCAAAAACGAGTCTCTACGAGAACAGTATAACATGACACGTTTGCAGCAATCTACTGATGCTGTCTATCAGGATGTCAAGGATGGAGAAGGATTTCAAAGTAATCCAATGTTGAAAGCTGACCCTTCCTCACTTGGTTTGATACTGTACCAAGATGCCTTCGAGGTTGTTAATCCACTGGGCTCAGGGAAGAAAAAGCACAAGGTCTTAGCTGTTTACCTAACCCTGACTGACATCTTGCCTCACAATAGATCTTCTATAGATCAAATGCAACTTGTTCTCTTATGTAGGGAGCAGGACTTTAAGTATTTTGGGCTAAAAAAGGTTTTTGCACATCTGATTGAGGACCTCAAAATCCTGGAGGAGAGAGGTGTAGTCATATCTGATGGCACTGTACTAAAGGGCTCTTTGGTTGCCATTGCAGGAGACAACTTAGGATCCCATTCTATTGGGGGATTTTTAGAAAACTTCAGTCGATCTAAATATTTTTGTCGCTACTGTCAGGTACAGAGAGAGGATTTTGTGAAGAATCCAGTGTTGTGTGGTGCCACAAGAACGGTCCAATCATACACAAGTAATTTGCAAGACCTGGAAACTAGTACCACAGACTCTGTATGCGGTATCAAGTTTGACTCTCCTTTCAACCAGCTTTCTCATTTCCATGTTTGCCAGCCTGGCCTCCCACCATGTCTAGGCCATGATTTATTTGAGGGAGTCATGGCTTATGACCTTCCTTTATATATTCGCCATTTAGTCCAGGAGAATCATTTTACTTACCTGCAGTTAAATCGGTGCAAAAACAAGTTCCGATATGAAGGGAACGATGGTAGGGACAAACCAGCAGACCTCTCTCCCAGCAGTGACAAACTAAGTGGGCATGCAGTTCAAAACTGGTGTTTCCTTAGATTACTCCCTCTCTTGGTGGGTGGCAGGATTAAAGATCCCTGTGACAATGAGGTGTGGCAGCTCATTTTGCAGCTGAGAGAGATGGTTGAGCTTATCTGTGCACCAGTCATTACAGAAGGCCAGGTAGCATATCTGAAAGTCATCACAGAGGAGTACATATGCAACAGGAAAAGGCTCTTCCCCAATGCCCCCCTGAGGCCAAAGCATCACTATATTGGCCATTATCCAGATCTAATCATCCACTTTGGCCCACTTATTCGCCTGTGGACTCTGCGGTTTGAAAGCAAACACACTTTTTTCAAACAGTGTGCCAGAAAATTGCACAATTTCAAAAATCTGTGCAAAACACTAGCAGAGAGACACCAACTCCTCCAGGCCTACCTGAGTGCGGGAAACTTGTTTCCTCCTGTTATACAGGTAGAGAAGGGGACTGCCTTTTATTTGGATGATTACAACAACAAGATCAGGGCATCTGTAGCCAGTTGTCAATTTGAGTCTCAGTCTGCAGTGGCTTGTAACAATGTTACAGTCAAAGGCACAGACTACAGAAAGGGGATGTTCATCTTGTTTGGGAACAGTGATGAAGGACTTCACATGGGGAAGATTATGCTGGTCATTGTTGCCCAAAACTCTGTCCACTTTGTCTCAGAGAAACACATTTGTGTGAAGTTGATTGACATGGGTGTGTACTGTGACTTAGGAGTGGCCCAAGAGGATTACGTGTGCATTAAGCACAAAGATTTACTGGACTACTATCCTCTTCCAGCATACAACGTGCACGATCAGATGCTTATTGCGCTCCACCATTCTTTTCCAGGAGCAGTTTAAACAGGAAAGGGAGGATATGACAGACGTGAGAACAGACGTAAGTGGAGCAGGATATCAAGTAACCTTAAGATAGTTGATTTTGTATTGTTGATTGTATAGCGAGCACATGTTGGCAGTTAACCGCATATAGTGCACTGCAAACAGACAAGTAGGGAATATGCACAAACTGATTCATGATTGACCCTAATCAATGAGACTAGGTAATGGAAGATATAAAGGAAGCAGTTTGGTCATATTTACCGGGCCTCCCTGATGACTTACTGACCACCCTACTTGAGGATCTTGGAGTGGAGAGTGTCGAAGATCTGGCCTTAATGGAGAGGGTGGATCTGGTCCGACACCTCAAACCAATCCAGTGTCGGAAGCTGATGGATGGTCTTAAGAAAGGTAAATTCATATTTAGACTTGCGTGACACTTGGAACTATGCCCTTGGAACATTGGCATAACTGTTTTTGTCCCTTCTAGGGTTAGTAACCCTTAATATGGAGGTGCTCCCTCCCCATCCAATTGCTTCAAGTTCCCCAACACATCCAATTGCTTCAAGTTCCCCAACAACGAGCTCTGTGAACACTCTGTCCTCTCCGAACACCTCTATGCAATCTCTGTTGTGCAGCCCCCCAAGCACTCCAAACTCTTCACAGCCTGGCAGCGCATGGCATGTAGACTTTTGTGTCAACTGGAACCGGATGTCAACAGCCATTCAACGTGCAGTGGAAAAAGAACAGAGACCAAAGCCAGATGAGAGAAGGGCCTTTGTGAACGCTTTGGTGGATCAGATGATGGAGCACGAGCACAACCCAACCAGAACCACGTGCCTCAGTATCGTCCGAACAATTGTCAGGAGCCATCCTGACACCTTTGCTGACATTAGCAGGCGAGGTGAAATGGTTGGAGACGGATGCCACTCTCTTCTCCAACAAGTAAAAACAAGAGTGGAGTATAAAAGCAGGAACAACACTTTGGCTAGACGCCGCAGAGGCAGAGAGGAAAGACGGCCCACTGGCGTGGCAGGAGAGTCCAGGCTGACGAGAGGTCCTGTTGACCAATACGGGTAGGGGTGGCAAAACAAACGGCGCCAGTGTCCTCTCCATTCACGCTCGCAGCAATTAGGGGTTAAAGTGGCACTGCCAATGCTCGACTAACTTAGGTTATTTGGATTGAATGTTTAAATTATGTGTAGATTTTTTTTTAATATAATTTCTAGGGCTGTCCCTGACTAAGGATTTGGATAGTCGACTATGATTGGCCAAAATGTGCAGTTAGTCGACAAAAATAAAATAAAAAGTAGAATATATATATATATTTATATATATTTTTTTTTTATCATTCCATTTGGGCTGTGGGGGGTGCTTAATGTCTGAAGGCTTCTTGTCCTCTGCAAAAGCATGCAATTGGTCCACTGATGGATACATCTTGATATTTGTCTAGTCTAGTGTGTTCATTAGATGGGTGAAATCCTCTTTCAGTGCTTCTGTGCCTGTTTTCGTAGGCAGTTAGCCTCTGGTATGCGTGCCATTAGCGTTAGAGGCCTTTTTTCTTTTGGAAAGAATGATAAAAAAATATATATATTATAATTTTTCTTTTTTTATGTATTCCACTAAGAGGTTGCCTATGATTCCTTCCTATCCCTAGGTGTGTGAGGTGGGGCCCAGCAAGCTTACCGGACGGGGAGACAGAGGAAACCATGGCGGCTTTGAAAAGGGATCTGCGGAACATCTACTCAGGCATGCAATCTACTTTACTTTTGGTGAATTGACACCATGAATAAATATCCCACATTAAGCAAAAAGGCCACTTTAATATTCAGAATGAGTAATACAATTAAAGGTTTGCCACTCAATTTCCCAGATGTGGCAACATCAAATCTAATTGTTGTTACTTGGTTTGTATGTCTGTACACAGAGGAAGGGATGGGTGGGACAGCGAGAGCAGAACTTCTGATGGAGAGGACCTACGTCATCCTGCGGCGTTACTTGAATAAAATGCCTCCACCAACGATGGTGGCGGTCAAAGAAGAATGGCCTTTTCTCTTCTCTCAGACGGGGCTTTTCTCCCACTTTGGCCTCCTGACAGACACCGATGTCCTTTAAAAGATCAAAGATGCCCTGTGTCATCGAGGACGGACCATCCTGCAGTTCTGCCAGAAACTGGACAACCCGAAGATCAGGGATGTTCTGGCCAGATATCATCCAGAGGTTTCGGAGATCAGTGCCTGCATCGTCCTGCTCCTTATGGTGTACTTCAAGGAGCCTACGGAGAAACTACTGCTCGAAGTTGATGTACGTTTATTTAAATATTAAAATATTTGAAATGCAAGTGATTACATTAGGGGCGACTGAAGCTCAGTTGGTAGAGATGGTCGTTCATCGACCGTAGGGTTGGTGGTTCGAATCCTGGCTCTGACTGTCCGCATGTCGGAAGTGTCCTTGAGCAAGACACTTAACCCCCAAGTTGCTCCAAATGGGCCGAGCTGATGTGTGGTGAGCTGTAGTGCGTGGATTAGCTTATCTTCATCCTTTCATAATGTTAAATCTGCTATTGTGTGTTACTTTGTTGCAGACCTGTGCCACTGTTGCTGATGTGAATACTGCAGCACTCCCAAGCACCCCCTGTTTGATAATTCAAGGTAATAATGTTCAGGGATGAGCTTGTGTTCCTTTGCATCGAGGGGGAAAATCTGACCGAAGGCAGTTTGTGATACGGCACACATATGACGCTTATAAATAATATCCTGAGCTGGCATGTCTCATGTTCAACTTTGTCAGTGCTGTAAAGTTGAAACCTTTTTAAATCTTAGACAAACAAAACACTTTGCTTTCATGAAATATTGTAAGCCGTCATTTGAGGCTTTATAAAAGCAGCACAATGAACACAAATCTGTCAGTGCGACCTCATCTTAAATAAGAGACAGCATTGCTTGTTGTAAGAGAGGCAGAGTTGATTTGGCAAAAATATATATATATATATGCATTTTTCTTTTTCTTTTTAATAATCAAATTTTATTTTCATATTCAAATCCCATGCCCATCGAACGAAGCTTTGAAGTATTTAAGACAGCCTTAGTTCTGTGTCATGTCCTTGCAGGAATGTATACCTATCCACAACAACGCATGACGGGGTATCTGTTCATTTCAGGTGACGCAATGCAGCCTTCTGGATGGATGCTATCCATCGAGGGAGAAGTTGTGATGGGCCCACACCCATTATTTTTGCATGGGGTAGCTGCTTTATTCACCAGCTACTATGTCTTCAACCTGGAGTATCCTTCCGTTGGATCATCCACACTTGAGTTCATCCAAAGGTATTTTAACACTCTGAACACATGATCAATGTCATCAGTAAGACTTATCATGCAAAGACTATCTGGCTATTAAGTCCATGCCTTTCTACAGAGGCCATAAAGTAGATTAAATGCTTTGAGTATGAAGCCTGGAACCAACTATGTGAATTGGGACCACACCATCACTTGATGTTGCTGCTATCTTGTTAAGAAATTGACATAATGGTTTAATTCACATTATAGTATGGCTTCAAAATTCGGATGAGTAAACATTATGTTAGAGGTACCATGAAAAAACACAGGTGAGCACCTTGATAAATGCTGAGTCTATTTAAAACTGAAACGTATCTTTGCTTATTAACAGGTTCTTCTTGGGCATCAACCCGGAGAAAGGCTCCAGGGCAAAGAAGCGAAGCGCCATCAACCCTCAAGTGACCACCCTTTTTCGTAAGCTCATAGACTTTGAATGGTCTGCATCTGCATAGACAATCGTCCTTCTCCTGTCGTCCCCTGACGTGAACACCCTTCTTCGTAAGTAAGCTCATAAACTTTGGTCTGCAAAGACAATTGTCCTTCTCCTGTCGTCCCCTGACGTGAACACCCTTCTTCGGAAGCTCATAGACTTTGAATGGTTTGCAAAGACAATTGTCCTTCTCCTGTCGTCCCCTGACGTGAACACCCTTCTTCGGAAGCTCATAGACTTTGAATGGTCTGCATCTGTATAGACAATCGTCCTTCTCCTGTCGTCCCCTGACGTGAACACCCTTCTTCGGAAGCTCATAGACTTTGAATGGTTTGCAAAGACAATTGTCATGCTCCTGTCGTCCCTGCGCCTCTTTTGTTATTTTGAGTGCCTCTTTTGTTCTTTTGAGTGAGTGCATAAAGTGTATTCATTAGTTCCATTTTCGGGTAAGACCTGGAAGTACTAGTTTCATGGCGACAGTGGCTCGGGAGGTAGAGCAGTCGTCTGGCAATCCGGAGATTCCCGCTCCTCCCCGGGCAGCGTGTCGATGTGTCCTTGAGCAAGACACTTAACCCCTACATGCTCCCGTCGGTGTGTGAATGGGTAAAATGTGCACAAATTGTAAAAAAAAGAAAAAAAACAGCCATTTACCATTTTACTTACGAATATTATTACTTTGTCTTAGTTTTGCCGTTTTGAGCAGTGTTGACCAGCAGTTTATAAAATAATATTTAAAATGTTTATTAGCAACGCCGAGCTTTCAAACCATTGCGTTTCTCTGTACGAAACTCTCGTGCAACTGTGTACCTTTGAATTTTCTCTGTGATACTTGTACAACGAGCGTTTCGCAGAGGACCAGTTCTTCAGAGTTAATATGGGATTTTCCTATGGGTCAAATGTGCACAAATTGTAAAAAAGAAAACAGCATTTACCATTTCAAGAATAAGAATATAATTCTTTGTAATATAATTCTTTGTAATAATTCTGTCTTTTGACAATAAAATCCCATAATTAACTCTGAAGAACTGGCGAAACGCTCGTCATACAAGGTGCATCAGTCAGCTAAAGCCGTTTTGAGCAGTGTTGACCAGAAGTTTATAAAATAATATTTAAAATGTTTATTAGCAATGCCGAGCTTTCAAACCATTGCGTTTCTCTGTCTGAAACCCTCATGCAACTGTGAGTACCTTTGAATTTTCTCTGCGATACTTGTACAACGAGCGGGATTTTCCTATGGGTAAAATGTGCACAAATTGTAAAAAAGAAAACAGCCATTTACCATTTCAAGAATAAGAATATAATTCTTTGTAATAATTCTGTCTTTTGACAATAAAATCCCATAATTAACTCTGAAGAACTGGCGAAACGCTCGTCGTACAAGGTGCATCAGTCAGCTAAAGCCGTTTTGAGCAGTGTTGACCAGAAGTTTATAAAATAATATTTAAAATGTTTATTAGCAATGCCGAGCTTTCAAACCATTGCGTTTCTCTGTCTGAAACCCTCATGCAACTGTGAGTACCTTTGAATTTTCTCTGCGATACTTGTACAACGAGCGGGATTTTCCTATGGGTAAAATGTGCACAAATTGTAAAAAAGAAAACAGCCATTTACCATTTCAAGAATAAGAATATAATTCTTTGTATATAATTACTTGTAATAATTCTGTCTTTTGACAATAAATGCCGGCTTACCTCGTGTAATTATTTGTAATAATTCTGTCTTTTGACAATAAATGCTGGCTTACCTCATGTAATTATTTGTAATAATTCTGTCTTTTGACAATAAATGCCGGCTTACCTCGTGTAATTATTTGTAATAATTCTATGTCTTTTGACAATAAATGCTGGCTTACCTCATTTGTGCGTTTGGACTGTTGTTTTTAATGTACAATAGCCTACGTGCATTTTTGAAGTCCAGCGCAGTATACTTCCTGGCAGAAGCTCACACTTTGGTTTTCTGTCATGATTAATCACGTCATCCAATAGTATTTGACAGGAAACTATTGTATGAGCTTCCTCCAGAAGTATACTGGAGCTGGGGACTATACAGTTATGCATACCATTGTAAATTGACTGTTATTTTGCCAAATTATATAATATAATAATTATTATTATTCAATTATTTTGTTGGCAAGTCTGAAAAGTAATGCAAAAGACTTGCCAACAAAATAATTGAAAAATAATAATTATTATATTATATAATTTGGCAAAATAACAGTCAATTTACAATGATAGACATGCATAACTCTATAGTCCCCAGCTCCAGTATACTTCTGGAGGAAGCTCATACAATAGTTTCATGTCAAGATACAATAGGATGACGTGATTAAACACAACAGGAAACCAAAGTGTGACCTTCAGGAAGTGTACTGGAGCTGGACTACAAAAATACATGTAGGCTATTGTAAATACACAATACATTGTTGTAATATATATACAACAAAATAATGTGATATTACAGTAATTTCTTACAATTTGATGTTGTGAAGTCACAATACATTGTTGTAATATATATACAACAAAATAATGTGATATTACAGTAATTTCTTACAATTTGATGTTGTGAAGTCACAATACATTGTTGTAATATATATACAACAAAATAATGTGATATTACAGTAATTTCTTACAATTTGATGTTGTGAAGTCACAATACATTGTTGTAATATATATACAACAAAATAATGTGATATTACAGTAATTTCTTACAATTTGATGTTGTGAAGTCACAATACATTGTTGTAATATATATACAACAGAATAATGTGATATCACAGTAATTTCTTACTGTTAGAAGTTGTGAAATTACAACAATGTATTGTACTACCATTACTGTGAAATTACAACACATTGCTGTGAAGCCATTCACAGTAAATTATTGTGAATCTTACTGTAAAAGTCATGCAAAATATTGCCAGTAATTTATTGTAATATCACAGTAATTTCTTACAGTATGAAGTTGTGAAATTACAACAATGTATTGTACTACCATTACTGTGAAATTACAACACATTGCTGTGAAGCCATTCACAGTAAATTATTGTGAATCTTACTGTAAAAGTCATGCAAAATATTGCCAGTAATTTATTGTAATATCACAGTAATTTCTTACAGTATGAAGTTGTGAAATTACAACAATGTATTGTACTACCATTACTGTGAAAGTACAACACATTGCTGTGAAGCCATTCACAGTAAATTATTGTGAATCTTACTGTAAAAGTCATGCAAAATATTGCCAGTAATTTATTGTAACTTTAGGGTGAAAAATTTTACAGTTTAGTCAACCATACGCGAATTGCTCAATGGTGTTCGCACTCCCAACATCAACCCTGTGCGTCCTGTAAGGCACATTAGAACACAACACAGCATGTGAAACAACAGTCCTGTCACATCTCAACTCCGACGAGACGCGGGCAGGACTTTTCATTAGCCTATTCACATGACACCAGCGTGTCCTCCTCCGCCGCCCAAGCGTATGCAACATATACTTAGTGGCAGAGACCTTTCCCCTTACCACATAAGGTCCTGAGAACCGGGCAGTGAGCACCGTACTAGGCGTGGGCAGCACAATAAACACCTCATCCCCCGCCTCAAAATGCTGCGTCACCGCCAATTTGCAAAACTCACCACAGACCGAGTCACCCAACGCTAGACCTTGGTCTCGCTTCCGCTCCTGTGCACTAGGGACAGCACAAATAGAAGGGACATTGGGGTGATTATTAATCAATGCATCACACAATAAGTTCGTAAATGGAGCGTCTCCAACCTCCAACACAGGGACGACCTTACCCCCAGCGATATCATTCCCCATGACGAAATCCACGCCCTTTACGGGAAAACATGGGCGAACCGCGACCGGAAAACAACCTGTGATCAGTGCAGACTGTACATGCACCTTATGCAACGGCACGCGCACACATCCCATGCCAATACCTCTCACCAATCCGCTCGACAGACAGGAGTCCACATCCAACGGTAATACATCAGCCAGGATGAACGATTGAGAGAATCCTGTATCACGGAGTATTCTCACCCGTTGGTAGTCCCCAACTTTACCCGACAGGGATACACAACCATCAAACAAAAAGGGCTCAAAAGAGCTATGCTGGTCAGGACATGACACCGTACCAATCAACCCCACCCCTTTCGGTTCCTGGGCTGACTCCCTGGTCTCCTGTCGATCCCTTAGCGCATGACAGTCCTTCACAAAATGCCCTTCTTTTTTACAATAATGACACACTCGCTCGTCACCCAAGGCATTTCGAGACGGCGGTGAGCGAGGTCGGAATGGTCGCTCGTCACCTCCGCGATACGGCGGCCCCGACGGAGAAAACGTGCCCCCTCCTACATACACACCATTTCGTACAGAAACATTTTTGTGGATCATTGCCAACTCGTCACACAAAACTGCAGCTTCCTGGAGGGTAGAAACCTTTCGCTCCTCTAACTGTATTATCATGTGTTCGGGCACACATTTTTTAAATTGTTCAATGAGGATTAACTCGCTCAAAGCCTCGACCCCATCCACCTTACACGCTTCACACCAACGAGTGAACATCGTCCGTTGTTCATGGGAAAATGCCACATGTGTTTGCGAGGGAGCTTTACTTAGTCCCCTAAACCGCTGCCTATACGCCTCCGGCACCAGTTCATATACGCGCAAGACAGCACCCTTCACTTTCTCATATACCATGCTGTCCTCCTTCGATAATAACTGGCATGCGTCCTGAGCCCTACCCGTGAGCTTATATTGCAATAATAGTGCCCACTGATCCTCCGGCCAATGCGAAGCCCACGCTACCCGCTCAAAATTAACAAAAAATGCTTCCACCTCAGACTCTCGAAAAACAGGAACCATAGAAATATGCTGCCCAACATTAAAACTGCCCTGGTAACCTTCAGATGAGGGCGAAGAAGAGCCAACACTCTCCAGTTCCATCCTCTTTAGTGTAATCTGGAGCTCTCTATCCTTCTCCTTCTCCCTTCCTCGCTCTTCCCTGTCTTTCTCCCTCTCCTCTCTGTCTCGTACAGCCGCTTTGTCCTCTCTGTCTCGTACAGCTGCTCTGTCCTCTCTGTCTCGCTCCTCCCTGCGCAAAAGCGCTCTCTCCTCCATCTGGAGACGGGCAAAATGCAGACTAGAGCGCGTATGGCCAGAAGACGTGGATTCTTTATCTGAATCCCCCGCGCCCTCACTTTAAGCTCTGGGCGTACTACCATTCTTCCTAATAGCACCACCCTCCGGGTTAAGATCACGCAAGGGAGAGTCAACCCATTCGCCAGTGTTTTCAACCTCCTGGTCACTATGACTCACTACTCCCCGAGCCGTGCTGAACACCTGTTGCTCCACCAACCCCGCTATTACAGCCGCCTTCATATCAGCCTTGGACTGGGAACTTTGCACAGTAATATTATAATGCTTAGCAATAAGGCATAATTCCGCCTTAGTGCAACCTTCCACCTGATCCTCTGATGGATCCGCCACGAAGACTTCAAAAACAAACGCAGACGCAGCCATAATATGTCTTTATGCGTGACTATGATACACCAAAAAAATATATATATCACGTCCTCACTTAATTAACCATGACCGTGCGCAATAATAATAGACACATTCTGCTTTTATACCTCTTAACCAAAACAATCCAACTGACCACATCTACCAAATGAAAACAATAACAAATGGTCCTAACCACTCAACTAGGAGTCACCTGTGTCACTCTAGCCTATCCCAGATAAACTACTCCACTACCTGGATGAAGGCTACACATATCTTCAGTCGCTTACCGATTTCATTGCGCGCTCCACCGGAATCACGACTCGTGCCCCCCACCCTCTAGCCAAGCAGGTGACCCCCCCCCCTGTTACCTATGTGGCAGAAAAATAGAATGGTTAAGAGCATCACAACAACAATGGTTTACATTAATCAACTGTGTAGCACGGACAATGGAACCCACTAACTTACCAATTTAGAAAACGCTATCTTATTACACCTGATATGCTTCAATCGACAAGTCACCCCGTTATTTTACCAACAAGGAACCATACAATTGCACAAACTTAACGAGCCCCCATGTCATGTACGCAGGTCTGATAATAACAACTCAAGGGCGGCACATGAGCAAAAACAGCCCCTCTCAGTAAATATGTTCAAAATCAAGGTCCCAGGTGTAGGTGAAAAAAGACACAACACAAGACGTTTTCCAATTAGTAAAGTATATATTTATGGTGGTAGGAATTCAAACCTCCACCATAATGCAAGAAGGGAAAAAGGTAAGGGAGGACAAACAATACATACAGGTACACAAACAAACACTTAGTAGTTACGATACAACCTTGGGCCCATCCTAGGCCACCACAGCTGTGGAGTCTAACCCACACTCCATGTGATAAAATGGCACCGTGCCACACAGTGTTGTTTTAGGCCATAGACAGGCGAGACAGCAGCCTCCCCACTCCACCATAAGGCAAGTGACTTCCAGCAATGAGACTCTTGTGTGTGTGTCATCTTCCCGCTTATATTCACTCATCCCACTAACTGCCCACAGGTGTAATCAAGCAGGTGCAATCAGCTCAATCAGGAGGATGAGTGGTCTCTGGGAAGAAGAGAAGAGGCAGCATTAAAAGATGACACATCACACCACCAAGAACAACATAACCCAACTCATGATACTAATCTGATGTTCACATGGTCTCCTAATACAGTAACAATGATAATGACCAACCCACGTACGTCACAATGCACTTTCATGCTAGGTTCACTACCTCATGTTGCAGCTTATTGATACCCCAACTGAGGTATAAATATAGGCGGCGGGTAATGAAGGCAAATGTTATGCTGGGATTTTTTTTAATTATATATAATATATGTGCGCAGCATTATATAGGCTACTATATTGTGTGTTGTTGCTGCAGCACCCCTGGTGACAATCTGGTGATTACGGGTAGGCTCAGGTTAAATAATGTAGCCAATCACATCCGCATCATTTATTTTTTGTAAACATCTGCATTCCAAATTTCCGCTCGCCAATCGCTTTGTAGCAAACACCAGCGTAATATTTCGAGGCACATTTTTTAAAGCTAAATGGATATACGGTATTTTTCCAAGGCAAAATATAAACAAAGTAATTCAGAAGCTGCCAGCAGCAGCATCAGCTACCGCACACCTGCATTCACAGCGAGCCCTGCCTGGGCATAACAGTGGATCACCTGAGGCTATTGTAAATGGCTTTATCTTGGCAAACAAGGGTTTGCTCTACGAGGGCATGATGAGACTCAGAGTTCATCAAATCGTGGAAACTTTTTAGAGCTACTGTATGTACATTGTTTTCAAAGCATGATGAGATCCAAATTACAAAAAACTTTTCCTTCCTTGCCGGTCGGTACTGCAACTTGTGAACGGTCTTTCTCAGCAATGAGGTGCATCCGACACTGGCTAAGAACAACAATGCGCCAGGAGATGAGTCTGCTTCACATTGAAAGTGATCTCACAGACAAACTTAAAGCAGAAAAGATCATTGATACAAAGATGAAATGTCGCATATTGCCGCATTAAGGTAAGACAATGGTTAATCATATTGGATGCCTTAATTTGAACACTTAATTTGCACTATATATTAAATGAGTGGGGCTCGCTGTAGTAAGTAAGTAAGTAAGTAAGTAAGTAAGTAAGTAAGTAAGTAAGTAAGTGTTACAACCCCAGTATGTCTAGGGGAAGGGGTGAATAACATAAAAGATGATTGTGTTGTAATTAGTGATAAATGAACCAAAGGATAAATAATTCAATGCCCACAACAAGTTTAGTTTAAAGAAAGTAATATATTGTGCCTTTTATATATATAAACAAAACAGACTAATAGACAATGACAATGGTGGATTTGATACACATAACCAAAGGGGAAAGGGGGGGGGGGGGAGAAGGGAAAAGGAGCTTGAATGATGCCAAAGGAATAAACTAAGTAAAACAAAACACAACTAACTCAGTAAGGAATATCTTGTCTACCTATATACTAACACAAAGGTCAAATAAAACCTACTACTCACTACCTACACTGACTAACCAAACGTTATGTTCAAAACCTACAATGAGTGGCATCACTCTTACCTAGTGTGTCTAGACAATATTACCACTACGTGTAGCACCAAATGTGTTGGGCCCCTTACCTGCTCCAATTCCCAACCCACACACACACACATACACGTGTACCAAGTTGGCTAAATATATCAGAATCAAACATTCGACCAACAGCATATAGACAAAAAGAAGGGGGGAAACAGGAAGTGCCACATGGGTTTTAAAACAAGAGGAGGGCTTCCGATTGGTCAACTGGTGATTTGCTTGATGGCTGGGATGACTGGCTGGTTTCCAATTAGTGTCCTGATGAAGGACAGGAACCTGGATCAGAGTATAGCAGGTGGAGGGAGTGGGAGAGAGAGAGAGAGAAAGAGAGAGAGAGAAAGAGAGAGAAAGGGGGGGCACAAAAGTACAAACAACAGCCACATGCTGGAACGTAACACCCCCGTACACAAAAACAAACCCATTACCCAAAAAATAAAAAGAGTGCGGTTGGTACAACAACCACTCGGGTCGATTATGACGATTCGACAGCAACCGGGAACCAGTCGACTGCTAACGAAAAAATGAGTCGACAGAAACAGAACGAGTCGACAGAAACAGGGAACGAGTCGACGGCAAACGGAACAAGTCGACAGCAACAGAGAACGAGTTGACGGCAACAGAAAACTAGTCAGCGGCAACAGAAAACTAGTCAGCGGCAACAGAAAACTAGTCAGCGGCAACAGATAACGAGTCGACAGCAACAGAAAAAGAAAGGTAACCCAAACAGTAGACACTGGAGCAAACACACTATTGTTTAGTGGTTTGTCATGAACATCATCAGTAACACCAGAAGCAATCACCTGAACTGAAGCAACTGAGGTGGTTGCTTTTCCCTCTACCTCCTCTGGCTGAGGGTTCCCGCTAAGGTGATACAACTTCAACATGTTAACATGGCAAACACAAGTCTTGCGCTTGCGGTCAGGGGTACTTATCAAAAGGCCTACAACCTTTTCACGAGTCACAGGTAACTGAGGAATACAGCCACTCTTGGTCTGGTCTGTAGAGTTTGGGTGACCTTTGGTCTCTTCCAGTGGTGGGCACCTGGAGACATCAGGGCTAACAGTTAGAATATCATCACTAACAAACAAGGATGTTACCACAGAGTCAGCCAGATTAACCACATCACCCATTTCTTCCCCTTTTCGTAACTGAGCGTGGATGTCCACGCAGGCAGGGAAGGCCTCAGGGAATAACTGACCAAGGTCTAACACAGGACACTGTTCTGGCTGATCCAATACTTCTAGCACTGGCATCACTTTTCCTCCAGCTATGTCATTACCCATAATGAAGGCAACACCTTCGATTGGCAATGCATGACGCACAGCAATATCAAAGAACCCAGAAGCCAAAGCTGACTGGACGTGGACCTTATGCAATGGCACAGGAATGAAACCCATTTCAATTCCCTGCACTATAACACTAGAGCCACAGGACGTTTGGTCAGAAAAGGGCAGAACGTTAGCAAGCAGGAAGGACTGCTTAGCACCAGTATCCCTTAGGATATGAACAGACTTCTGATCACTCGGATTTCCAGTGAGCGAAATTAACCCATCAAAAATGAATGGCTTAAAACTAGGATCCGGTTCGGTGGGCTGACCTGAGGCAGACAGCCTAATTGTCTTAACACAGCCTACCCCTTTTGTCTGGCCTGAACTCTGACCTTGCTGTTTACGTTTAAGAATGTTGCAGTCAGCAAGGAGATGCCCAGTCTTATGGCAGTAATAACATTCACGGCCGGTTTGTGAGGGGGTAGGTGTCAGTTTCATATAGCTTGATTGTGACACAGGGCCTTTAGGAAGTGACCCTGCAAACCTATCACTACGGGATGGTGTAAAGACAGTTTTGTGAATAAGCGTGAACTCATCCGCAAACACTGCAGCCTGTGACAAAGAAGTTACCTTCTGCTCATTTAAGTAGACCACAATGCGTTCAGACACACAATTCTTAAATTCCTCCAACAGCATCAGTTCTCTAAGAGAGTTGTAGTCCGTAGACTTGTTAGCACTACACCACTTGTCAAATAGAGTTCCCTTCTCTCTGCCGAACTCAACAAATGTCTGACTTGAGGACTTCTTGTGATTCCTGAATCGTTGCCTATAGGCCTCTGGCACCAACTCATATGCACGGAGAACAACAGACTTCACAATGTCATATTGCAATGAATCATCAATGGACAGAGAAGAAATCACCTCCTGAGCTTTTCCACTCAGTTTACACTGTAACAATAGAGGCCATGCCTCCTTCGGCCACTGAAGGGATGTAGCAATACGCTCAAATGCACTGAAGTAGGCATCTACTTCGGTCTCCCGAAAAGGTGGAACCAGAGATATATTTTTACTTATGTCAAATGACCTAGACAGAATTGATTGAGATGAAGATTGTGCCATCGGAGACTGGAAACCATCTCTTGCATTTTCCAACTCCAGCTGTCGTATTTTAACAGCCGTTTCAGCCTCGATTTCCAGCTTGCGTACTGCTAGCCTGAAATCAATTTGTCGTGCCTCAGCCTTCTCTTGAGCTTCCATGTGAAGCCGAGTCAAGCGAATTTTCATTCGTGCATCAACCAGTGAACTGGTTGAGCTAGGAGAGAGCGGGTCAAAGCGCGGTAAGGTAGCATGTGGTTTCACCTCTGCCTTCGCACCCAAGCCAACTGGTGACTTTTGTTGCTCCTCCTGCAACAAAGGAGAACTAACTTCTGTAGTCCCCTCTAACTCCAAGGCACTAGAACCAGGCTGCTCTGGCAACACAAGTATCTCCATCTCCACCAATTTGTCCAACACCATAGACCTAATCTCTTTTTTAAGCAGAGACCTTGATATCTGGAGACCATAGTGCTTGCCTATCAGTAACAAATCATCCTTTCGGCACTTAACAAAAATTTCAACAGAGGGATTCTGAATAAACTGATCTATGGTAAACTGTGCCATGTCAGCAGTGGACAGCAACAGTACACCAATTACAAAATACCAATAACAGTAGGAAAGAATTAATTATGTGGATCATCACCACAAACAATCATCAAAACCAGGAACCCTTTACAGGAGATCCCGGATGAGCCCCCATTTTATGTTACAACCCCAGTATGTCTAGGGGAAGGGGTGAATAACATAAAAGATGATTGTGTTGTAATTAGTGATAAATGAACCAAAGGATAAATAATTCAATGCCCACAACAAGTTTAGTTTAAAGAAAGTAATATATTGTGCCTTTTATATATATAAACAAAACAGACTAATAGACAATGACAATGGTGGATTTGATACACATAACCAAAGGGGAAAGGGGGGGGGGGGGAGAAGGGAAAAGGAGCTTGAATGATGCCAAAGGAATAAACTAAGTAAAACAAAACACAACTAACTCAGTAAGGAATATCTTGTCTACCTATATACTAACACAAAGGTCAAATAAAACCTACTACTCACTACCTACACTGACTAACCAAACGTTATGTTCAAAACCTACAATGAGTGGCATCACTCTTACCTAGTGTGTCTAGACAATATTACCACTACGTGTAGCACCAAATGTGTTGGGCCCCTTACCTGCTCCAATTCCCAACCCACACACACACACATACACGTGTACCAAGTTGGCTAAATATATCAGAATCAAACATTCGACCAACAGCATATAGACAAAAAGAAGGGGGGAAACAGGAAGTGCCACATGGGTTTTAAAACAAGAGGAGGGCTTCCGATTGGTCAACTGGTGATTTGCTTGATGGCTGGGATGACTGGCTGGTTTCCAATTAGTGTCCTGATGAAGGACAGGAACCTGGATCAGAGTATAGCAGGTGGAGGGAGTGGGAGAGAGAGAGAGAGAAAGAGAGAGAGAGAAAGAGAGAGAAAGGGGGGGCACAAAAGTACAAACAACAGCCACATGCTGGAACGTAACAGTAAGTAAGTAAGTAAGTAAGTAAGTAAGTAAGTAAGTAAGTAAGTAAGTAAGTAAGTAAGTAAGTAAGTAAAGTTTATTTATATAGCACTTTTCACAGAGACAACTCACAAAGTGCTTTACATACAGCAGAAATTAAATAAAATATAAAATATAAAAATAAAAAGCAAGAACCATTCAAGAGATAAGAGACAGAACAAAAACACAATGCATCACAGAGAAACAAAACAAAACAAAAACAAAAGACATATTTTATATCTGGAAGAGAAGCTCAAACATTACCCAAAGGCCTGTTTAAACAGTAATGTTTTTAGCTGATTTTTTTAAATGTCAACAGACGCTGCAGCTCTTAGGCCACGAGGAAGGGCATTCCAGAGTCTAGGCACTACAGATTGAAAGGCTCTGTCACCTTTGGTGATCAACTTGGTGCGTGGAATGACCAACAGATCCTGGTCAGCTGTCCTCAGGGTCCTGCTGGGCACATATGGTTCCAGCAGGTCGGTTAAATATTCTGGTGCCTGGCCATGCAAAGCTCTAAAAGTGATGGACCTTGAAATTAATTCTAAGATGTATAGGAAGCCAGTGCAAGGAGGCTAGAATTGGAGTGATGTGACACCTTCTGCTTGATCTGGTTAGTAGTCTTGCAGCAGTATTTTGGATGAACTGGAGGCGGTCTATGGATGATTTATTGAGGCAGGTGAGAACCGAATTGCAGTAGTCTAGACGAGAAGAAACGAAGGCATGGATGATCAACTCTAGGTCAGAATGGGAAACAATCGACCTGAGCTTAGCAATATTCCTGAGATGGAAAAAACAGGTGCGGGTCACCGACTTTATGAGTGTCGAGGTGCATGGCCTGATCAAAGTTTACCCCAAGGTTCCTGAGGTTGGGGCTCACATTAGTTTCTAGGGACCCAAGGCAACCAGCCATCCTAGATGCAACGCCATCAGAGGCCACGATGAGCACCTCAGTTTTGGCCTCATTTAGCTGGAGGAAGTTGCTAGCTAACCAGGCCTTAATGGACACTCATTTAAAACAATAAAATTAGAATTAAAGTCATCAGGGCAATCAGGGTTAAAAGAGCAATACAGCTGGATATCATCCGCATAAAGGTGGTAGGAGATGCCTTTAAAAGCATTAATAATGTGTCCTAATGGGAGCATATACAGTGAAAATAAAATCGGACCAAGTACCGAGCCCTGGGGGACCCCACAGGAAAGGGTAACAGACTCAGACACATGGGGGCCTACTCCGACTGAGAAACATCTACCTGAGAGATATGACTTAAACCACTCATGTGCACTCCCTGTGACACCCACCCAATCTCTGAGCCTATTTAGCAGAATGTTGTGATCCACAGTGTCAAATGCAACACTAAGATCCAGTAGCACTAAAATGGAGCATCTACCAGAGTCGGTGGACATCATTAGATCATTGGATACTTTTAAAAGTGCAGTCTCCGTGGAGTGTTGCTTATGAAAACCCGACTGGAATTTGTCAAAAATGTGGTGTTCATTTAAAATGGATATAAGCTGGTTGGCATTTTTTTTTCTAAAATCTTGGACATAAATGATAATTTGGAGATGGGCCGATAGTTACTTAGTAACGAGGCGTCCAGACTTGGCTTTTTTAAAAGCGGCTGAACGATTGCCTGTTTGAAGTAGGTGGGGACCTGGCCAGAGACCAAAGAGAAATTTATGATGGAAAGCAGACTGGGACCAATAGTGCTGAAAACGTCCTTTAACAGAGAGGTTGGGATGGTGTCTAATGGGCTAGAGGGGGTTTTTGTGCTTCTAACGTAGTAGCTGAAGTCACAAAGGTTCTATGTTCTGTTCTGATGGATCAGAACCAGCCTACTCTGCATTGTGAATTGTGTCTCCTAAAAACCCTTGTACTTTCAAAAGACCATAACTCTGGCCTTGTTTCACGGCGGCTATGCAGGAGAAAAAGAGGAGAAATTGTACCAGCATCTGTTTTAATTCAAAGTTAAAAGGGTAATCACAATGGTTCTGGTTCAATTACAATGCTATAGTATTGATATACGAGACCCTATGCCGTCTGTAATCAACACTAGACTAAGAAAGTAGATTAAAGAATGGTAGTTGTTGAGTTGTGGATGGTCTTTGTTTGTCTGGTGACAAACAAAGAGGTTCTGTTCTCGTTCCAAAAGCTTGTTCTCCGTGTTCTCCTCTGCTCGCACCGTCCTCTGTGTGAAGAGGTGGGAGGTGTGTTCCTGTGTTGGTTCCGTTTCAGTGTGTCCCCACAGTCACAACACCCCCCTTTTTATCAATGAGCCGGGAGTGTCTGCGTGATGTCACAGGAGTGACGTCAAGCAGATGTTCCCCTCCAATCACGGGCTCCCTAAGTTTGAATTTGAAATAGAAGGTTGTCCTCAGTAAGCCAACCCTCTCTACTTTGTTTCAAATCAGAGAAATAGATACCGTCTAAACTAACTTAATACTTTTGTTATTAAACCCAAGATATATATATTCGAATTGAGATTGATTCCATAAACACAGAGATATCATTTTTGAATAGTTTCTCTTGATGCTAAATGAGAATCACAGTAGTTTTATCATTAAGCCCACTTCTATAGTTTTCTAATCATCTTCTTTTAACTTAAATCAATATCTATTTTATACAGTTATTATTCAGCACTTTTAGTATTTTCCAATGTAGTTTCAGAAGTGGCTTAATTTCAAACTCTGTGATTCTTACTCATAAATATTGCATATTTCATATCATTAGATTCAGGATTATTACCACAATATAACAGGAACATTTGCAGTTTATTTTAAGCTAATTCAAGTATAGAAACAGACATTTGAAAGTGTACTTGAGTTACTGAGATACTGAATCCTAGTCCCTCCTACGGCAGCTGTCCCCACATGTCGTGCCACAGGGCCAGTTTAACAGATACCACCGATGTGTGACTTTTGACCTATTGTCTTCTTGTTGCCAACAGTTGTATGCAAATCTACCTCCTGTTGTGAGCCCAAGTCTCTGTAGACACACACAATCTCTAAGCTAAGTCACTCTAGTCAAATCAGGTTTAAACTATATTTGATTGCCAATTGTTACACTTTGACTGTTTCTATAAGACTAGAACACATGATTTTGATTAGTTACTGAATTCCTTAACCCAAGGTAACATCCTTTTCTCTTATCTATTTGAACACCAGTTTCAGGCAGAATGCAGATCTATGGTTACCAAATTATACTGCATAGCCTAGTGGGTGTGTGTATTGTATGAATTCAGAACCATGGACAGCACCATTTGCAGGTGCATGCAGCGTGCGTAAGCAAAAAAAGAAAATAATTTGCGCGCTTGCATGACTGCCAAATATAGCCTCACATAATGTTAGGCTCACCCGCCGCCTATGGGTATAAAACTGATTTAAAATGATCTATGTTGGTCTAAACACAATCCTCATGAAACTGATGATAGATTCAATTCACTTTCATGAGTGAAAAATGTTTTTTTTGGACATACATGTCTTTTTTTTTATCCACTTTTTCTCCCATTTTCTATATTTTCTCCCATCCCAATTTCGTATCATCCAATTCAACCCTCCCCTGTCACAAACGCTGTTTCTTGCCTCCCACAAGCCGGCTGCAATGTGGACTAAGTTATACATAGCACAAGTCCCCTCCGGTACTTGAGGTAACAGCAGTCGCATCTTTTCACCTGCGCAGCTCGATCTCTCAGTGGCGAGGAGTAACACGTGGGAGGCTCACGCTGCCCCCGACACTTCCTGATTCTACTGCGCAGGCGCACCAACCGACCTGTAGGAGTCGCTGTCCACAACGCCCGATCCCCACCCATCAGTTTCCCACCCCCTAATACGGCCAATGTGTATTAGTATGAACGACCAGCTAAACTGAAAGCAATGTGGAGCGCTGGGCAAGAACAGGCGAGCCCAGCGTCTCCGCATTCGTGGCGAGCGCCTTGCCCACTACGCCACGTAGCCGCCCAACATACATGTCTAACCACTTTAGCCATGTGGCTCTTACCTTATCAGACTCCATGAAATGGTGCCTTCCTCCTAAATTTCTGGTCACATTTCCTAGAAACAAGGGGTGGCTCAATTTACCCCTATGCTCAACTTACCCCAGTATCCCCTACATGATGAGGTAATGGCTTTATAATGTCAACCCCGCATTAAGACTGTTTCCAGGGAAGAGGTCTCACGACGGCGTACTACCCGTTATACAACGGCATGCACATTTCTCGATTCTGATTGGCTGAAACAGTCAAGTTACACATGGGTATTTGTAATAACCCCACGCTCTTGGTCCCAGGACCCGCCCACAACCGAATCACTATCACTCCGCCGTGCAAGTTTTTAGAAATGCAAGCAAGATGGCGGACAGTAAACGTTACGAAAGGATATGGTGATAGGGTCATAAAGACTAAATGAAAAACTATTCTGTCACGGCGAATGTGTTCGTTTCTTAAACAATGTTGGATGATGTAATTGATGGGTCATGAGTCATTGTGGAACAAAATAAAAATCGTGCGAATTGATTGATTGATTGATTGATTAATTGCATAAAAAAAGAAAAAAGAAATGTACCTACTTTCTATGGAAGCAGCTGGGAGGTGCGCTGTTTTAAGTGAGCGTGGATTATTGAATTGATTGATTGATTGATTGCTAATTTTATTACTGTCCGCCTTGTTTCCAACTGGTTAAGTTTTGGCACTCTTTCGAAGTCGCTCTCTTTCGAAGTTGGTTAAGGTTAGAGTTTGTCTTTAGAGCAGGGCGATAGACCACCAGCCCTGATTCTAACTCTAACCTTAACCAACTTCAAAAGAGAGCGACTTCGAAAGAGTGCCTAAACTTATTTCCCCTTTCCCTGTCATTAGACTGTCTCCCTATGTTTGTGCCTTCCCTGTCCCCATTTCCCATTTTTTGTTTTAACATAGCTATGTTCAAGTGTCCACTTGCACGGAACCCACTGAGGTCCGCTAGGGTGAAGGGATACCTCCTGACCATAGCAGCACTACCCTGTATCCCGTTTACAATCAGTCACTATTAAGCAGAGCCTTACATGTTGCATGCCATTGTGTAAACAGGCATTTTAAGCGCATGTTTAGCTTTCTTTTGCCTCAATCAAGTGGCCAATTTGTTCGTGTGGTCCACTATTATACACAATATGCTGTTTTCACAAGTTTGTGCGGCTCCGTACTACTCATGCGCTGGCCTGATGCCTTCAACTCCGACATTCATGCATTTATGTTTTAACAATGGTTAGTCAGCCAGCCAGTCAGAGACACGATGATGAAGGAGCCAGCTTATTATGTTTTGGGATGATGACCTTTTATCTTTCTCCTCCACAGACAATAACACGGAAGATAAAGCAGGAGAGGGTGCAAAACCTGGGTGGGAATACAATGAAAGCCATACCCTTTCAACTTCCTTCTTTTCATCACTGTTTTTAATCTGTCATTGTTTATTTTCTCCACTCATCTCTCTATAGACCATTTGCAGGTTAATTTCACCATTGAATGTCTTGGTAGTCCTTTAGGTAGTTAGCGGTCATCAGACTAGCTCTACTATTCCCATTGACTTGAAAAGTGCTGTTGTTTCTCATTATATTCTATCTGGAAGCTTGAGAGGAGAGAACATGGTGCTGTTTTCTGCTTTTATCTAAGAAGACTTCTCATGATATAGCCAACAGATTTGAAGAGATATGACTCTTCCTCTTTGACATCACACATTGTCCCAGAAGGAAGGGCCAGGAGGTGGTCTGAGTTTCGTAAAAGTCAGTCAAAGCTTACAAAAAGCACGAGCAGTGAACTCCAAGCCCACGTGACTGAACTCAAACTGGAAAGAAACGATTACGACTAAGAAACGACGTAAACTCCATGATCAAAACTGCAAAAAAGAACTTCATCAATGACAAAACTGAGGAAAACAAAAACAAACCACGTGAACTTTGGAAATTACTCAATAATCAACTAGGCTGCAGTAAAAAACTTAAAACCAGATTCTCAAACATAAACATAAAGACGGACAACACACTCATCACAGCTAGATGTAGCCAATTACTTAAACGTTTTCTTCACAAACATAGCCACAACACTGGTAAACAAACTACCCTCCCACTCAGGGCATTATGGGGTAGAACACATAGTAGCTTACTACAAAAACCTAGGGTTCCGCAAAGACGACTTCAAACTGGAAATGGTAACAACAGATGAGGTACTCAAAAAACTGAGCGCCCTACAACCTAACAAGGCCACTGGCCATGACAACATCCCCTCCAAATTCCTCAGAGACTCAGCAGCCGCCATCACCCCAGTCATCACACACATAATAAACCTCTCCATAAAACAGGGACACGTCCCCAAGGACTTCAAAATTGCGAGAGTGACCCCTCTGCACAAAAAGGGCAGTAAATTAGACCCAGGCAACTACCGCCCTGTTTCTATTCTGACCTCCATCTCGAAAGTCATGGAAAAAATAGTCTACGAACAGATTGAAAAGTACCTAGCGGAAAAAAAATCGAATCTACGAATTCCAATCTGGCTTCAGAACATCCCACTCCACTGACACATGCCTTCTCTATTTGAACGACCACATCAAACAAGAGGTGGACGCAGGCAAATACTGTGGCATGGTCATGCTGGACCTACAAAAAGCCTTCGACACTGTCAATCACTCCACCCAGCTAAAAGCAATGGGTTTAGATGGTCTATCAGTGAGCTGGATGCAATCCTACCTGGAGGGGAGAGAACAGATGGTGGAGGTAAATGGTACCCTATCCCCCCCCCCCTCACAGTGAGCTGTGGTGTTCCACAAGGAAGCATACTAGGACCGCTACTGTTCCTAATTTATGCAAATGACATGTCGTCAGCTTGTGACTGCAACTTGTTCTTGTTCGCAGACGACTCAGCCCTGCTGGTCTCTGACAAAAACAAGTTACAGGTTGAAAAAACCCTCAGCTCGGAACTAGGCAAAATCTGCATATGGCTCGCTGATAACAAACTATCATTACACATGGGCAAAACAGAGTCCATTCTCTTCGGTTCAAATAACAAACTCAGCAAGACCGACGGCTTCTCAGTTACAGTGGGTGACAATATTGTCACAAGGAAAGATGAAATGACCTACCTGGGTTCCATCCTAGAGGCTAATCTTTCCTGTGACAAAATGGCATCCAATGTAATAAAAAAAAGTCAACAAACAAACTCGATTCTTGTACCGAATCTCCTCTCTGGTAAACAAGAATACCCTGAAGACTCTGGCAGGAGCACTCATAGGGTACTACGACTATGCTTGCACCTCATGGTACCAAAGCACCTCAAAGGCGCTAAAAACAAAATTACAAACATCTCAAAACAAACTGGTCAGAATACTGCTTGACCTTACTCCTAGAACCCACCTCACCCCTGCCCACTTTGACAACCTAGGATGAAAGTCTTTAAACAAGACGAAAGTCTTTCCCTGGTCTGCATCCCCTTAACAATTGTGTGTATTGAGCTGTACTGTATTGTACCCATTCTGCAATCTGTTAATAAAGTTTTCAATCAATCAATCAATCAGGTGACAGGGTGGTCATTAAGTGTCGAGGGAGCGAGTCAGCATCTGGGAGTATCCATGGTGCATGCACAGTGGGCGATAAATTAAAGAGGACAGACCATATCATTGAAAGGTTATGCTGCATATGTATAATATCTCACCTCTGGCCCGAGGTGACAGCGCTGTCCTCTCCTCATTGTTCCTCCCAGCTCCTTTCAATGAATTGAGCAAAACCAAGGGCTGCTCAGACTGCATCATTAATTGCACAGTTCCTATATGTCCATGCTTGGCTTGAACCTCTAAAATGATTCATAGGAAATCCATCATCTCCATTTGGCTCCGTCAAGCCAGATATACAGTAAGACTGTACTCCACTATGTGAAAGAGGTTTCAAAGTCAATGAGTAACATTTTTGATCCCCTACCAACAATCCCCTGGCTTCCTATTTCACTATTCCATTACAATGTAAACGCATCCTCTCATGGAGACGGGGTCAGCTGCCCAAAATGAACTAGGAATTTTAATGTCTGTTTGAAGAAGGCTTAGATGTGACATTTATGAATTGATTTTACAGTCACTACATCTGAAATGAAGAATTGTCACAAAATGTATTGTAATACAGCTATTTTTTTCAATGACAGTGAGTGATGTTTAGCTTACACCCACATTTTTTTCTAGACATCTGTACATAGGCAAAGACCCTATAGACCCTGCCTGGTTTCTGTCCTGCTTTTCAAGTCAAGTCAAGTCAAGAGTTTTATTTGTCACGGCATACGAGTATACAATGAAATGCGGGTGGTCTTGCCCGCAACGATGTGCATAATACAATAGTAATAACATATAATAGAATCCAATAGAACGACATTGTGCAATAAAACAAGTAAACAGAGTAGGGCATATCGGTATATGTACATACGTTATTTACAGAGCATGGTAGGACATGCTAGGTCCTGTGGTAGTGCAATACACTGTTAGCTACGGATGAGGCACTGGGTATTTATGTACATGCTATATTATACAATCTCAAGTTATACTATACTATTCTTAAAGTGACCTTTCCTTAGTGGCCATAAGTGTGGGCGTGTGCAGCATGAGTGTGTGCTTGCTCATGTTAAAGTGGCTGCTAGTGTGTGAGCGTGTACAGTGTGTGTGTTGTGTGTGTGCTCATGTGTGCTTGTGTGTGGAGAGTTCAGTGTTCAAGGCTCTGATGGCCTGGGGGAAGAAGCTGAGCCGAAGTCTCTCTGTCCTAGTAGCTGGTGTTCGCAGGCGTCTGCCTGACCTCAGCAGCATGAACAGCGGATATCCTACTCCATTGTTATAAAGCAGATTACACTATGTACTACAACATCTGCAGTGATATCATACCGGTATCTGCCTGATACCAGGCTAAAATACCTGTACTCTGTATCGACAAAGGCCATAGATACCAAAAAATGAATACAGTACAAGCACAATGGCATTTTATAATCAAATTGTGTTCATCTTTTGGTTACATTAGAAAATGCAGTTGGAGGTTGGGATTTGATTAGACAAAAAATGTATAATGTAACTGGCTGTATAATAATGTTTCCCACAATATTTTCAACAAAATATAGTAGCAGTCAAAATGGTCAAGCAATGTGCTAATTTTGTTACTCAAAACAAAATACTAATATCATCTAATGCAATGTTGTGTCTATTGGTAATATGCTACCATATAGGCCTACAAAAACACAATATGACATAACCTAGTGTGAACATTTCTATGTCCCCTGTCTCATTAACGGTATTAACATTTCTAGCTGGGTCTTATTTGAGCCATTGTTAATGAATTAATTCATTGCCAGACTAAGATAACAATGAAGCAATCTCCATGCTGATCCATGTTTAATATGACACTTGTAACCTACAGCTTGAGACAGAATTGACACCATGGCTGTTTAATGCATTGTGGTATGGAATTGTCCCTTCACTGTGTCCCACATTCAAATGCAGACTGGCCAACATGAGACTGGTTTTGTGCGGTTTTATACAGATGTGATTGGGGCAACATACAATAGTAGGAGGTATCTTGAGAGGAGCAATGGCGTTTTTCCTTTAAAAAGAATATCCAGTTCCTGAAATTAAAACAAGACATAGTGTAAATGCTGCTGGTGGATGGAGCTGTGTGGCCAGCCATATAAGTTCAACATTATTAGACCCTCTCAGTCTCTGCCAAGGGAGGCCTGAAGAAATTCACAGTATAATAAGTTACTAAACTCTAACCCACTATGCCGGTATTCATATAACATTACATTTACATTACAACTTTGGTTATATTTCGTATAGCTTTGCACTCTGCTCTATTGGAACTGTGCCTTTAATCATATGCTATCATGAAAACTTTCAACCACATGCACGCATCCCCACACCTGCCTGGCCACGCCCACATCCGCTCACACATAAGCGGGCCATGGCCATACTACCAGCTCCTTCCCTACTTTCACCACCTGGAAGTACGTGCAGGGCACCCCTTCAGATCAAGTGCTGAAGTAGTTAGTTAGTTATAGGAGCTGTGTTGACATTGTCTTTTGTTTTTCCCTCTCTCACTAATTTAGGGGAGAAAGAAAGAATAATGTCGTCACCACAGGAGAGACTCTAGAGCAGGGGTCTCAAACTCAATTTACCTGGGGGCCGCTGGAGTCTGGGTGAGGCTGGGCCGCGTGAACATTTAAGGCAACCAACTTGTGTTCAGCTTTTCTCTGATTGGCCACGACCCCCCGCCCCCTTTTGCCGCGAGCGCGGCAGAGGTCCCTGCGAGCGGCAGAGGTCCCAAATGAAATGAATGAAATGCGGAGCTGTAATCTTTGTCCAAATCGAATCACGCGAATACACAACGCATTTATCAAAACAACTACGCGATTCACTCGTCACTGTACATCAGTGGAGGCTGCTGACTGATTAACTAGAAACTGTACATTGTAACGTTATATAATGTATAATGTTATTTCGCGTTTGTAACGTCATAAAACAACTACCAGATTCACGCGTCACTGTACATCAGTGGAGGCTGCTGACTGATTAACTAGAAACTGTACGCTGTAACGTTATGTTATTTCGCGTTTTTAACGTCATAAACCAACTACCAGATTCACTCGTCACTGTACATCAGTGGAGGCTGCTGACTGATTAACTAGAAACTGCACATTGAGGGGGTTTGAATCACGCTACATCAGTGGAGGCTGCTGACCAGATTATTATTATATTATATTATATATTAAATTATATTTTTTAAACATCCCCAACGCTGCAACACCCCCATTCCTCCCAGGTGTCAGGCGTCAGGCTCCTCATTCGCTTCCATTCATTTTGGGGACCATGTTCAAATATCATACTTCTGAAGTATAAACAAACTATACTGCTGTGACGATTTTGAATATCTTAACATGTATTTACGCACTTCCTCTACGCGAGGCCACAGATGGGTTTTATGTAACACAAGGACAATGAATGAATTTTCTTCTATTTACAAAGAATTGTTGATTATTACTGTTACTGTATTGTTTGTCTTGTTTCATGGGCTGCCAAAATGTTATATTTTGCACCAGGGAACTTGAAGGTTCATGCACAACATGTGTGTAACCTCAACCCTGTATTGCAAAATTAAGTGATATACAATTTTTTATATATAGTTATGGCGTTAAGCAACCGCGCGAACACTGCTGATATGGCGATATGGCATTAACGATAGGTTATGACTATAACCAAGTTCTGTTAGTTAGGGGCGATGCTTGGCATCACTACTGCACTATCTCGCGTACGTGCACGTGTACTGAATAAACCACAAATGTACCTCTAATACCAGTATTAGTCTGACCACACCCCTCATCAGCTTACCTTCATAAGCAGGTGTGTGGTCACCTGCTCTCCTCCTTCCCAAGCTTTCACCACAAGGTGAGGACAAGGGCTGCAGCGGCCGTCTGATGCCAAGCATCGCCCCTAACTAACAGAACTTGGTTATAGTCATAACCTATCGTTCTGTATCGTTAGTGGCTTAGCTTGGCATCACTACTGCACAAGGGAGGCCAAGCGGAGCCACTTGGCTGACAAATACACCCCGCTGACAGCCCCCCAAAACCATCAGAACAGGGAGGGCCGAGCCCCCCCGACCCCCCCTAATGGAGGGTATCCCCCCTATTAGAGGCTTCACGGGAAGGCGACGGACCCGACCGTGCGAAGAGGCACTCAAGCAACTTAACGCACAGGGTGAGCAGACCGTGGCTTGACCCCACGACTACACACACGCACAACCCGCATGCCACCCGGGAACGAACGGAGGAACAACCTCGTTACTGCCCCCAGAATCACGGGGCCAAGGGCAAACCCAACCCCGTGGCAAGGCCGTAGCAGCGGAGCGCGAAGGAAGACCCAGACCCACCAAAAGGACTGGACTCCCTGGAATGGGGGCCCGGAGAAGTCCATGATGCCAGCATCAAGACCCCACCAGGTGGGCACGCAGTGCCCCGCCCCCCACATCGCCAGCGTATTCGGACAAAGGCCCCTCAGTTACTGCACCTGGCATTCCCAGGCGGAATCCCATCCAAGTACTAACCAGGCCAGAACCTGCTTAGCTTCCGAGATCGGACGAGATCGGGCGTGTTCAGGTCGGTATGGCCGTAAGCCGAGCGGGCCCCGTCCCCCCAATAGTACACCGCCTGGCACACTGACCCTGCAGAACAGGCAGTCAGCATGGCCGTAAGCACACAAAAAAGGTTAACCAACGGAAGCAGGCAGCGCACCGGGGAAAAACCAGGCAACAGGCTGTTAACCCTAGCCTGGAGACTGCGGACGAGACAGGCGCCAGAGGGGACAGCTGAACACAGCCGCCCCGGCGGAAGGAGCGTAAGCTGGCGGTGTTGCATGACCAAGCCTCCATTTAACAACCCCCACCCAGAGGGGTCGAGGCAGAGAAGGCTGACACGATTGGCAGACGTCATGAACGTGCAGGGGCACCCTCAAACGGTGAACCCGGGAGTTGACACTGCTCCAACACACCAGGGAATCAACCACCTCGGTGTTACCCAATGCGGTGGTTGTTCCTATAACCCCTCAAGAAAAAACTCCAAAACACACCTGCGGGTATACACCGGCTATACCGCAGTACAAGTGTTTCAGTTTCCAAAAAGGGTTAACCCAGGCCTACGGGTCGCAAACATCACTTCGGACCGGGCCTGGCGGTACGGGAAGCACAGGGTCACCAGAGGAGGTCAAAAAACCACCCCCACAGGCCCCTCTTCGCCATGCGTGAGAGAGGAGCGAAAAACAATGGAGAACCAGCCCCTAAGCACACCGTACCTGGTATTCCCCGGCGGTCTCCCAACCAAGTACTAACCAGGACCAACCTGTGTAGCGGCCGAGATCCGACGAGATCGAGCGCGTACAGAATGGCATGGCTGTAAGCCATGACGACAGTGCTGAGTAAAAACATACCCAACCAGGGTCTCCATAGCGCTTAACCCTGTGACACCCAGACCGACCTGGCATTTTTCCCCCTGAAAAAAAGCCCAAGTCCCTCAGGGTACCAGAACAGCAGATCTGCATCCCCGGCGGACAACGGGTTCAACTGATCTGGACCAGCGTGACCAGAACCAGTCCCGTGCCCTAACCACGCCGACATGCCTACTCCAGGAGAAGGGCAGATATGCGTGTTGATCTTAACATGAAAAGAAGGCGCCACCCAGACGTTCGGACGAACCGCGCCTGGTGGCCCACCCCAAGGGCGTGAGACCCCACTACATATGTTCAGATCCATCCCGTCATCATCCCCCAGACATGAACGAGAATCCGTCGACAACCCACCCAGGTCATGGGATGTGGTCGTCGGAAGAGGAAAAACCCCCATCTCAGTTGCTTCATAAAAACGCTGTTTCAACCACAAGCAACCAAGGCGTGCCAGTCAATCGCCTGTTTACAGCGAGCTAGCACTATACGTGCGTCGGGACACACCCCCATCAATGAACAGGCTACTTAGACCTGTCATTGAATCCCCAAGGCGCCCAGGGGAACGACAAGAGGGGTGTGACACTCCCTAACTCCAACACTTCTGGAATAGAAAGAAGGAAGCATCAACAGCATGTATCCCAGTCTACACAGCCGGGGTAAAAAATTGTCACATTTTTACATCCCACCACCCTCCCATAGGAAAGAGACGGGGATCCCCAGAGAGACTTCCCACGCGAGCTGTACAGATTGAAAAGAATATATTGCACCTTGAGCCATGTAAAAAACTGGTTTTAGGGCCTCCGGGGAAGAGGCACTGAACCCATACACACTCAATAAACGAATTGAATCGAATATACATACAATAGAAAAGGACCCTTCTAGAGGGTCCACTCACTTTGACAATCTGAGGAGGAAGGCTCTGTACTCTGATGGAGGCTTCCTCACATGGAAGAAGGAGTCCGAACTCACAGAAGGCCTGAATAGGCGCTTGGTGAGGAGGAGCCCTGACCACCCCCCCTGAAAACAGATCCATCACATGGACCTGAACAGCACACGGAAGTCCTACCAACAGAGACGCGCACGGTGACGTACTCTATGGCGGGGGAATTCCTGCGGTGCACACGCCCAATATACCAGGCCGTGGGACCAGGAACTCCCTCCCCCCCCCCCCCCCCCCCCCCCGTAACGTGCCGAACCGCCACGTGACGGGAACCTTGAAGGACAGGGGGTGTACCCCTGACCGACAGAACAATGGGGAGAGGAAAGGTTACCAGTTCACCCCTTTACGACCCCACACCCATGATACGACGTAACGACAAAAAGAGAATATGACACAGTCATAGTCAGCTCTATGAAGCGTTTCACAGCTCCACACAGCGCATGAGCTAACCTGCTATCTGATTTTTACTAAGGA
Source organism: Notolepis coatsorum (assembly GCF_963971535.1). Taxonomy (NCBI): domain Eukaryota; kingdom Metazoa; phylum Chordata; class Actinopteri; order Aulopiformes; family Paralepididae; genus Notolepis; species Notolepis coatsorum. The sequence continues at coordinate 102,419,179 of NC_140170.1, forward strand.
AAAACACAGAATAGAGAGGGCTCAAAGAACCCCGGTCCAACATACACATGTGCTTCTGTGGCCAGTACAACCCAGTTGTAGGTCACATGACACACACAACCCATCATCACCTACAAAAAATGGCAAAAACACTCAACAGAGGAACGCCGTTTTTTTCACAATGAGAGAATACATCATTCTTGATTAGTATCGACCACAGGCCTTGCTAAGCACACATGACAGCAACCAAACCAATTTCCCTTTAGGAAATAAGTTTCTCCAGCAGATTTAGCACAACCTCAGCAATCAAGCTAAGAGTTACATCGTATCCCTACCACACAAAAGACACAATTAATGCACAACATGTCTGATAGGAGGTGATAAAGTCCCCAGGGAACCGGGGGGGAAAAACACAATCCTCCTATTTTACCCTCAATACGGCCAGTTAAAACAGGAAAACCTGTTAATGTGTGAACACACTGTTCATTGTCATTACAGTCTGAGAAAGAACATTCTTTTACTCACTTGTCACCAAGCATAGCTTCATAGGTTAGTTGCCTTAGTAGTGAGTACACGGTACACATAAACACCATGATGTTTCTCACACAACAACCAGATCAATACATCACGATCTGCACGAAGAAGCTAACTGCCAGTGACAAAAACAGCCCACACATAACCCGCAACGTATCCTAAATGTATTTGCAACAACACACGTTTTGGGAAAAAACACCGTTATTCACAATACATCTAGCAAAGTAAAACCAGAAGACGTGTTATGAGGTCTGGTCAACCCCGTACCTACCCGGAACGCAGATCAGCGAAGTGCAGTCACAAGACACCGTAGAACACAGCCGTCCTGTGTTGTTCGATCCGGGCAGCGTCGCCGCTCCAACCAGTCGCTACAGTCCTTTTTGTTGACGCAATCCCCGTCCAGGCCCAGGGCAGGGTCGACGAAACATCCCCTGTCAAGGATGACGTCGCGGTCAAGAGTGTAAAACATGTTAAAATCAAAGCACGTTCAACAGAAAAGCATCAAGCCAACGGCGATCAGAAGCGAGCTCCCGGCGGCGCGCGAGAAGCTAAGCTACCCCGCGCCAGCCATCTAACCGTAAGCTATGAACATGTAAACAATGACATAACACTCACCCAGACAGGCCGCCGTTCTGAACCCCTCCTCCCTTTTTAAGAGAAAAGAGAAAACAAGACGTCAACACCGCTTCACAACGGTGACATTACCACGTCCGACGGAAATCAGCACAGTACCAACTGGCCTGTGTAGCTGACTTTAAACATGAATCTGCCGCTATCGCACATTACATGCACATATCCCCTCGTGAAGGAATACTCTCATTTGGATATGAAAGATGGGGCCTTAACACGGTGACAGAGAGAATCCACTCGTCCAGAACACACAGGGATCACCAGTGTCAATGGTCGCGGCCCACTATAGTTAAAACTATAATGGTCTTCAGACCAAGGTCTTCTGTCGCCTAGGTGGCTAAACAAAGGACCCTAGCCTGGGGCCGGTTTCCATAAACTTTGTCAAGTAGCCCCCATAGCACTAACAGACAAGTGGAGCCCGCCAGCAAACACTACTCACCCAACCTGGAACGCACCGCTTCTCACAACAGCGGCATGTCCGACAGTTCAGCTGTGGCCTGACAGGTTTCACCCCAACAAACACAGCAAGGAACTGCAGTTGAGAAGCATGCAGCGGCGTGCTCCCAATACGAAAACCGGTGGAGGGTTTTTAGAATGATCATCATCTTCTAGACACTCCAGTACGAAGACAATATCGCCGTATTTTCTCGAAAAATAGTGAGAGAAAAAATAAAGATATGATGTCAACGTATCCTTGTTTCCCAAGCTGTTTCTAATCCAATTTCTTCCATCATGGTGTCAAGTGTGGGGATCTACCGAGGCACCTCTTCCTTGTGGTGAAAGCGAGAAGGAGGAGAGCAGGTGACCACACACCTGCTTATGAAGGTAAGCTGATGAGGGGTGTGGTCAGACTAATACTGGTATTAGAGGTACATTTGTGGTTTATTCAGTACGCGTGCACGTACGCGAGATAGTGCAGTAGTGATGCCAAGCTAAGCCACTAACGATACAGAACCAACAACACAACGGCGTAACGAGCACCTCTGGCATTAACCAACAACACAATGAGCACCTCTCAGAGCACCTGGGGGAGCCTCATGCGCATGCGCGGCCGACGCGTCGCTCTCTGCCGCGGGCGGCGCAACAACACACAGAGCGGCAGGGCTAGCACGGTCACGTGGCCGTGTGGCCAATCAGAGAAACGCTGAACGAAAAGCTGAACACAAGTTGGTTGCCTTAAATGTTCACGCGGCTGGCGTGCATCAAATATTATATATATGATTGATTTTTTTATGTGCAAAATCAACTCTGCCTCTCTTTGTTAACTACTCTTTGTGTTCATTGTGCTGCTTTTATAAAGCCTCAAATGACGGCTTACAATATTTCATGAAAGCAAAGTGTTTTGTTTGTCTAAGATTTTAAAAGGTTTAAACTTTACAGCACTGACGAAGTTGAACAAAGTGCTGTACAAGTCCCACAACATTAAAAAAATAATAATAATTTTTTTTTTAAATTTTTATATTATTATTATAATTCTTTTTAACTTTGATGTCAAGTAGGGGGCTGCAAAATATCATCCAGCGGGCTGCAATTGGCCCGCGGGCCGCAAGTTTGAGACCCCTGCTCTAGAGGATTATTCTGACCTCCACCGGCGCTTCACATTCGGGCTTCCTCTGGGCGTAGTGGGGCTTTCCTGCTCCACGTTTGTGGCAGGCAGGTGAGCCTCAGCGGCGTCCGGAGGAGAGTTCCCCCGTCAGCGTTGCTCTCCGGCTGTGCAGCTGGATACTATTGCCGTGAGAGGCAGTCGGCTGGTCCGACGGTCTTTCTGGTGGGTGGTGTCTTGCGGCGCGGGCTCTCCGCCTCTGCTCGCTCACGTCAATTGGCGGTGAGCGGCGGGGGTGGACGGTCTAAACAGATTGTGTCAGTTGTGCGGGGTCGGCTGCTCAGGCATGCAGAACAGTCGGCTCCAGGCGAGGATTCCTCCGTTACCTCTCCATCGCGTCTGATACAGATACAGTAACTGGCCGTTAGACCAGGACACGTCCCGGCGCGACCGGGACGTGTCCTGGTCGTGCCGGACCGGATCAGTTTAACCCGTTGTCCGCCGGGGCGCAGACAAGTTCTGGTACCCCGAAGGACCCTGGGCTTTTCCGGGGGGAAAATGCCAGGGCGGGCCGGACGTCACAGGGATTGATGTCATGAATGTGTGTGTCATATAGATGCCACTACGAGTTGCCCTTAATAGTGGTGTGCATTGGTCCATACTATGTTGTACCTTTTTGCACAATGTTAGGTGGGTTGGTCCTTCTCCATTCGTTTCACCCCTCCCTCCCTGCTAAACCGGGAATGGGAGGGGGCTGTCGGGGAGGCTGCTTCTGTCAACTCCTCTATGCATCCCTGTGTAGGTCCCGGTCCTCCAGGCCCAGGTCGGGCCTTGCCCTCGTTGACCTGTTAGCCTGGGTTAACACTTTTTAAACCTGAAACGCCTTGAACTGCATTGTATACTGCATTGTACTGCGAGCGGCTGCTAAGGATGGAATTAAACACACTATACCGGCGACGCTAAGGGTAATGTACCATGGATGTAGGGCTGGGGCTAAGCTAAAAGCTAAGCTATCAGCCAAGAAGATGCAATATAAGCCGTCTATACCGTCAATTGTGATGGGCAACGTCAACTCCCTATCTAATAAGTGTGACGAGCTGGAGGCATTAGTGAAACACCAAAAAACTTACCGGGAATGTAGTTTGATGTGTTTCTCTGAGAGCTGGCTGAATGATAACATCGCGGACTCCTGTGTTGACATACCAGGCTTCACTGCAGTCCGTGCAGACAGAGATGCCAGAACGAGCGGTAAAAGCAAAGGAGGGGGTCTAATCCTCTATGTGAATAATCGATGGTGCAACCCGGGTCACATAACAGTTAAGGAAAAGATGTGCTGCCAGGATGTCGAACTTCTAGCAGCTAGTATCAGGCCCTACTATGTTCCCCGGGAGTACTCTCACATAGTCGCCATTGTTGTTTACATCCCCCCTCGCGCTGTCCCGGCAGTGGTGTGTGACGTCATCCACGACACTGTCGCGAGATTTCAGACTCAGCATCCTGATGCATTCATCCTGATCTCAGGTGACTTTAACCATGTCAGCCTTGCCTCCCATCTAACTGGCTTTGTACAATATGTTAACTGCCCCACAAGAGAGAACAACACACTAGATCTACTGTATGCAAATGCCAGGGAAGCATATACTGCCACAGCACTCCCACCAATTGGCAGATCAGATCACAATTTGGTTCACCTTCAGCCCTGCTACAAACCCTGTGTGCAGAGGCAACCTGTAACCACTCGGACATTTAGAAAATGGACACCAGAGGCCAGTGAGTCCCTGAGAGCCTGCTATGAGTGTACAGACTGGGATGTATTGCAGGACACAGACGGGAATATGGGGACCTTGGACACTGACAGGAAGGCTGACTGTATCACCAGTTACCTGACCTTCTGCAGGGACATGATTGTACCAGCAAGGACTGTGCGCTGTTTTTCAAACAACAAGCCCTGGATCACCGCTGACCTTAAGAGGCTTGTTAATGAGAAAAAGGCGGCATTCAGGAAGGATGACATAGAGAGGCACAAGCAGGTGCAACGGGAATTAAAGAGGAGTCTGAAGCAGGCCAAGGAGGACTATAACAGGAAGGTGGAGAGGAAGCTGCAGCACAACAACACCAGAGAGGTGTGGAGGGGAATGAAAACCATCACCGGCTATAAGCAGGTAAACTGCCAGGCAGAGGGTGATGTGGACAAGGCCAACGAGTTTAACCAATTCTACAACCGGTTTGACACGGCAGCCAGGGCTCGCTCTGCCCCTGTTGACCAGGCCACACCAACACCCCCTCCCACATCTCCAGCTGCAGCTCCTCCCCCTGCACCATCTCCTCCTCACTGCTGCAACCACAACTCTGCAGTTCCGCTCCCTGGCCCCACCCCCTGTCACCTAGCCCCCCCCCCAGTGACCTAGTCCCCCCCCCCCCCCCTGTCACCTGCCCCCCCCCCCCCCCCCCTGTGTCACCCAGCGCCCCCCCCCCCCCCCCCCCTTGTCCCTCACAGTAGATGAGGTGAGGGCGGAACTTAGGAAACTGCGTCCAGGAAAGGCGGCTGGCCCGGATGGCATGTGTTCGAGGCTGCTGAAGCTCTGTGCAGACCAACTGGCTGAGCCGCTCCAGAAGCTCTTCAATATGAGCCTGCGGGACATGAGGGTGCCGGTCCTGTGGAAAACATCATGTCTTGTGCCGGTACCCAAAGCTGGGCGCCCGGCCGAACTCAACGACTACAGACCGGTGGCCCTCACGTCACACATCATGAAGACACTGGAGAGGCTGCTCCTACACCATCTGAGGCCACAGACTGAACACGCCCTTGACCCCCTGCAGTTTGGGTATCGGGAGAGCATCGGGGTGGGCGACGCGGTCCTCTACATGCTCCATCGGGCCTACTCCTACCTGGATGAGCCGGGGAGTTATGTGAGGATTATGTTTTTTGATTTTTCGAGCGCTTTTAATACTATTCAACCTCCCATACTTAAAGACAAGCTCAGGAAGATGGGGGTGGACCCCTCCTTCACTTCCTGGATCACAGATTACCTGACAGACCGACCACAGTTTGTCAGAATGGGCAACTGTGTCTCGGAGACAGTGGTCAGCAGCACTGGGGCTCCACAGGGGACTGTTCTCGCTCCGTTCCTGTTCACCCTCTACACGGCAGACTTCAACTACAACTCTGAGTCTTGCCACGTCCAAAAATACTCGGACGACACAGCGATTGTGGCGTGTGTGAGGAAGGGACAAGAGGGAGAGTACAGGGACCAGGTGGGAGCCTTCAGCGACTGGAGCGAACGGAACGGCCTTCTCCTGAACGCAAAAAAGACCAAGGAGATGGTACTGGATTTCCGCAGGTCGAAACCACCTCTGCAACCAGTCAGCATACGAGGAAACAACATTGCGACGGTGCAGACATACAAATATTTAGGCGTGCACCTGGACGATAAGCTGGCCTGGGCTGCTAACGCGGAAGCGCTTTACAAGAAAGGACAGAGCAGGCTGTTCTTCCTTAGGAGGCTCAGGTCTTTTAATGTGTGTGGGGAAATGTTGTTTATGTTCTATCAGGCAGTGGTGTCAAGTGTGCTCCTCTACGCCGCTGTCTGTTGGGGTGGTAATACCACGGCCAGGGATACCAGACGGCTGGATAAGCTGGTCAAGAAGGCTGGCTCAGTGGTAGGGAGGAGACTGGACCCACTGGGGACCGTGGTGGAGAGCCGCACTCAGAGCAAGCTGCTGGCCATCATGGGCAATACCAACCACCCTCTCCACCACACCCTGGTGGGGCAGAGCAGCAGTCGCAGCGGACGGCTCATCTCCCTGCACTCACGGACTGAGCGGCACAGGAGGTCCTTTGTCCCCACAGCCATCAGACTGTACAACAGCGTATTATAGTGCGGGGGACCTGACCTCTGACCCACACACCTGTTTTTACACCTGTTTTTACACCTGTTTTTTACATCTGTTTTTTACATCTGTTTTTACACCTGTTTTTATACACTGTTTTCATACACCTGCTTTTATCTAATCATGCTCATATTTAATATTGATGGGTATGATTCAATTGAATTTTATCATGTACTTATTTTTAATTCATGATGCAGACATAACGTGTAATAACTGTATGGGAACGGTCAATGTCTGTATACTATGTGAGCTGCGAGATACCCTGAATTTCCCCAAGGGGATTAATAAAGTATCTATCTATCTATCTATCTATCTATCTATAGCCTGTGTATACGCGCAGTTATGTTTCCGAGATTTCTTAATGGGTTAAGGGAGCAACCATTTTCTGTTAATAAACATAGGGGGGTGGTTGTCTCCCCGATGTGTTGGTAGCAGAGTCAACTCTCCGGTTGAGCCCGGGTCTGACCCTGGCTGCCCGAGAGTATGCCCCCGCATGTTTCATGACGTCTGCCAATTGTGTCAAACTCTTTCTCTGAACCTCGACCCTGCGGGATTAATAAATTAATAAAATAAATAAATAAACCCTTTCCGCCGGGATACTGTTCTTTCTTTTTTTTTTTGTGATATTTGTTTTTATTTATTATCTTTTTTTTGTATTTTATTTTTTTATAATTTTTTAAACAAACACATAAACAAACATGACAACACACGATAAGATATACAAGCATTAGTTGACAGTGCACATCCAATGAAATCACATTTGAGTTAATTGTCTTATACAGGATATACCCTTAATACCTGTTATCTAAAAACCTACACACATATGCTCTAGCTCGTACCCCCCCCCCCCCTCCCAGACCCCCCATTGGATAATCCATCCATTTTCCCTCGCTCCTAATCAGACATTACCATTATATGCTAGCTTTTATTTTCTCCACCACTTCTAACCACAATGTCATTTTGGATTCATTGAGACCCAAAATTCTTGCTGTAGATATTTCTTGATAGATCACATCGAGATATGTAATAATCCAGACCTTTCGGCAAATTTTTTCCGGTTGGAACCATCGTGATGCTATCAGCTTTTTAGCCACTGTGATACCCGATAAAACCAATCTCTTTAGCTGTGGATGTACTGCACACTCAAAAACATCATTCAGCAGTAATACAGAGGGGTGTACAGGTATATTCCAAGTTAAGAGATTTGATAATTGCTGGGTCACCTCTTTCCAGAATATCTTAACTGGTGGGCAGTCCCAGTACATGTGCATAAATGTCCCCTCGTCCCCATTTGTACATAAGGAGCATTTGGAGTCTTGTATAAGACCCATTTTTTTCAGTCTTATAGGAGTCAAGTATGTCCTGTGAATATAGTTAAGATTGATTTGTTGATGGTCCGGGTTCCTTGATGTGAGTCGAACATTTGCCCAGGCTTCTTGCCAATCAAAATCACTTTCCAGGTCTGGTATATCCCTCCTCCAGACGGAGTCTAGGTGGAGGGTTTCATACGAGGACGTTAGTAATTGATGATACAAATCTGAAACAAAACCTCTCGATGTCTCTCTTTCATAGAAGAATTTGTGGTATCTGTGGTGTTCAATTGGTTTCTTTAATGGAACACCTTGAGTCTTCAAACATAACAATAACTGTATGTAAAAAAAGATGTGTGGACTTGGTGAGATTAAAATTTTTGCGTATTTCTTCATAACTACAAAAACCCTGTTTGTTAAAAACATCCCCTAATGAGTGTATGCCTTGCTTTTCCCATATAGGGAATCTTATAGGTCGTTTTCCAATCAAGAGTGCATTGTTATTGAATAAGGGAGTATGATTGTGCCATTTATGTGGGTTAGGATATTTTTTTTGTGTTTCACGCCATAACCGGATCGCATGAGTAATTATGGGGCCAAATTTCCATTCGCAATGCTTAATTGATAGTTTAGTGTATGCTATGTCCTTCAGTCTATGTGGGGCTACTATATTTTCTTCTAATTTTCTCCAGGATACTAATGCTTGGGGATCAAACCATGTTGTCAATGGTCTTAAAGTGTACGCCTTAAAATAGTGGAAAAAATCTGGAAATGCCATGCCACCGTCTGCTTTATTTCTCTGTGCGGTGGATCTTTTTATACGTGGTGGTTTGTTATTCCAAATAAATTTGTATGTGGAGGAGTGTAATTTTTTCCAGTAACCCTCTGGAGGGGGTAATGGTAGCATTGAGCTGAAGAAGTTGATTCTAGGTAATACGTCCATCTTAACTATTGATATCCGTGCCTGTACTGAGTTTTTAAGTTTTGCCCACCTATCAAGGTCGTCTTTGATTTTGTTTTGGATTTTTGTGTAATTGTGCTTCACCGTTTGTCTTATGGTGGGGAATATTTCCACTCCCAAACATCTAAAGTGTTTTACCATAGGTATCTCTCCTGGGAGGGTTATATCTTTTTTTGCAGGGGCGTTAAGTGGAAGGAAAGCCGACTTCGGCCAATTTATCTTAAATCCCGATAAATCTCCAAAGTTCTCAATCAACTTGAGCAGATGAGGCAGTGTGGTGATGGGGTTTTGCATGAACAGTATTACGTCGTCCGCATATAAACTAATTTTATGTTGTGTGCCCTTGATTACGATTGGTTCTATGGATTGGGATTGTCTTATATATTGTGCTAAAGGCTCTAATGATAGATCGAATAGTCCGGGACTAAGAGGGCAACCCTGTCTAGCTGAGCGTGATACCGGAAAGATTCCGGAGGTGATTATACCTGTTGTAATCATGGCCGATGGGTCTTTGTATACTACTTTAATCATATCAATGAAACCTTTACCTAACCCTATCTTCTCTAATACTGCCCATAGATACGACCATTCCAGCCTGTCAAAAGCTTTCATTGCATCCAGGGACAGCATCGCCTTAGGTATGGTGTCGTCCTTGTCGGCATCTAGTACGTGCAGTAATCGTCTTATGTTATCAGTGATCAGGCGGCCTCTTATGAAGCCAGTTTGGTCCGGATGAACTAAAGACGTCATATGCTTTTGTAATCTGATGGCTAATACCTTAGAGTACAGTTTGATATCGGTTCCGAGGAGGCTTAAGGGTCTGTAACTACCGCACTCGGTGGGGTCTTCGTCTTTTTTAAGGAGAACTGTTATGAGTGCAATATTGTCGTTCTTATGGAAGTTCCCCTCCTTGACTGAGTATAAAATCATATTTAGTAATAAGGGTCCAATTATGTCCCAACAAGAGAGGTACATTTCTGGTGGGATACCGTCTCTTCCAGGAGCCTTACCACTTTGCATTTTGGATATGGCCTTCTTGAGTTCCTCTAGTGTGATCGGTGTTTCTAACTGTTTAGCGTCATCCTCTGAAAGTTTAGGGAGATTAATTTGATTAAGATATGTGTCCATTTTGTTTTGATCGAAGGTCGTTTCTGATTTATATAAGTTGGAGTAGAATTCTTTGAATGTCGCGTTTATTTTTTCAGGGTCTGTAACAAGTACTTGTTGTGCTCTAATGGTAGTTATATCTGCAAATTTTGCATTAATTCTTAATCGCATGGCTAATAGGTGACTAGGTTTAGAACCTTGGGAGTACTGCTGTTGTCTTGTGCTACGTATTTGTATTTCCGATTGTTGTCTGTATATGGCATTGATCTCTTTTTTTAGTACATTAACTTGATTTTCTAGTCGAATTGAGTTGTTGTATTGTAAAGAATTAAATAACGTTGAGTAAAGCGTTTCCAGTTCAGCCAGTTTTGAGTTTTGATTCTTGCGCATTTTGGAGGAAAAGCTATCTGTGAAATCCTTGATCGTTCCTTTTACCGACATCCATATTATTCTGGGGTCCTGCACCGAGTTTGCATTCTCCCGTAGGAAGACTGTAAGAGCTTCTTTGAGTTGTGTAATGAATTCCTTGTTATTAAGCAGCATCGAGTTAAATCGCCATCTTGGGGCTCGGGAAGATAGTATACCAAATGTTCCTTTTAAGAGTAAATAACAGTGATCTGATAATGCATTGGGTATCATTTCCACTTCATAGTTATCAAATAGTCTCGGGGATGCAAAGACATAATCTATTCTGGATAATGTGTTATGTCTCGCAGATCGACAAGAGTACTTTCTGGTCGTGGGGTTAAGTGATCGCCATAAGTCATTTACACCTGTAATCTTCGACCAATCCTTTAATGCATTAGATGAATTCTTTTGTTCGCTGGAAAAGGCGAGGTAAGATTTGTCCATCCTTGGATTCCAAATGGCATTAAAATCCGCACCTATTATAAATGAGTAATCGGGAAGGTCTAACATTGCTTTGGTTAGTGTAGTGAAGAAACCCACTTCGTACAAATTTGGGGCGTATACCGCTACCAACGCTATTTTCCTGTTCTTGTGTACAATCTTAGCTATAGTTATCCGACCATCTACATCAGACCATACTCCCTTTAATTCAATATTCAACTTCCGTCTAACGACTATGGCTACACCCCGAGTTCTCGTACCAAAGGAAGAGTGACTAATGTTATGATATGTGTTGTCCGCTAACGTATCTATGTCTTTCTCTAGAATGTGCATTTCGCTTAGCAGAGCCACGTCAACCTGTTCTTTTTTCATCAGTGTGAGCACGCTTTTGCGTTTGTGTTGATTATTTATTCCCCCAGTGTTCCAGATCATTATATTCAAACTAGCCATAATCTATACATGTTGTTGTGTAGTTGTTGGTAATGCTTCTGGATTGCGAGGCTACAATAGATATATATCCAACTAGTGAGGTCCCGTTGAGAGCCGAGCTTAAAAACATACATATATACAAATAAAAATCCCCTTTCCCCCCCTCCCACCGAGAGTCGTACAGGATTGTGTTCCATAGACACATCCTACGCGTATGACTCCCTCCCTTAGGCCACCGGATTACCCAAATTGAGCTTTGTAATCCTACTCTTCCTATGCTAATTGCCATAGGATCTAAAACTTTCATTCTAATTCAATAGAATGTCGCTTTTGGTCTTGCGCCTTCCCATTAATGTACTAACAATAGTGTGAAAAATGAAAAATATACCTTCAATGATATATTCATTTGAACCTTCTACTAACTTATGTAGGAAACATCAGAAAAAAAGGAAAAGAGTGGAGATAAATACTAACTCCTTAAAATGAAAAAAAATAACAATGAAAGATAAAAATAAAAAAAGGAGTGAGAACTAAAATAAAACTCATCAGAGAAAAACAGAGAAAATAAAATTGAGTAAAGAGAAAAAAGAGAAAAACAGAGACTTTTAGAGCTACATTGTGCAAATCTCTAAATCAGTGGAGTAATTATTTTAAATATTAGAATAACCTTGTCGTGCTTATACATTTAGATGTGGCTAATGTCTTTTTTTTTTTTTTTTTTTTAGCCTTATTAAAGCCTAATTAAACTTCAGTCCTTGGATCATATGCTTATTCACACCGGATGTTAATGTTAAATTTACAGGCCTTCGTTGAAGGGGTGCATTATATTCTAGAAGGTTGTAGAATACCCTAGTAAATACATAAACACTGCTGTTATGTTCCAGAATGATCTTCCTACCCAGGGGTCATGACCTACTAGTATTTTCCGGGATATTCCATTGTGTCCCTGAGCAGTCGAGAGAGGAGCCCAGAATATTCCAGAATGTTCAAAATGTCAATGTTGGATTATTGTCTCCACAGAGACCAGAAGACTGTAAATATAATGCCTTACGAACCATATTAAACATATTATGCCTTGTTGTTGCCAGCATGCATATCACCTGTTACTTTTGTTGAGCCGTGGTAAAGTCATTCTAATAAAACTACTAAAATACAAAGAGAAAGAGAGAGATGAATAGGCTTATCTGTTACGAGCTAGTGTTGCGTCCTGCCCAGGGGGACCAGATCCATGTTGCTTCATGTAATCTTCGGCGGCTTTAGGCGTGCGTATTCCGTGCCTAATACCGTCTTTTCCCAAGATCGATAATAGTGCCGGGTACTTAAGGATTGGCCTGAGACCACTCTTGAACATTCTCTGCATCACATCCTTGTAGGGGAAACGCTGAGCGATGGCCTCCTTGCATAGATCTTTGTAGATAGATATTGAATTTTCACCATATTTCAGTTTCCCCCCTTTGATTGCGCGCCCCTCTGATGATGGCGTCTCTTATTACCGTCTTGCGCAGGGTAACAATGATAACCCTCGGACCGTTGACTCTTTGGTCTCGTGTACCGACTCTGTAACATTGGTCCACTATCGGCGCTGTGGGAAGGATGTTGTTACCTAAAATATCTACTAACACTGTTGGAAAACTGTCGTCTGTGCAATTGACTGATTCATCCAGTCCCACAATGCGGATATTATTTCGCCTGTAGTAACGTTGGGTCTCGAGCTGCCTCTCCCTTGCTTCCTCTTCGACTTCTTGTATTTTCTTCCGACACTCTTCTTCCACCTGTTTTATCTCCTTTGATAACTCTGTAAATCCATCGTTGACGTTCTTCTCGTTCTCTTGGACCATCCATGTAATTTCTATCACCGTATTCTCCACTGCCGTGATTCACCCGGCCTGTGCAGCGGCTGCTTCCATAACCTCTTCGAATTTAGCATCGACGTGTGCTTTGAATTCCTCTATGTGTAATTTGAAAGCGACCATCTGTTCCTTCATCAGGATAGTCAGAGAATTGAAGTCGGGTTGTGAAATTGCACTGCTTGTGTCAGTTGATGTTGTGGGTGCAATGAGGGACCCGATGGGTTTGTTGGAGATTATCTTCTCAAATTCCCCTGCTTTATCTCTTACGGTATTTTTACACGTCGTTACCGTTGTGTTGTCATCTGCTGTCTCCCTCTCTGGGCCAGTCGTCGTTGGTCCCGGTATATTCTCCACTATAGTCCCCCCATCGGGGCTAGTCAACAACGGTACCGCCGCTGCCTCGTCTGTTGTATTCTTTGACCGTGTCAAAATCGGCGCCGTTGGAGTATCTGTGCCGAGTCTCTTTCCACCCTTTCTCTTATCCTTAGTATCCATGTTGAGTCTTTATGTCTTTTGATATAGTTAGTAGAAGGTCTTATCAATACATACGATGTGGTTTAATCTCTTTTGGTATTGTTAAAATAAGGTTTTTAAACGAAATTAACGTTGACGGGAGCGGAGCTGTAACCAAACGCGTATCGCTACATATTGCGTTCAAACCGGAAGCTGTTCTTACAGTTAGCCCCTTAGGCGCCTGTCTAGTCCGCAGTGCTCCGGGTGCAGGTTGAGTTCTGCTCTTGTTAAGACCTGTCGGCCTGGATTGAGGGATCAACCTCCTTGGAGTGTTGTCTCCCCGGTGCGCCAGCTGGCCCCACGACATTGGAGCGCTTCAGAGTGGCATGCCAGGTGGAGAAGGGCCTTCACCTATTGTAGGCCCTGCCCGATACGCTAGTGATGTGGGGGGTGGTGTCACCAGTGACCGTCTGGTGGGGTCTCGATGCCGCAGCCTCGTTGACCTTGCCAGGCCCCTTTTTCGGGGGGTCCTGGCCCCCGGGATGTGGCCTGGGGCTGGGGCCTCCTCTGCGCCCCGCTGCTACGGCCTTGCCACGGGGTCGGGGCTTTTTGACCCCGACCCCGCGATGTTGGGGGCTGTGACGTGGGTTTTTTGCTTCACATCCGTTCCCTGGTGGCGTGCGGGATGCGCAACCGAGTAGTCGCAGGCCCTTCTACATGAAGGTAAGTCCCACAGTCTGTTCACCCTGTGCGTTTGAGGTACTGTTCCCTCTTCGCACAGTCGGGTCCGGTCTCCCTCCCGTCCCTCACTAGGGGGGGCGCCCGGATCCTCCCCGGTATTCTGATGGTTGTAGGGGACCTCAGCGGGTACATCTGTCGGGCTTTCCGCTCTGCTCAGCTCTTGTGTTCCAATAGAGCAGAGCGCAAAGCTATACGAAATATAACGAAGGTTATCCTATAACCCTAGTTATAGCGAGCGCTCTGCTCTGACTCACTGAGGACCCCATGTGTCTTCCGTTTCGGCGGTGAAAGACTGGGGAAGGAGCTGGTAGTATGGCCAATGGCCATGGCCCGCTTATGTGTGAGCGGATGTGGGCGTGGCCAGGCAGGTGTGGGGGTGCGTGCATGTGGTTGAAAGTTTTCATTAGGGATGCTCGATATTGGCTTTTTTACCGATACCGATATTCCGATATTGTCCAACTCTTAATTTCCGATACCGATATCAACCGATATCAACCGATACCGATATATGCAGGGTTTCCCCGTCCAAAAAACTGAATAATTTCAGGTAACTAATCATTTCACTGGATATATATATAACAAATATTGTTATTGTTTTTTTTTGTTTTTAAACCGATACCGATATTTTCCGATATCACATTTTACTGCCGATATCGGCCGATAATATCGGTCGGCCGATAATATCGGACATCCCTAGTTTTCATGATAGCATAATGATTAAAGGGACAGTTCCAATAGAGCAGAGCGCTCGCTATACTCATATAACTAGGGTTATAGGATAACCTTCGTTATAAGTCATAACCTTGTTTTTTCCTTCAGCACATCTTTTTCACCTGTGTAAGTGCTTTATAGACATTTTTATAAATTGGCACATTTACTGTATCTAGTAGTAGGCCTAACTGTTACAAGCACAAATTATTAGGACTGGACGATAGGAATGAGATCAATGTAAACGATCTAACTGTGGTAGTCCTGTTTTTAAAGCATCTCCAGGCAAAACCCAAACCAATTTAGCCGGTTAAATTTAATTAGCATGATAATGGTGCACTAACATAATAAGTATAGACTATTAGACTATAGACTATTGTTGAATGGAGGTGCTCAGACAGGCTGACAAATTGTCTCAACTTGAACAACATCAGATATTTTGCTAGAATGAGGGGAGAGGGATGGGTTTGGGGGGGAATTGTGTCACTATGAATAATGGGTCACAAGATGCATCTTTAGATAATCTACTTTATTATTATAATGTTTTATGGGAGCCTCACCAAGACACAGTTGTGGCTTTGCATTCTGTTGGTCTGAAATATGGTTAGGAAAATATTGTTAGGCTTTGAATAACACTGGGATGTGCTGTATTGGGCATGCATCAACATATCTTCATTGGAAAACATACAAAAGGCTTCAGAATGTAAAGGCTTCAGAATGTATTATTGTCACAAAATAATCCAGATGAAGTCATTTCTATCAGTCGGGCCTTTAATGTATAACAACGGTACAAAGTGAATCATTTGCTTGCAAAATAGGAGTGTTTTGTATGTACAATATTTATACAATAATATATAGTTAAAAAAAAAGATTAAAAGTTTAAATGTCTGACAGCTTATTGCACAACACATTTATAAATTATCATCGTCAAACACACATGAAACAGTGTAGAAGGATGGTTTCTTTGTCATATTCCAACAAGGGACATATATTTTTTCATACACAATATTTTTTATTGACATGAATCAAGGTCCTTGTGGGAGGACTACGATGACCCCCTTAATACTGAAGCAGTAACAAATACAAAATAAAAATACAGCAGCTCTCCAGCATAACCATGGTAATAAGATAGTGACCAGTGGGGTTATTAAACAGTCCTAAAGCGCAGAATGAAAATGCATCTTTCATCATTGCTAGGTCGATGGATCACAAACAAGCAAAAATAAAACTCACAATCACTGCAATTCCTTGGAAATCCAAATTTGTCATAATCAGGCCTTGACATTAACACCCGCCAAATGCGGGTAAAATTTGGCAGTGGCGTGTAACTCTGTCACTCTTACCAGCCACTTTGGCGGGTAGACTGCAGTGTCACCGTCAGTCGTAGTGAAGAGTCTCTAGTGAAGTGCGTGCTTACTTGCGTCGCGCATAATGAGAGTCTCTCTCTCTCTCTGTCTCAAGTAGCCAAACTTTACACTATAAAAACAAACTGGATATTTGGTTGCGTGTGTGTGTGTGTGTGTGTGTGTGTGTGTGTGTGTGTGTGTGTGTGTGTGTGTGTGTGTGTTTTTCCAGGTTTTTCCTACAGTTGCGCATAACGTTAGCGCCACGCATGTAGCCATGGCAGACATTTGATTCCTTAAGGGCTCGAAATTGCCTGGGTTTTGGTCATATGCTCCCGAAATGCTCCCGCTGTGTGGCTGCTTCTATGTGACAACTACTCCAATGTTTTAGAACCTAATCATTGATTTAACCTAAGATTAGCCGCGGAGCTAACACTAGCTAACGCTAGCTAACGCTAGCTAATCAAGCTCACAGAGAGAGATAACAGCTGACAGCAGGTAGTACCGGTACAAATAAAATAAAAAAGGGGGTGGGGGCTGTTGTGTAAACCTTGTACTCTTTAGTTCACATATAATAAGAGACGGAGAGCGTGTGATGATCGACTGTTTGTTTACTAATGTAAGTCAGGAAGTACCGTGCAACATACAAACATGTCCGTGTAGCAACACGAGCCAATACCTTACAGGACAGGGGCCCGGGGAGGGAGCTCTGTGTGTGTGTGTGTGTGTGTGTGTGTGTGTGTGTGTGTGTGTGTGTGTGTGTGTGTGTGTGTGTGTGTGTGTGTGTGTGTGTGTGTGTGTGTGTGTGTGTGTGTGTGTGTGTGTGTGTGTGTGTGTGTGTGTGTGTGTGTGTGTGTGTGTGTGTGTGTGCGTGCGTGCGTGCGTGCGTGCGTGCGTGCGTGCGTGCGTGCGTGCGTGCGTGCGTGCGTGCGTGCGTGTCTGAAAGACCAGAGACAGAGAAGTCAGAGGAATAACGACCTGTTGAATGCAACTCCGGTTCAATAGATTAAATTAGTTTAAGATATTGAACTGTAGTTACATTCAACAGGTCGTTATTCAATAGATTCAATTAGTTTAAGATTTTATTTTATTTTTATTCTAACCAGCTTAGTTCTGTTGCATTTCCTTTTTTTTTTTTTTTTGGATCTTTTTCCCCCTCCATTTTTCCTCCGATTTTCTCCCCATCCCAATGTTAGTCGTATGCCAATTCCCAATCCCCTTCCTGGTCGCTGCGCACTTACCCCCCACAGTCAGATCATCTGGGAGAGTGAAGGCTATCATGTGCTTCCTCCGACACAGGTCCAGCCAATCAACCGCTTCTTTTCACCTGGCAGCGCGGATCCTCCCTGAGAGGGCGTAGCGTGTGGAAGGATCACACTATCCCACTCAGGCTTAGCAGGCGCCCCGACCGAACTGTAGGAGGATCCAGCTCACAGCTCCGGGGTTGGTGACGAACGCAATCTCCGCTACGCCACCTAACCGCCTCAGTTCTGTTGCATTTCCAATTTATTTATTTAAATTATAAATTGACCAGGAAGCGATAAGGGAATCGATAAAGAATCAGATCGATAAGCAGAATCGATAATGGAATCGTATCGATAAAATCTTATCAATTCCCATCCCTAGTGACTAGTGACTTTGGAAAACCACTGGTTAATGTCAAGCCCTGGTCATAATGATAAATCATTTTCAGTTTGGATATGGCACTCAATAAATACAGCAGTGAGGGAGGGGGGGACAACAACAAGCAATTACACAGAATGCACAAATTGTACATGAATTTTAAATGAAATGAGCAAGATCTTTAAACGATCTCTACACATTCTGTGTAGGAAGGATGGTTACAGAACAGGTACCAAACTAAAGTAGAGACGTTTATTTCATCGCGTTTCATGAAAAGGATCGACTGGAGATTAAAAGAAACATAGAACATTAATCAAATGTATTTCAAGTATCATGTTGAATGTAAACAATGACTGATGGAGGAGCAGAGATTCAGTTAACCGAGTCTAATCTGATCTACGGTAAATGATTTGGGTGGTTACAGTGTTATTAATCATGCCTTCTGGTACAACTTGCTACAGTTCAGTTTGGTTCTACACTTACTGTATGTATGTATGTATGTATGTATGTATGTATGTATGTATGTATGTATGTATGTATGTATGTATGTATGTATGTATGTATGTATGTATGTATGTATGTATGTATGTATGTATGTATGTATGTATGTATGTATGTATGTATGTGTGTATGTATGTATGTATGTATGTATGTATGTATGTATGTATGTATGTATGTATGTATGTATGTATGTATGTATGTATGTATGTATGTATGTATGTATGTATGTATGTATGTATGTATGTATGTATGTACTGTATGTACTGTATGTATGCATGGCTGAATTGGGGGTGTGTATATCATTATTGTACAACAGTTGCTTTCCAAAACACAACCTTTCCTTGACAATGGCATCCATTATTCATAGCTTGCAGCGGGGACAGTTAATACGAATGAAACGTGAAAAATAATATATTTGGCACTACGGGCCCAGGGTTCAGGTCCTATTTGGAAATTATGTGTACAAATACTCCAGAATCAAAGTTAGTGTGCCTTGCCTGTACAGGCCAATGACAGAGTTGGACCTTCGCCCCTTTGTGTCAGTTGGTTTTCAGTCTTCAGCAGATTGTGAGTCAAAAAACGTCTCCGTCAAACAAATAAATGATCCTTCCATCCGGAGATTCGGGTGACATTTCTTGTAGGCCTTTAGAAGGCAAGATTAAAAGGCTTTTACGACACAAAGAAAATTACACATCTCCCCACTCCAAAGGCAATGTCACTTCAAGGCCAAGTCTGTGATATGTACTGCACCCCATTAGGTCCAAGTCAGTGTCCTTCATCATCATCATCATCATCATCATCATCAGCATCATCATCATCAGGTCCTTCACGTGTGTCATATGAAAACAAAGTTTTGTTCCATTTAGTCCTTCTCTCCTCACGTGTTAGATTGTGGTGGATGGGCTCATCTCCCGGAGTATCCCTGGTCATTCTGTTCTCCTTTGAGCTCCAGTGATACAGAGACACGTCACACACATTTAGTGTAACCAGCAACTACAAGGATAAACCAGAGCCGGCGACCACCATGGCCTCTCTGTATAGAGAGTGGTGTAGAAGTTGACTGATCGCTGGTTAGACTTCCTTCGGAAAATTATGACATTGGATCCAAAAGCAGTTATTTGCTGCATTTGTGTGTGTGTGTGTGTGTGTGTGTGTGTGTGTGTGTGTGTGTGTGTGTGTGTGTGTGTGTGTGTGTGTGTGTGTGTGTGTGTGTGTGTGTGTGTGTGTGTGTGTGTGTGTGTGTGTGTGTGTGTGTGTGTGTGTGTGTGTGCAACCATGCATTATATGCTTCTGTGTCATGTGCCCTGTCCATGTGTTTATCAGTCCGTAATGTCCATAAGGAGCATTTGGGTGTGCAAATGTGTGCAAGTGTGTATGTGTGTGTGAGCATGTGTGTGTGTGTGTCTCAGCTCTCTGCAGACATGGCTGAGAGGACCTGTTCCAGTTTATAGGCCAGCTTCTGCTTCTGGGCCTGTCCGTCCTGCTCCAGGGCCTCTATGATCTAGCAACACACAACACGGACACATGAACACACATACCAAGACCTCGCCTTTAAAACCCCTACAAATATTACACAACTAGTTCTATGATATTACCAAGGAATAACACTGTATACCAGAGTATAACTTTAATGTAAATTCTAGAGTAATTAACTAGTAGTATAGTTAATTAATAAGTAGTAGTGATAATATTTTATGAATTAATATTTGTAGTTGATAGATGTAATCATTCCTGCAGAGCCATCCCTAGACTTTTGGAGGAGCCCTATAGGGTAAAATCTGATCAATTAAATCAGATCTCTGAACCAGAGGGGTGCAGTCTTACGACCAATTAAATAACTAAGAGGGCCTTGATTAATAATACCACCACTAATTCGGCAGTCATACTGAGATTTATTTTTAAACTACCTTTCAAAAAACTAAATTTCGGATTGGTTGGGAGCCCTAGGCACAGTGCCTGATCTGCCTAATGGGCAGAGTGGCCCTGCCTGCCGTGTGTTGAGTAGATATGAGCTGCACTAACGTGTGTTGAGTAGATATCAGCTGCACTAACGTGTGTTGAGTAGATATGAGCTGCACTAATGTGTGTTGAGTAGATATGAGCTGCACTAACATGTGTTGAGTAGATATGAGCTGCACTAACGTGTGTTGAGTAGATATGAGCTGCACTAACGTGTATTGAGTAGATATGAGCTGCACTAACGTGTGTTGAGTAGATATGAGCTGCACTAACGTGTGTTGAGTAGATATGAGCTGTACTAATGGGCAGAGTGGCCCTGCCTGCCGTGTTGAGTAGATATCAGCTGGATGGGTTCACACCTCTTGGCTGTACTTGCTGACGTAGGCGTAGATCTCGTGGAGAGCGCTCAGTGCGTTGAACTCGTTGGTGTGAAGGCGGGCCTGCTCAGCCAGATAGGCATTCATGTCCTGATCACTGATGGCGGGCAGCCGGCTGATGTCAGCGTAGTACCTGGAAGGAGGCAGTCAGTGTCAGGGGACTGGTGTGTGTGTGTGTGTGTGTGTGCGTGTGCGTGTGCGTGTGCGCGTGTGTGTGTGTGTGTGTGTGTGTGTGTGTGTGTGTGTGTGTGCGTGCGCGTGTGTGTGTGCGCGCGCGCGTGTGTGTGTGTGTCCACATACTGTACACGGCTGTCCACTGACATAATTTTGTTAGAATCTCACAGTGTATTTGACTTTGTAATTCGTAAAGACAACACCAGCTTGGTGTGTATTTTGGGTTAGGGATGGGCACGAGTACCCGCATGAATTCGAGTTTTGCTCGAGTAATTGTTTAGGGAAATCTATTTTTAGAACGCATCTTAAAGACCATGGCAGCAGCAATAACAAGATATTCACATACAAACACACACAGACACTACAGATTTTATTATGTCTCGCTCCGCTGACATTACAATGCACAGAAATATACCCAATGGTTAATGCTTATTGTCAGTCAAAGCAGTTAGCTTTGATATATATATATATGCTATTTCTTTTGGGGCTTTCTGTATTTTTCACCCATCCGGAGCCGGAGGTACCACTGACAGCTGGATTTGATCCCAGAGTCTCTGCGGTGGTAGGCGAGTGCTTAGTCCACTGCGCTACCCAGCCGCCCAGCTTGTATGATTTTAAGGAAATTGAAATAGAAATTGAAGCACAAATGGCCTCCACCTGCCTCTGCCTCCTCGTGTGCTTGTGAGTCCTCCTCATGTGCATAGTTTTAGTTTTACTGTACACTATAGTGCCAATTTCAACTAGTGATAAAAAACTACATTGGATACCTTTAAGTGCTCCAAAAACACATTGACACATGTGATAACATACACACGCACGCACGCACGCACGCACGCACGCACGCACACACACACACACACGTACCTCTCCACCCAGCTCTTGTAGTGTGGGATGTCCTTGGCATAGAGCAGTTTAGTGGAAGGTGAGTCTTTTCCCAGACGGTGTTCTGAGGTGGAGCAGGAGTCCATGAAGGTCTGAGCCACGACCGACAGACAGGCGTCTGTGATGCTGCTCTTGTGGATGTCGAACACAAACTGGGGATTCTTGATCACGTTCACCCAGAAACGCAGAGGCAGACTGTGGCAGAAAGAGAGACAAATATAGATATTTAAAAGATTTTTACACATTTTAGATGCATAAAGTGAAATAATTAGGGATGTTCGATGTTGGCTTTTTTACCGATATCCGATATACCGACATTGTCCAACTCTTAATTTCCGATACCGATATCAACCGATACCGATATATGCAGGGTCCCCCCCCCCCCCAAAAAACGGAATAATTCCAGGTAATTAACATTACATATCTCTTGTCGTGGAATTAACACAACAATATGCATACTTTTGACAATAAATCAAATCTGAATTTGTTCTTACTTGCTTGCCTGGGTAAATAAAGGTTAAATAAATATAATATAATAAATAACGATAATTTCCGATATCACATTTGAATGCCAATATCGGTAGGCCAATAATATCGGACATCCCTAGAAATAATATATTGTGTGGTCCTACTTTATCCTTTCATTGTAGAAAATAATAAATGTGTCTGGGGTTGGCGGCTACGTGGCGCAGTGGGCAAGGCGCTCGCAGCGAATGCTGGAGACTAGGCTCGAACAGGATGCCTTCTGTTCGAGCCCCGCTCTCCACATTGCTTTCAGTTTAGCTGGTCGTCCACAGTAATACACATTGGCCGTATTACGGGGAGGGAAACTGAAGGGTGGGGATCGGGCGTTGTGGACAGCGACTCCTACAGGTCGGTTGGTGCGCCTGCGCAGTAGAATCAAGAAGCGAAGGGGGCGGGGTCCCTCCAAAGCCCAGACCCCCGACGCTGAAAGATCGAGCCGCGCAGGTGAAAAGATGCGACGGCTGTTACCTCGAGTATCGGAGGGGACTCGTGCTATGTATGACTTAGTCCACATTGCAGCCGGCTTGTGGGAGGCAAGAAACAACGTTCGAACAGGGGAGGGTTGAATTGGACGATATGAAAATTGGGATGGGAGAAAAATAGAAAATGGGAGAAAAAGTGGATAAAAAAAAAATGTGTCTGGGGTTAGATTAAGTGTCACCACTTATGTGTGTAATGTGTTTGCAATGGCTTATAGAATAGAATCACATAAGGGTTGTAAAAAAAAAAACGAAGCTCCCTGATGTTCCATTAGAACAGGGGTCAGCAACCTTTACTTTCCCCCATCCCACAAAATAAAATGCTCAGGGAGCCGCACAACCTATTTACCATTAAAATGAAGATAACACAGTGTATAACGTTTTATATATCCCCAAGCATACCCCACATTTAGTATAAAACGCCTGACAATTGCATACCCAAAGTAATTTGCGATTTATTATACTTTATACTTATAGCACACAGTTTATTGCATTAATCGGATTATAAAGCAACAAAAAGAAAAAATTTGACTTTTTATTGCTGTTTTTACCTGTTATAACAAAGGAAAACCTCAAACTCCTATGAAGAGGAGAAAAAATACTGGCTGTGTAGACCTATTTTTTTTATAAAACACAGAAGAGGAGACAAAACACTGGTGTCTGTAGACCTACTTTGAAATAAAACACAGAAAAGGAGAAAAAACACTGGCATCTGTAGACCTACTTTGAAATAAAACACAGAAAAGGAGAAAAAACACTGGCATCTGTAGACCTACTTTGAAATAAAACCCTGAACTATGCAGCTCTATTAGAGTCCTTCCCTTATTTGTGGAAAATCTATCAAATAAAAAGTAAATTTTTTGAGTTGATGAAATATTTTTGTTGACTAAATATCTTAGTTGATGAAATGTTTTTTCATTTCAGTGTCACAGTATGACATCGATCTCCAAAATAAGAGAAAAAAAAAGAAAAAGAGGAAAAAAGTTTAAAAGAAAATTGAATTTCTTTTTGGCCAGGGAGCCGCAGCTGATTGGCTAAAGAGCCGCATGCAGCCTCGGAGCCGTAGGTTACCGACCCCTGCACTAGAATAAGAAGAGGATGGGTCACTCGTAGCCCTGACATTCTCAAGGAAGTTACTCAGCACCGGGAGACAACGCTGCTTCTTACGATGCAATTAGTCCCCCAGTGGTACCGAGGGAAGCCATTGTCGAATATATGATCGGGCTTTTTCTATGATGACACTGACCTGTCCTCATCTTATAATACTGGCTGTTCCACCCACCAGTTGCTCTTCCAGGTGTGGCGAACGTCCATGTCATGGATGTCGTGCTTGTCGGCCTGCTCGTCCAGGAAGTCGAACATGTATTTGATGGCGAGGGGCAGGGCGGTGCCCCGACACACAGTGCTGAACAAGGTCTCGAACAGATCGTCCACAAACTTCTGGAGGGTGCCCTAAAACAACAACATCACATGGGGTTTAGACCATAGACTTTAGACTAAACTTGACCTCTATCTTAAAGTTCTATCAACAATGCTACCAGCTTCTTGACATAACAACAATAGATTGATTGATCCATTAATGGTGCTACAGTAAAACGTATCCAACTGTAATTCTACCCAAGTCTCACTCCACTAGTAGCCTGGTCAGATAGATCTGGTACCATTGTGGCTCGTACCATGGTCAGATAGATCTCTACCTTTGTGGCTAGTAGCCTGGTCAGATAGATCTCTACCTTTGTGGCTAGTAGCCTGGTCAGATAGATCTCTACCGTTGTGGCTAGTAGCCTGGTCAGATAGATCTCTACCTTTGTGGCTAGTAGCCTGGTCAGATAGATCTCTACCTTTGTGGCTAGTAGCCTGGTCAGATAGATCTCTACCTTTGTGGCTAGTAGCCTGGTCAGATAGATCTCTACCATTGTGGCTAGTAGCCTGGTCAGATAGATCTCTACCTTTGTGGCTAGTAGCCTGTCAGATAGATCTCTACCTTTGTGGCTAGTAGCCTGGTCAGATAGATCTCTACCTTTGTGGCTAGTAGCCTGGTCAGATAGATCTCGGACACCATCTTGCTGCCGCGCTCGCCCTCCTTCTGGTCCCCGTGGTCGTGGTTCTTCACCAGATGCCACACCTTGACCCCGCTCTCCAGGTCAGGGGTCAGCATGGGCACACGGGAGTGGGGGCTGTCCGGGCTAGTGGGGGTGGAGCGGAAGGCAACGTCTACACATATAGAGGGTCAAAGGTCAGGTACAGTCACGTCCTGTAATACACAGATTATTGCGCTATAGACAGTATACTAATGGGTTGACAATGAGCGATGTTAATAAAATGTATGGTACAAGTACAGTATATGAGTGTGATAAATCGACCAATCATGACATTAATGGTGTAGTGTGATGGATAAAATGTATTGTGACATTAGCAAATGAAGGGAACAGTGTTTTGGTGTTACTGTAATCACAGTACGTTCTCCTATTACACACAGTGAGAGAGAGAGATGTTACCCCTTCTACTGTGATGGATTAAAATAGATACTGCAATTATTCCCTCTTTGGTAACATAACCTTATAAACGTATCTAAAAATTCCCCTAGTTTACAGCTTGTTTTACAGCTCTTGTCTGTCTCCCGTTTGATGTCATAATGCTGAAGTTTGAACTGTGCAGGGAGAGAAGAAATAAATGATTCCCTCTTTATTGGCATAATTAGCAAATAGCTAATAAAATATTTCCCTAGTTTCGCTCTTGTTTAAATCCTGCTGAAAGTTCTGGCTTTGAGATGAGAAGAGGACCAGTTGTCCTCAACAAACCTCTCTTCAAGTTTCAAGTTTCTTTAATAGTTGTCATACAGAAGTACAGAATACTTTTGTACAAAATGCTTCTTACTGTTGCGCTCCAGAGACTGTGCATGACAAGATAAGTATGAAATAAAAACATAGTAAAAATTAGAAGTAAAAAAAGAGGTCACAGTGTTCAGTTTTGACATATGTACAATGTTCGTAGACGTAGTTACCATACAATATACAATACTGTGCAGTGTACTAATATACAATACAATATAGTGCAAGGCATAAATGGACGAGGTGCAGTTTAGGTACAATTCACAGTAGGTGTACGAGTTGTAGTGCAAATCCTTTATCAATAAATATAAAGTGTAAGTGTGTTTGTGTGATCTAAAGTGTGGAGAGTGGGTGCTGCAGTGTGTTGTTTGTTTGAGTGAGTGTGTGCGTGTGGGTGTGTGTGCTGTGTGCATTTGATGGTTGTTGCATAGTGATTATTGTTCGTTTAGCGATTATTTTCGTTTAGCAG
>NC_140170.1:102445526-102495457 GCF_963971535.1 Notolepis coatsorum
CACCAAAGTGCTGGGATCATTATTTTATGACCAAGAGACAGAGCGAGCCCGACAGACTGTTTGCGAAAAAGATGCAACGTGGTGAGTTTACTAGAGTAAAAAAAAAACACATTGGTCTCAGAGACTTGTACTCATACTAGGTAGCTGAGTGCTGCTATGTAGTGCAAAATAGAGCGTATTTGGGTCATGAGATAATTGTGCAAAAGCTACTTTTATGTGCTCTTTCTTTCATGCTATTTCTTCCTTACTGTGTTTGTCGCGTCAATGTTCCATTGATTTTGTATGGGCTGCTCCATTATGATTTTTTTTTCTTTTTTAAATGTGGTCATATTGAGATAATGATTATTATTATTATGATTATTTAACATGATTACTCATTGACTTTGGAAACGTGCATTTATTGAACTTAAAAAAACTGGAGTTTCCTTAAATAGAATTCAACTGAAAAACAAAAACATGATCTGGCTCAAAGGTTTGACCTGGCTTACAAAATTTACCGGGCGAAAGTTGTATCTTGTTTTCATAATCGGTGGAAGCCAAAATCGTAATTGAAATAAAATTGTATTAATTGCCCAGCGCTAAACGTCACTTAGCGTTGCTATATGAACACACTTTAACCTCTTGAGCCCTAGCCCTATTTTCTGAAATCCGCCAAAAAATATATACCTAAATAAATGGAAGATTGCTCCACTTCTATAAGGTCCATTTGCACGTTCTTGGTATCTAGGGACATCTATGGATCTCAGGGAATGTATTCCCAGTGTCATAAATATTGTGTCTGTTACTAGGCTTGAGTAAATTGTAATGAACCAAAGGAGAATATCAATTCTATTTAATTTTAATTTTCATCTTTGACACCTTCTTGAGATCACATGTACAAAAAAATCTAAGCAAATGAATAAAGGGAAGATGATTAAACGGAAGGTTTGGTAGATACAGTACTGAATTATCCCATCCGGACCAATGCAATTTGAATATTATTATAGAATATAGAATAGCAGGCTTATAAATAACGTTATTAGCCAATTCTCACATTTATGGATTGTGCCAAATCTTATCTTTCAAATGCTCAATTTGGATTTAGTATCACCAGGTGTGCATAAGAACAGATAATGTAAATTCTTCAAAATGGCAGACTTTCGCGATAAAAACAACAGAAAAGAGAAAACTAAAATCTATCTAATAACACTTTAACCTATTGGTAAACTAACATATTGATGATAATATACATTATAACTGCTGTTGTGACATGGTTATGATGTTTATACTTGAATACGTTTGACAAAAAAAACAATAATTTTGTCAGACAGTCTGCAGAGGTTGATTTATGACATGATGTCATTTTGGGACCGGTACCGGTCCCGTCGGGCTTAACACAGACACTAGATGGGAACGATTGTGCCATTTACCTTCGAAAACACCGTAAGCCATTTGCTGTCACTTTAGAACAAAATAAATCCCTTTCAAGCTCTCCCTCTCCTGCACCTACTGTGTGTGTCTCTCTCTCTCTTTCTCTCTCTCTCTCCCTCCATTGTTTGCCTGTCTCCCCACCTGCCCTTATCCTGCATCCCATTAATGTTTGTGAGTGTCTCTGTGAGAGCAGCATGTAACACAAGTAGAGACCTGCACCGGCTCCCCGTGTTAACTCAGCCTTACATTTAACAAGTGTGTTTCAGGTTGAGAGGGAGAGAGATAGAGCCCTCCCTTGGAAAAAAATAAATAAAAGAAACTCATGAAAGATTCAGAAGGGCAGCCAGTCCAGGCCTGGGGAAAACAATCGGCTGATAAGGAGAGGTGCAGGAGGACAGGAGAGAGGAGAGGAAATGTGAGCTGCTACAGCTGAATGTTTCATGAGTGGCACAGAGAGGATAAACCAAACTGACAATAGCTCTGCCACACGTCTGCACTCACATATCTCCACCACCATTACTCTCTCTCTCTCTCTCTCTCTCTCTCTCTCTCTCTCTCTCTCTCTCTCTCTCTCTCTCTTCTCTCTCTCTCTCTCTCTCTCTCTCTCTCTTACTCTTACTTCCACTGCTCGTGTCTGTCACCTGTCCACTCCGGGACTCTCGACAAACAAACCCAAAAACAGAGCTATACTGCAATTTATACTGGCCTAGTTCCTCACACACACACAACAATAACTGAGTCTGAAAGGACAATGTAGAAAAGGACTAGCAGGTCTGCCCTTTTACCATGAAGGCAACACCACAAAGCATTTAGTAGAGTTTTAGGTGAATGCACATTATACGGACATCCTGAGGAGGCCACACAGACTGATTGCCCTCCTCCCTACAGGCACTACAGGAATCTCAGTTCCAGAACCAGCAGGCACAGAAACAGCTTCTTCCCCTCAGCTGTCACCTTGCTGAACTGGATCACCCCCCCCACACACACACACACACACACACACACACACACACACACACACACACACACACACACACACACACACACACACACACACACACACACACACACACACACACACACACACACACCACCCACCCGGCCACCCACCCACCCGCACCCACCCCCACCCCCCCCCCCCCCCCCCCCCCCCCCCCAACACACACACACACACACACACACACACACACACACACACACACACACACACACACACACACACACACACACACACACACACACACACACACACACACACACACTCCCCCACTTAACCTACTCCAGAACTCTGTTGAACTGTAAACTGTTGTCTATACTCTAATCCATACTTATCTACTGTCTACATCTGTTTTAGACTGTACTCATACCTACCTTGAGTCCCAAATCTCGTTGTATGCAAATAATGACAATAAAGTACAATCGAATCTACCTTCATCATACTACAGTACGTATATCCAACCTATTGTTATTCATATAACACTATATAATAACAATATATAATAACACTGTACACACTGTATATATATATGTATATTTACTCATATAATTTACACCACTGGCTAGATTGATTAATTATTATAGTGTATTCATAATTGTACCTACATTAGCCTAGCATATTTACTCTGTAGCTTTTTCATACAGTATATACTCCTTATACTGTATAAATCAAATCAAATCAAATGTATTTGTAAGGCCCGACAACACACGTTAATGTCCCCATTAACCGTCTTCTTTAAACAAGTCAAGAAGAAACATCACAATAAATCAAGAACAAAACAAAAACACCATAAAGTCCAAAGATTTTTAAATAAATAAAATAAATGCAACACTCCCAGACATACCCCACGCGAAGGTAAGGAAAAACTCACTAAGACCTAGCAATAGGAAAAAATGCACCACCATGTATACACATGTCATACTGTATACTACAATACACTGCTCTGAAAATGTCCTTTTCGCGGTTCCTAGGATATGTACGAATATGATATGAAAATACTGGCACTTATATACATACAGTATGTTAGCCCAACTCAGATACTGAATCAAATATGCCTGCATGTTGCTTCACGCTGTTGTCTTTCTTGAACATTACATACTGTGATTGTTGTACTGTAGATGAAAATTATTTTATTGCACTGCACTATTTTGGTCTATTTTTATACTCATTCTATGTCTGCACACTACTTATTTTGTCAGACACCTGCTAATAGTCTTTTATTATTTTTTTTATAGATTTAATGACAGAAATCTATTAAAATGTTTCCAGGAGGTTTTAATATATTTTATGCCTGTCTATAATTATGCCAATGTTATGCTTATTTTATGCCCGTTTATAATTATGCCAATCTTATGCTCAATATGAGCTATTATGCTACAGTATGTCTACATCACTGCTGTGAAGCACTTTGGGCTGCAATTATTGTATTACTTACTTACTTACTTACTTACTTACTTACTTACTTACTTACTTACTTACTTACTTACTTACTTACTTACTTACTTACTTACTTACTTACTTACTTACTTACTTACTTACTTACTTACTTACTTACTTACTTACTTACTTACTTACTTACTTACTTACTTACTTACTTACTTACTTACTTACTATTAAAGGTGCTATACAAAAAAAGTTTATTATTATTATTATTATTATTATTATTATTATTATTATTATTATTATTATTATTATTATTATTATTATTATTATTATTATTATTATTATTATTATTATTATTATTATATTATTAATATTATTATTATTAATATTATTATAATTATTACTAGTGAGCTTACCTGCGCAGCAGCAGCTTGGGGTGGTTCTTACTCTCCAGGTTGCGCTCGATGAGGTCTGAGAGGAGGTGTTTGAGGACATCTGTAGCGTACTCCAGCCGCCCCTGCAGGCTGGTCATGATGAGCGAGGCCACGTAGCCGCGGTCCCGCATGGAGAAGGAGCGCTGCAGCTCCAAAGTGCGGATGAAGGTCAGGAGGAACACCTTGTTGTTCACCAGCTGAGCAAACTGCTTCAAGGCCTTCTCCACGTTGGCCTGCCCGCTGCCCGGCACCTACACACACAGGCAGGGACATGATGAGACGCACGTGGGTGAGCCACATGATACATCACTGTTACATGACTAGTTACATGATAAC
This sequence comes from Notolepis coatsorum, assembly GCF_963971535.1. Taxonomy (NCBI): domain Eukaryota; kingdom Metazoa; phylum Chordata; class Actinopteri; order Aulopiformes; family Paralepididae; genus Notolepis; species Notolepis coatsorum. Next base: position 102,450,087 of record NC_140170.1, read on the forward strand.
TAGATGTAATATACAGTGCATGGTAACTAGATGTAATATACAGTGCATGGTAACTAGATGTAGTACATCAGTACTGTACATGATAACTAGGTGTAATATACAGTGCATGGTAACTAGATGTAATATACAGTGCATGGTAACTAGATGTAATATACAGTGCATGGTAACTAGATGTAATACAGTGCATGTAACTAGATGTAATATACAGTGCATGGTAACTAGATGTAGTACATCAGTACTGTACATGATAACTAGATGTAATATACAGTGCATGGTAACTAGATGCAATATACAGTGCATGGTAACTAGATGTAATATACAGTGCATGGTAACTAGATGTAATATACAGTACATGATAACTAGATGTAGTATACCAACTGTACATGACAACTAGATGTAGTATAGCAGAGTTCAGACTGACCTCCAGCTCTCTGAGTACAGGGTGGTCGTCTATACCAGGGAACAGAACTCTCATGGTGTAGGTCCTGTAGTCCAGGTAGGGAATGCCTGCTCTGTCCAGGTCACTAGTCAGCTCATTAATATCTGTCTGCAGCTCTGCAAAGGCTGGGGAGACACGACAACAGACCCTGATACGCTGAGACTCTGCACCATGTATACCACATGCTAAATACAGATACATGTAGTTACATTACAGAGGTAATGAGGTAATGTCTGATTCACTAACAACATCAACTCTGTAAGACAAAACAAAACCTTTGGAAAGGTGACATTCTTTGTGCAGTGTTGTCAGTTTGGCTACTTCAAGTACTAAGGTAAAGTGGATGGTATTCCGTCTTAGAATATATTTTAAAGGGAACTATAATGATAACCACAACTTGTTGGCTGTTCTTGCCTGATTTACAAAATGTCAGCCAGTCGTTAGTGAATTAGTTTTGAAGTGATGTGCAGATGTCATGTGCAGAATGTGCTTGAAGTTGGGCTATCTGGGTGGGTGGTGCTCTTTTGTGGAGCTTGTTAGTTATAATTTGATTTGCATACATTTCTTGGTGAATAAGGTGTGAACGCAATACACTCGTGGCAAATCAGGGCTTTATATGAACCACATTATCAGCATTATTACCAATTTGCAATGACAAGATACATTGTAATAGCTTGCTGTATTCATGTATATTCCCAACTATGTCATTCAAACAATTACTCTAGGTAGCATTAGTGGAATCTTCATCTCTCTGTGGGCTGGTGGTGAGCTTGACTCACCCTCCTTGCACTCCAGAGCGACTCGGGACTCCAGATTGTCCATCTGCATCTGCAGGCGCTTGAGAGTCAGGTCATTCTCATGTGACTTCCTTCTGTAGGCCAGCAGGACAATGAAGACAATGATGAGGAGTAGGCCTCCTCCGGCTGTGATGCTGAGGATGGCAGGTAGGGTCAGCAGGCTGTCTGACCTGATGTGGACCGCTCCTGGAGAGATATGGAGCCCCCCTACCTGCACCTGAGCACAGACAAACATACCCAGGAACACACACAGAATTATACAGTGTTTTCTAACATTTGGCCGGTAACAATAAACATCTGATTACACACATTTACACTTAAAAGGACACTTCACCAAAAACGATATTTTGTATAATCTCACAGACTTGCAGTTTTGCACACATTCATTTAGGCCATGTCCAGACTAAAACGATTTTGGTCGTTTTAGGCAAAGTATTTAATCGTTTGCACCATTCTGCCACACGGAACTGCGTTCTGGCAGCCTGAAGACAATACTTTCTGATACCAACTCCCAGAGTGCGCAATTCTGAAGACGCCCCCCATTGCGTCACCATCTTTACAAGCGATACGCGTCTTCTCCTGAACCGATGACACGATAGCCCACCTCTCCCTTACCCCGCGTGTGAAAACATCACAACAATGGCATGTACAGCTATTGAGCTTGATCAGGCTTTTACAGCTTTACATATGCTGTGCTCTCTCTATCTGTCTGAAGGGGAGCGGGGTTCTGCTGTGCTTACACACAATCCCGACTGAGGCGCACACACATGCTCACACACGCACTGTGCTCTCTCTATCTGTCTGAAGCGAGCGGGGCTCTGCTGTACACACACTCCCAACCGAGGCGCACACATGCTCACACGTATCTCCCTTAATCCGCATGCAAACCCAGACAAAAAACATATTACATTATGCTGTGCTCTATCTGTCTGAAGCGGAGCGGGGCTCTGCTGTGCTTACACTTATTACACTGATGCAATACACGATACTAACTAGAGATTAGCGTCACATAGCTGGCCTTTTTCTGAAAACCCTGTTTGCTAGTCGAAATGACTGCAGGGACAAGTTAAACATCAATCAATTAATTTATTCCATTTATAAAGCTTCTCTTTTGGATATTATTTGCTATCTTGTACTCATCTTTACCTCGTTAGATGTCAATAGTTCTGGGGGGCAATATATCAGGGCTCAGACCAGACAATGAGGTTGTGACAACAATGGAACAGATATAGTGACTCAGTGAAAAGCTTGTCTGTGACCCAAAAAACTAAGTACAGACAGACAATGACCCACAGAGGCTGACCCACATAGAAGCAGACAGACAGTGTGGGTGTTAGACAGACTGACCAAGGTTTTATGCTGTCCGGTAAGATTGGATGGATAGAGAGAGAGAGAGAGAGAGAGAGAGAGAGAGAGAGAGAGAGAGAGAGAGAGAGAGAGAGAGAGAGAGAGAGAGAGAGAGAGAGAGAGAGAGAGAGAGAGAGAGAGAGAGAGGGAGAGGGAGAGGGAGAGGGAGAGGGAGAGGGAGAGGGAGAGGGAGAGGGAGAGGGAGAGAAGAGAGAGAGAGAGAGAGAGAGAGAGAGAGAGAGAGAGAGAGAGAGAGAGAGAGAGAGAGAGAAGAGACAGACAGACAGACAGACAGACAGACAGACAGACAGACAGACAGACAGACAGACAGACAGACAGACAGACAGACAGACAGACAGACAGACAGACAGACAGACAGACAGACAGACAGACAGACAGACTCACAGACAGACTCACAGACAGACTCACAGACAGACAGACTCACAGACAGACTCACAGACAGACAGACTCACAGACAGACAGACTCACAGACAGACAGACTGACTGACCAGGACTTTGTGCTTTCCAGTGAGGTTGGGTGGTTCACAGAGCAGCTGTGTATCAGAGACGGTGAGTGTGCAGAGCGTGTCCCCAATGAACACTGTGTAATTCAGCCTGGCGCCTCCAGATGCAGAGGGGACCAGATTACGACCCTGGAACACAGATGAAAATGTCGCTGTTCAGTTCAGAAACAGTTCAAAAATACATCTGAAGTGGAAATCTAGTCTGGGAGCTGTTGCTTTAGTGTTTAGCATCAAGTCAAGTCAAGAGTTTTATTTGTCACAGCATACAGGGCATACAGTGAAATGCGGATGGTCATGCCCGCAGCGATTGTGCAATAATACAAGTAATAAGAATAACGTTAGTCCACTCTAGTCTGGGAGCTGTAGCTTTCAGTCTTTAGCATCAAGTTAGTCCACTCTAGTCTGGGAGCTGTTGCTTTAGTGTTTAGCATCAAGTTAGTCACTATGAATTGAAAATGGGGGACCCTGATGTAAACAAGACAAACGTCTTTCTCTGGTCTGCATCCCGTTAACAATTGTGTGTATTGAGCCGTACTGTATTCTACCCATTCTGCAATCTGTTAAATAAAGTTTTCATTCATTCATTCATTCAGTCCACTCGAGTCTGGGAGTTGTTGCTTTAGTGTTTAACATCACACGTTAGTCCACTCTAGTCTGGGAGTTGTTGCTTTAGTGTTTAACATCACACGTTAGTCCACTCTAGTCTGGGAGCTGTTGCTTTAGTGTTTAACATCACACGTTAGTCCACTCTAGTCTGGGAGCTGTTGCTTTAGTGTTTAGTAGCACACGTTAGTCCACTCTAGTCTGGGAGCTGTTGCTTTAGTGTTTAACATCACACGTTAGTCCACTCTAGTCTGGGAGCTGTTGCTTTAGTGTTTAACATCACACGTTAGTCCACTCTAGTCTGGGAGCTGTTGCTTTAGTGTTTAGTAGCACACATTAGTCCACTCTAGTCTGGGAGGTGTTTATATGACAACTGAATTGATGTTTCTGAGCAATTCATTCTCACTTTAAACAAACACTCACCTTAACACTCACTTTAGACACTTTAACACTACATCATATTTATGTATTTATTAAATAGATTTGCACTACATCCATACCTCATTTGCATTTGCAAAAGGGCTGTCCTCGGCCAAAGAAATTCTTAGTTGACTAAAAGTTATAGGATTTTTTATAGGATTAAATGACAAACCTGTAAATGTGGTTTACATGCAGTAGAGGGACCACTTGAGATGTGCTTATAATTTTTTCAAGAAAAACAATCAAGAATCGACTAACTCAATAGACCTATCTCAAACTCCACACTCTTTTCTTGATCCTCCAATCACAGCTGTCACTTTGTGATAGGAGGATCAAAAAAAGAGGCAGGGTTGGCGATATGTCAATTAATCAACTCGTCAACAAATAGGGGACACCCCTATGTGCAAATTCACAAAACACTGTGGGCTAGATCCACAAAGAATGGATTGCACGGTACTAGTTGCACCCTACTTCCAATTCATTATAAATTGAAAATGGGGGACCCTGGTGTAAACTTTCGTCTTGTTTACACCAGGGTCCCCCATTTTCAATTCATAATGAATTGTAAGTAGGGTGCAACTAGCACCGTGCAATCCATTCTTTGTGGATCTAGCCCTGTAAGTATATACTGTAAGCAGTGTTGACTAAATGACTAAATGACTAAATGACTAAATGTAAGTGTTAGGTCTGGTCTGCTTTGGTCTGGCTTACTTTGAGTATGATGGGGGCACCAGGTTTCTGCTCCAGCACCCCAGACAGGCTGAGGGGCTCCAGGTAAGGGTTGGGGTAGTAGATGAAGCTGGTGTTATTGTAGGTGAGCAGGGCCTGGACATTATTGAAGACAAAGCCAAACTCATCCACGTGTTTGATGGTCTCCTGGTCGGGGGTGTACTCTGCCTTCAGCGACGGAGCGAAGCAGCTGATGGTGGTGGTGTTCAGCACCTTGCAGACCTGAGTACAGGGGGTGATGAGGAGACACTTTGCAGTAAGAAAGAGATCTATGCTGTTTGCAGGAAAGGTAATTGATCCCCCTCACTACTTTTAACCATTTCACTACCACACTACCATTGATTGATTGATTGATTGAACATTTTATTAACAGATTGCAGAATGGGTACAATACAGTACGGCTCAATACACACAATTGTTAAGGGGATGCAGACCAGAGAAAGACTTTCGTCTTGTTTACATCAGGGTCCCCCATTTTCAATTCATAACAAATGGTTAACCCTTTCACGGTGACAATACAACCCTTTCACTACCACACTACAGACACCTGGTTAACCGTCTGTAGTGTGGTAGTGAAAGGGTTAACCTTCTGTAGTGTGGTAGTAGAAAGTAGAAAGTAGAAAGCTTTATTGTCATTGCACAATACAGTACAGCAAGATTGGTTCGTGCAGCACCTAAAACAACGATACCTACATACCCACTCTACCACACAACACATCCATGATGTACCCATAGACACACTACCATACATACATGTGTTGTACCCATACTCACGGACACACCACACATTCATGTACCCACATACCCTCTGCTACATATGCACTTATTCACAGGAAGATTAAAACTTTTTTTTAAAAGCATTGCAAAATCATCACAGTAGAAAAAAAATATTGGACACACACCTGCAACTGTCACCTTGTTCTGCTTCATGTATGCCACTTTTATTTTTATTTGGTTGTTTGATGTGTGTTTTAATTATTTCCCTTACCAATTTTGTGTCTCCTTTCCCTGTTACCCTTCGAGGGGACCTTTTATTCTCTTGCCAGGCCGTCATTAAAAATAAGAATTTGTTCTTAATTGACCTGCCTGGTTAAATAAAGGTTGAATAAAATAAATAAATAAAGCTTTTCTTTTTACACGCAGTAGAGACGCAAGGTGATATTCAGATTGTTCTTTGGCCTGAGAGTAGTTTAATAAAGAGGTAACACTGGTTTTGTTTATCTGGTAATCACTACCAAAACATCAGCAACATGTATTTATCACTAATTCTAAACGAATGAGGGTCATAGGTTCAATCACAATATGTTGCATAATTCTTAATAGCCTAAAATCAACATGTGCCAAATAAGGATGATTTAGCTGAGAGAAGAATTAGCTACATCGATTGCCTAATTTATTTAAAGGTCCCATGTCTTATAAATTGCCTTTTCCAGTGTTTAGCATTGTTTTGTATCAATGGGGTCTGTGTTTCTAATTCTCATTTTGGCTTATCAGTCCAGATCATATGTCACGAGAATCTCCCCCACTGAACTAAGCCATTCTGAATTTCGCGTACCTGTGACGTATAAGAATTCTCATCTGCATAACTAATGTCCCCTCCATGGTTGCACACTCAACCATTCGCTCAACAACAGAGCGAGTGGAAATACTGACACTTCCTCAAACGGGTTGACGTGGCGCAGGTGCCAACAGAGAGAGAGCAGAGAACAAGCGAGCCTCTCTCTCTCTCCCTCTCTAACTCTCTCTCTCTCTCGCTCGCTCATTCTCTGCTCTCTCTCTGTCGGCACTCGCGTCACGTCAACCTGTTGCAAAATATCATAGCGCACACGCACACTCCCACGCGTATTCCGATCCGTGCAATCATATTCACGTGGTATATAATGTCATTTAAAACAAGTTACCAATGCATTGTTGTGTGGGATTATGCCCCCCGCGGTGAAATTAATTAGTCTCCCTCTCTATATCTTTACCATGGTTACACTGGGGTTTTTGTTTTTGTTTTTGTTGCTGAATGATTACGTTTGCTGTCCTAGTTAAAAAGAAACGCTGTTTTGGCAGGATAACGCGTTGCCAGTAGGGCAACGCTGAAATTGTGTTTCCGTTTTGGATACTCGCCAAAACTCGCCGACAACGTGCCATGTAATCTGTGCGAGCCGGATACGGAGCCGTTGTTGCTCAACGCCCATGCGCAGTAGAGACCTGCACGGTTATTTCCAGTGTTTACAGGAGAGCTCCGGTTGCCTTTCGAATAGACGCGTCCCAAATAACTGCAGCTACCATGTGTTGTCAAGTTATTGTTATAAAGAGCCCAGTCCAAGCTACAACAGTCTGCATTCCCTTAACAATTGTTTGTATTGAGCCGTATTGGATTGTACCCATTCTGCAATCTGTTAAATAAAGTTTACATCCATTCATTCTGCTAGCATTAACGATTGCATGAGCAGCTGGCTAACGTGAGCTAACGGTAGCTACCTACCGTAGCTACGTAGCTACCAGACCCTGTTAGCTCAGAGCTCCTCTTTCAATCTTAACAAGCATTAAACAAAATGGCCCAGTCATCTATTCACCTTTGTTTAATACATGAGGCGTTGTCTAATGTTATCTAGCTACTGATAGCTCCTGATATAATCAGTTTGGTGCTGGCTGGCTAACGTGAGCTAACGTTAGCTACTTCCAAACCCTGTTAGTTGTTATAAGGAGCCCAGTCCAAGCTACAACAGTCTGCATACCCTTAACAATTGTGTGTATTTAGCCGTATTGTATTGTACCCATTCTGCAATCTGTTAAATAAAGTTTACATCCATTCATTCTGCTAGCATTAACGTTACCAAGCTGCTAGCCACAATGCTATACTGTTGTACTGGCATATTCCATTCACGTTAGCATGTAGCTAACAACATCGGAGATCTTTTTGTGAGACTAAACTATCCGCTCTTGGTGGTCAATTGTGTTGATGTTAGTTTTGTTTCATCAACAAATGAGGCAGAACACACAGTGAATGTATCCGTTTTGTTTATTGCACTTTTATTGCACTTTCTTTGCTGAAAAATAAATGCTACATTGGCTAAATGGCTCACGCGAGGCATTTAAAGATGGTGTTTTTTTTTTTTTTTTGCAGGAAGTGTATTGGCACATTCAACTTCTGATTGGTTGAAAATTGCCTTCATGTTCGCCACCTACTGCCACCTACTGCTTTGGCATTGTACTACATCACTGTGCTCAGGAGGCAAAACCAATGTCTAACTTGCCTGCCATTACGTTGCGTTCTGGAAAGCAAAACTGACCTTGAAAACTAAACGAAAATAGCCCTGTGTGTAACCGCAGCCTATGTCTCTCTCTGTCTGCCAGTGCAGACTGTGGGTGACTGTCACTCAAAGCGCTTTGCGAGTATGGGCGGAGCCCAGCCCAAAACAGCTTGAAATCTTGAAGTGGAAAAATGCTGCTTTAGAGTACTTGATTAGAAATACAAAACAATGAATTTTTTGGGGATAAAACGTACAGATGTGTTCCATAGACTCACAGGAATTGTGAAAAATTGCCCAAATAGTGAAAGGAATAGCTAAACATGGGACCTTTAACATTAGCAGTGGCTAAACGTTGCTGATGCTATTGTAGTGATTAGAAAACCAATCACCTGGTTCTTAGACAGAATCATCAGAATATCGACGTATCCTTTGAAAGTCAATGTATGGTATATCTTAGAACAAATTAAAATCAAAGTAATTACTCACATTAACAGACTCATGACCGGCATACTTGACTCTGACGCGTGGCTCCTGCACCACGTCCAGGTTGGTGCCGGTCACCGTCAGGGTGGTGTGCCCACTGTGGATGGAAAGACACGTTTCGCCAGGATTACATTTATATTTACATTTCTACATTTAGTCATTTAGCTGACGCTTTTATCCAAAGCGACTTACAAATTGTGAACAACAAGTCAGAATGAGAGGTACCTCTCTGGGAGCTAAGGGTCAGTGGCAAAATAGTAACAAATTTGAGTGTTACACTCTGAGTGCATAGTAGTATAGACATAATCAGCATGATAAGTAGTAGTATAAGTATAGTAGCATAGTAGTAGGGTACATAGTAGGTTTTTTTTCAGATATTGTTTGAAGAGGTGTGTTTTTAGTTGACAGTGGAAATTGGCCGGGTTTCAGCTGTCCTGCCTGTGGTGGGGAGTTTGTTCCACCATTGTGGTGCGAGGACTGAGAATAGCCTGCTTTGCTTTGATGACCCCCCACTGGATAGGAGTGGGTCTGAGGCAGTCAGAAGATGTAGAGCATAGGGGTCTTGAGGGTTTGTAGTTAAACACCATTGACCGGAGGTAGGAGGTAGCCGTTCCCCTCGTTGCACGGTATGCCAGATCAAGAACCTTGAAGCGGATTTGTGTGGCAATGGGAAGCCAGTGCAACTCTCTGAGAAGTCGGGTAACATGAGCTGACTTTGGTAGGGTGGATTACTGCAATTGATTTTCACAAACCAGCATGCAATTTTACACTTGCAATTCTGAACAAGACACAGGCGTGCGCGTATGTACCTACACTACACCAGCTGCCAACATGGACATCAAAACTCATTAATAAATTCAAATCTTTATTTAATCTTTATAGATCATTGATAGCAAGCGTTTACAATGATGTTGAGAATAACAACACACAATAAATACAGAAATACAAAACAAAAACCAGAAAAGTCAATCAATTAAACATTAAAGCAACTGCAGACTGGGTTAAATGGTTGGTTATCAAGGATTTAAATTGACCAATAGATAGTAGTATATTGAGTTTTAAAGTACCTTGTAGGATGTCCTACATGTCGGGGGCACAGAAGCTAAAAGCAGATTACTAATCTCTGTGCACGGGACTCACCAAAAGGCCTACTCCAAAGCCCTGAAGGACGCTCTGTCACGGTTCTACTCCAACATCATCAACAATAGCCCCGGCAATTCTAAACAGCTTTTTTCCACCATACACCACCTCCTCAAACCCCAAACCCAGGCACACAGAGAGACCACTGAGAAGCGGTGTAATGACTTCATGTAATTTTTTACAGCCAAAGTTGAGGGCATCCGCTCTCTCCTCCCCGGCTCCTCTTCTTCACCTGCTCCACCTGCTGTCTTACAGCCTGAAGTCTCCCAGCTCCTCCGCTGTTTCAGTGACACCACGCAGCGTGAGGTCGAGGCCATCATCGGGAGGATGAAGTCATCCACGTGTGCTCTGGATCCCCTCCCCACAGCCCTGGTGAAAGCCAACATCCGCACTATTGGTCCCCTAATGACCAGCACCATCAACCTCTGCTTACAGGCTGGCCACGTTCCGCCTGCCCTCAAAACTGCCATTATTACCCCCCTCCTGAAGAAACCCACCCTGGACCCAGAGGCCCTCGTCAACTACCGGCCAATCTCCAACCTCCCGTTCCTCTACAAGGTGCTGGAGAAGGTAGTTGCGGAGCAGCTCCAAGCACACCTCAGAGACAACAATATCTTTGAGAAGTTCCAGTCTGGGTTCCGCTCTACGCACAGTACAGAGACAGCCCTGGTCAAGGTAACCAACGACCTTCTGATGGCGGCGGATGATGGAACCCCATCCATTCTGGTCCTTCTCGACCTATCGGCAGCCTTCGACACGGTGGATCATTCCATCCTACTGGACTGTCTCAGATCACTTCACTGGCTCCCCGTGGAACACAGGATTGAGTACAAGGTCTCCCTCCTCACTCACCAGTGCGTACATGGTGGTGCCCCTGCCTACCTCAAGGAACTCCTCACCCCCCAGTCCTCCTCACGCTCCCTCCGCTCCGGCACAGCCTACCTCCTCAAAGCCCCCAGGACTAAGCTGCACACCATGGACGATCGAGCCTTCTGCTCTGCCACTCCCAGATTATGGAATGCTCTCCCCATCCACCTGAGAGCACCACAATCCATCAAGGCTTTTAAAAGGGGCCTAAAAACATTTCTTTTTAACAAGGCTTTTGCCTGAATTTTTTCTTTTACTTTTATTTTTACTTCTATTAATTTTATTATTCTTTTATTTTACTTTTATGTTCTTCCATTTCATTGGTTGTTTTATTCATTTTAATTGTTTTATTCATTTAACTTTTTATCTTTATCTCCTGTAGCACGTTGAGATTCTCACAATATACGGTGCGGTACAAATTGAATCTATTATGATTATTATTATTAGCTAAACCCATCAACCATCAACCCTTATTGTAAGGGCTGCATGTGTGGGTTACGAGCAGATAATAGGGACTCTTTAAGTTATCCGTGTATGAATAACCACTAAACTGCTTACGCAGACATTAAGGAGAAGGGGGAAAATAAACAACAAAAAACAACCTTTACAGGTGGAAGCCTCAAAGTGAGTATTTAAGAGAATAAGTAAAGTCCAAAAAACAGGACGACACTCAATAAAGAGGTATTGTAGAAAAATAAATAAGCCACAAAGGCAACTCCTAAAAACAGAGTTTATATTGAAAACATAAAACAATAAACCTCCACCAAGGGAGTTTATGTGCCAAAGTAGGCAAAGCCTTAGGACAGTTCCAAAAGAACACAAGAAAACACTACCATAAAAGGCTCAGCCTCTATTAAATAAAGTGTAATATAAGCCAGTAGCCCAAAACAAGGATGGCTACAAAGAAGGCTAAATGCTGAATAGGGCAGCACTACACTTTAATATAATAAGCCTGACCAAAAGGATAGCCAACACAAGGAAATGAAAAAGCAATTAACACTGCAAGATTCAAACTTAAATAGACTCAGCTGCACTGAACCAGGTGCAATCAAGCCCACACACTTGCCGACCCATGAGGCCATTAACCACAGAGGCCAGTGATTGACAGCTATCCCTCACAGGAGACAACATAGACTGCTGCCCCTCACAGAAAGGAAAAATAAAGCAAAAACCATAACACTTATTGTACAGGATAGAATGGTGAGTACTATAACTATCACCAGTGATACATCTGAGCGCTGAATGATAAACAGAATCTAAGGGCTTAATAGTAGAAGCAGCAGCATGTCTACAAACCACATAATCCAAAACTAAAAACTAGAAAACTGCTTTAATGACCCTCTTCCTGCTAATCATTTGGGAATCTGTTCCTGCACAAGAAGCCAATTTTCTTTCGCAGTTTATTGGCAAGATTGTCTATATGGTATTTACATTTGTCATCAAACCAGATGCCAAGATATTTGTATTCTGTATTTTAATTTTCTCAATGTCAGACCCATTCACAGTGGATATATGCAATTTGTAAACAATATCGCTGGCTCTAGAGAACAGCATGAATTTTGTTTTGTTTGCATTAAGTATTAGTTTAAAATTAATAAGCACATCTTGTAAATCATTAAAGGAGAGTTGCAGGCTAGTTTCAGCCATTGAATCAGCAATACAATATACAATAGTGTTGTCCGTATGATAATGATGAACGATGAATGAAAAATACCCCATTGTTATTATTGGCCACAAGAGCCAGATAAAACAGGTGAACCAGCTGGCTGCTGTTCCATATTCATCCACCAACTCTGTGAGGCTGGCACAGCATGAATACAGCTGCTGTTTGTTTACATAATGTGTTAGATGTGATTAAAATGAACACTCACTCTAGTCTACATCACCTGGTCTAATGCACCACCTCACAAAAGTGGAACGAGAGAGAGAGAGAGAGAGGGGGGGGGGGCGAGGGAGGAGGGAATAGAGAAAAAAAAGTGGGACGAGGGAAGAGAGGAGATGGGGGAAGAAAGAGAGGAAGGGAGATGGAGTAAAGGAAAGAGAGAGATAGGAAGGAAGGAAGAGAGAGGGTGGTAGAGGGGATGGGAGAAGAGAGGGAGGGAGGAAGAGAGAGAAGAAAGAGAGAGGGCAATAGAGCGAGGGAAGGAGGAAGGTAGAGAAAAGAAACAGACGTCATTAGAGGGAGGAAGGAAGAGAGAGAAGAGAGAGAAGGCGATAGAGGGCGAGAGGGAGGAACAGAGAATAGACTACTGTAGACTTCAGTATATTTTTACTGTATTTATTTACTGTATCTTTTATTCCATTTTTATTCAATTTTATTCTATTCTTATCTTAGGCAATTTGATTTGTTTTGTTATTCTTATTCATGACCTGTTCTGTCTAAATGTTTAATGTTGAGCGATTTGCAGTGTCAAATTTCCCTTGGGATAATAAAAGTATTTCTATTCTAACCCTAACCCTAGAGGGGGAGGAAGGTAGAGAGGGAAGAAAGTGATAGAGGACAGGGGGAGAGAAAGCTGAGGTAAAGGGAGAGAGAGTGGGCCATGGTACTCTAGTCAGCTTGAAGAGACAGCTCCAATCCTTTGCTCCTCACACTTCAAAGGCTAGGCCAGCATGGGGCCACGCCATAGTGTGACTGCACACCGATGATGCCCTGATTGCAGCTCCATAAAGCCCCTCCTGTCACCAGGCTGAGCAGAGGGGCGGTAGTGGTTCCTTATACACTCCGGCCAACTCACAGTCTGCCAGCAGCTGAAAGCCTTATCTATCTATACTAGATGGCAGCTACGGTGAGGGGAGGCCAGTGTGAATTGTCTCGTACTACTCTAACTGTCATTGTTGTGGGAATATATATATACAGTATATATATATATATTAGGGCTGGGATTATCTCTCATTAATTTAGATGAATTAACTATAAAAAAAAATTATGCATTTTAATCGCATGATGATTTTACTTTATTATGTAAGAAGAATGTTACCTTTCAAAGGAGACCAGACTTGTGCATGTGCTATAAGTATAAAGTATAATAAATCGCAAATTGCTTTTTTTTCTTAGTCTGGTTTGTTCATACAGAATACTGAAAAAATAACGAGAAATTGAGATCAATCAAGAGTTTTTTCCCCCCAATGGTCAACTGTTGTGGAATGTACTTGAAAGTACTGCATTTTACTTTGACCTCGAAACTGCTTGAGTTTACAAAAGGTCCTTTGCGCTATATATATATTATTCCTAAAATATTATTATTATTATTATTATTAAATTGCATTGATCTGTTGGTCTGTGTAGTAGCTAATACAGGATTGTGCTGCTTAAACGTATGTATAATGTATATTCATTGATAGAATAGAATAGAAATACTTTTATTATCCCGTGGGAAATTAGACACTGCAAATCGCTCAACATTTAAACATTTAGACAGGACAGGTCACAAATTAGAATAATAACACAAATCAAATCAAGTTGCCTAGGATAAGAGTAGAGTAAAATAAAATAGGATAAAATGAAATGAAATGATATATACAGAAATAAATACAGTAAGAATATACTGAGCATGGGGTAAACAATTTGGTTATAATTATAATTTAAATCTAAATCTAACTAAATGAAATATGAAATATATATTCCAGTATTCAGTGTAACTAGGTGCAGTATGCTTTAGGTAGTGTATTGACCTCCTTGGGTTCCAATAAGACTTAGATCAATGTCTGGCAGCCGTCGCTGCCCCCTGTTGTGGAGCCTGGAGGCCGCTAGTCGCGGCCTCCTGCCACTATTGAGCTGCCGCTCTGTGCTCAGTGATGCAGTGAGGCACAGTGATGCATTATATAGTCTGATGGCTGTTGGAATGAAGGACTTCCTGTGCCGTTCAGTGCTGCATTTGGGTAGTGTGAGCCTAGCACTGAACATGCTCCTCCTGTCAGCCAAGTCTGTGTATAGTGGATGGGTGGGGTTTTCCCTGATGGCCTGGAGCTTAGCGAGGCTCCTCCTCTCCGCCACCCTCGCTAGAGAGTCCAGCTCAACCCCAACCACGCTGCTGGCCTTCTTGACCAGCTTATCCAGCCTGGTTGTGTCCACTGCTCTCAGTCCGCTGCCCCAGCAGGTCACAGCGTACAAGAAGGCGCCCGCCACCACCGACTCATAAAACATCCTCAACATCCTTGTACAGACATTGAAGGATCTCAGCCTTCTGAGGAAGTAGAGTCGGCTCTGGCCCTTCTTGTATAGTGCTTCTGCATGTTTTGACCCGTTCAGTTTGTTGTCGATGTGCACACCGAGGTATTTGTACACCTCAACCATGTCCACATCAACTCCCCTGATGGAAACGGGGGTCACAGGTGCACTCCTCCTCCCCAGCTCCACCACCAGTTCCTTGGTCTTCGCCACATTTAGCTGCAGGTGGTTTTTGTCGCACCATGTGACAAAGTCCACTACCAGTTCCCGGTATTCTCTCTCGTCACCGTCCTTTATACATCCCACTATCGCAGAGTCATCAGAAAACTTCTGAAGGTGGCAGGACTCTGACCGATAGTGGAAGTCGTTGGTGTAGACAGTGAAGAGGAAGGGAGAGAGGACTGTCCCCTGCGGGGCCCCGGTGTTGCTGACCAGTCTGTCTGACACACAGCTCCGTAGGCGCACATACTGTGGTCTTCCCGACAGATAGTCCACAACCCAGGACACCAGGGGGGCCTCTACTTGCATCGCCTCCAACTTCTCACCCAGTAGCCCAGGCCTTATGGTATCGAAAGCACTGGAGAAGTCAAAGAACATGATTCTCACAGTGCTCCCCGGCTTGTCTAGGTGAGTGTAGGCTCGGTTCAGCAGGTAGATGACAGCATCCTCTACCCCCAGTCGGGGCTGGTAGGCGAACTGGAGTGGGTCTAGGTGGGGTTTGGTCACCGGGCGGAGTTGCTCCAGGACTAACCTCTCCATGGTCTTCATTGTATGAGAGGTTAGAGCCACCGGCCTGTAGTCCTTGGACGTGCTGGGACGCGGGCACTTGGGTACAGGGACCACACAGGAGGTTTTCCACAGTGTCGGGACTCTCTGCAGCCTCAGGCTCATATTGAATATGAACTGGAGCACATCACACAGCTGAGAGGCACAGGTTTTGAGTACCTTTGGGCTCACCCCATCAGGACCCGCAGCCTTGCCTGCGTGTAACTTGCTCAGCTGTGTACTCACCTGTCTGCAGAGAGCCATACTGTGGGGGTTTCGGGTGTTGGGGGGGGGGGGGGGGGGGGGGGGGGTTGATATGCGATTAAAGTGTGATTAATTTCGATTAATTAACTATAAAGTCTCTAATTATTTTGATTACAAATTTGAATCGAGTCCCACCCCTAATATATATATATATATATATATATATTATACATACAGCTTTATTAAAGCTTTATTTATTACTCATCATGTCATCACCGAGCCTGGATGAGGCCTGCACTCCTCGTCTGAGTGTTGCTTCACCTGCCATGGTACTAGGACTCTATACTGTATGCTTCCATTGTCTCTGTACCTGCCTTGCTCTAACCTTGCTCTTCTGTGTGTAGGATTGCACAGCCCCGGCCTGCGCCTCACCCGTGGACATCACCCGCATGGACGTTGCCTGGGGTCACATGGAGTGACCTTCCTCACCCCCCTTGTTGCACATTTCACTATCTGCCTTGTCATCTGCCTGGTACTTAAATACCCTAAACCGCCTCATTCTCATGTGCCGTGTGTTCTGCTCTTGGGTTCCAAACTAGACACCACCCTAACAGTCTGTGTTTTGGTTGATTGTATACATTGTAAATATAATTGCACAATATATCACTTTCTTTCACCTAAATTTGTTGTGGGGATTGGTTTATTTTTACTTTGGTTAATTTATCACAAATTACAACACAATCATCCTTTATGTTATTTATCCCTTCCCCTTGACGTACTGCGGTTGTAACACACATTTAAAAGCTCTGTGGATTTATAAAAACTAGGGCTGTCAGTTTATCGCGTTAATTAGATTAATTAATTACACAGCAAATTATCGCGTTATGAAAATTAACTAATCTTTTTTTTTTTTTTTTTTTTTTATAATTTTTTTTTTTATAAATTTGTTTTGTATCTCATTCATTCCATGAGAATGTAGAATACACATTTACAGACTTTTTTTTAATATGGTCCATTTGCATGTTCTTGGTATCTGATTCTAGGGACATCTATGAATCTCAGGGAATGTATTCCCAGTGTCAGAAATACTGTGGGCTAGATCCACAAAGAATGGATTGCACCCTTACTTACAATTCATTATGAATTGAAAATGGGGGACCCTGATGTAAACAAGACGAAAGTCTTTCTCTGGTCTGCATGCCCTTAACATTTGTGTGTATTGAGCCGTACTGTATTGTACCCATTCTGCAATCTGTTAATAACATTTTCATTCAATCAATCAATCTGCGCTGTGATTGATTAAATTAAAATCTTATTTTGAGTCAATTGTAATGAACCAAATGAGAATATCAATACATTTTTTTTTATCTTTGACTGTGAATAACACCATGCTCAAATTGACCAGACCTGAAAAATCTAAGCAAATTAATAGATGGAAGATGATTAAACAGAAGGTTTTGTAGATACAGTACTGAATTATGCCATCTGGACACATGCAATTTGAAATATGATTATATAATATAGAATATCAGGCATAAAATGGTTATGCGATTAAAATGCGATTAATTAGATTAATTTATTACAAATCCTGTAATTAATTAGATTAATTTTTTTAATCGCCTGACAGCACTAATAAAAACATAAAAAAAATTACTCTACATAAAAGTTGAATCTATAGCAACTTTAAAAGCAACTGTGGTATACTATATTATGTGTGGTTACCTAGTGATGCTCCACTGGGGCTCAATGCGCTGGACAGTGGGGTCCTCTATGTACTCGAAGACCAGACTCCCCGGCACCTTGGCGCGGTCCACCCTCAAACTGACCTGCACCGGCCCTGCGCCAGTCAACGCCGGTGCAGAGAAACACACAATCTCTGACATGGTCCTCCTAACAGAAGAATAACAGAGAGAGAGAGAGAGAGAGAGAGAGAGAGAGAGAGAGAGAGAGAGAGAGAGAGAGAGAGAGAGAGAGAGAGAGAGAGGGTTTTATTGAAACCATTTGATTCCACCTCTGACTACTCTTTGCTGCAGTGACTTTGTGAATTCCTCGCCTCATGCGGTTATGATGAGTTACATGCAGTACAGTACCATGCAGGGGTGAGCATGCATTACAATCTGTCCTCTCTCTGCCTCGCTAACAGACACATTATGGATGAAACACTGCAATTAGATGGTTCTCTATCTAATGGCTTCTTCCCCTCATCCTCCTAGCTTGTCGGGCAGTGTTTGATCTTTAAATAGACATCTATAAATACACAAAGAACAGTGCCCCCTGTCCTGGGTTTTCATCTGGGGTTCAACCCTCCCACCCCCCCTAAACATGAATCATTATCAGGAACCTTTTTATTTAATGACATTTAATTATTTAATTCTGTCTAAAGAGCTCTCTTTTTCAAACAGAGGTCTCTTTGTGTGTGTCATGGTAGAGAAGGTTACATCTAGGATGTTGTGTGGGAGGCAAACTTCTTCCAAGGGCCCCTGAAAGGAAGGAAGGAAGGAAGGAAGAAAAGAAGGAAAGAAGCAAGGAAAGCAGAAAGGAAGGAAGGAAGGAAGGAAGGAAGGAAGGAAGGAAGGAAGGAAGGAAGGAAGGAAGGAAGGAAGGAAGGAAGGAAGGAAGGAAGGAAGGAAGGAAGGAAGGAAGGAAGGAAGGAAGGAAGGAAGGAAGGAAGGAAGGAAGGAAGGAAGGAAGGAAGGAAGGAAGGAAGGAAGGAAGGAAGGAAGAAATGAGTAGAAGGAACCAAACAGTGTGACACCCACCTGAACAGCTCACAGGTCTGATTACCAAACAGTATGTTGACAGAGCTCCCAGCATCGAGGTTCTCCCCCACGATGGTGACCTTAGTGCCCCCAGACTCTGGTCCTCTGCCTGGGGTCAGCACCAGCATGGACGGGGTCTGGGGAAGACAGCCATCATGAATGTTTCATACAACACAGGTTATAGGTTTAGGTTTAGGTTTACTTTATTTGATCAAGGGGGACAGCGTACATTAATAAAACATTTTACAAATGTAAATGCATTAAATTTTAGCCAAAAGGCTCATTTCCATTGGCAGTCCCCCTGCCAGAAGGTACAGGCTAAAATCCTGTGTGAAAAATGGTTAGCAATAAAAACAGAATAAAATCAAGTTAAATAACATTTAGAATAAAAACACAACAAAAGCACATAGAACATACGATAGGGATACAGGGCACAATACAGTCATGGACACAAGGACAGAGCACATCATGACATATTAGAAGACCCAGACCAAGACAAACGCACCATATCCACACACACACACACACACGCACGCACGCACGCACGCACGCACGCACACACACACACACACACACACACACACACACACACACACACACACACACACACACACACACACACACACACACACACACACACACACACACACACACACACACACACACACACACACACACACACACACACACACACACACACACACACACACACACACACACACACACACACACACACACACACACACACACACACACACACACACACACACACACACACACACACACACACACACACACACACACACACACACACACACACACACACACACACACACAGTTACATGGTACCGGTACCTGTGAATCGATACCGGTACCCAACGGTACCTTTTTTCGGTACTTTAGTCTCAAGAAATTTAATTTACCTACCTCAGTCGTAAAAAAAAAAATCCAAACTTCAAATAACTACAATTTCGACAGTTTTCGGCTTGTCATTGCTCCGACTGCTTTGTTGTTGAATCAAGTCAAATCCTAGGTAAGTGTAACTGAGGGGTACAATTCCCTGACTGTATTACTAGATATGATACTTACTACCACTACCTTTGTACTTAATATTCGGCCACCCAGTACACGGCATAAATATATTATCATAAACACTCTCACGTAGATGAAACGGATCCAACACAAATGTACGAAGTCGAAACAGGTCTTTATTTCTACACAGCGATGGTGTGTAGAACAAGCACTTAATCACTTAATTACATTTATGAATTGAAATAGTATGCACTTTTATGGCAAAGAGTATTCGTCGGTATATCAATAGAGAATGTCCAATCTCTGAAGGCGCAGGTGGTAAATATACAACCTGGAATAGTTAAGGAATAACAGCAATGATACTTTAATGATTATATACTAGATACACTAGAGGGGGTTAATCCGGTCGCTTGTAAGCCGACAGGAGTAGGGGGGGGGGGGGGTAGAATCCGGCTGCCTCGTCCGGCCAAGGGTATCCCAGGTGAACCCACTGTAGTGCCGTTCAATGCGCCGGCGATCCTTGGACCACAGATGAAAGCAGGTGGACTCTTTGTGGGCCGGCTCTCTCCGGTCCACGGGGGAGAGACGTGAAGCGACCTCGTCTTGCAGAGCGTCTCCTCACCTTGCGTCCTCTCCAGGGGGGGGGGTTCCAACACACGGCAGTGTCGGGGGTCTTTATCCATGGAATAATCAAAGTATACAAAGCATAATCCGTGCCTGGGAAGGCGGGCTGTCGTCGGTAGAATAATCCGGTATACAGGTCCACTCGCTCGTCGGCTCTGGGGCTCCTCGGGTGCAGCTTCACATGGGGTCAACCACCCTGGGTAAGCAGCCAGTTCTCTGCCCGAAACGATGGGGTACTGACTACGGTAGTATTCTCACCGCACGAAGCACTATATATTAACAGACTATTATTAGCTTAATAGACTACGTCCAACTCGACGATATAGTGCCAAATATGACTATTCAAATATTAATATACACGATGTCTCAATACCGATGGTAGGCGAACTTGGCCTTACTCCCACACGTGGCGTCGCGGGGAGGCTTTACGTCTGTGACTCTATTGGAGGGTAAGAAACTGGACTGAAAAGAAAGTCCTACTTTAGTAGCGCAGTATATATACGCACTATGACCAAATAGTCCCATTAGTGGTGCGGTAGCCAGATTCCTACGCGGAACTAGGACTTGTTCGTACATGTGGAGCGGTACGTTTGAACTGGGTCTGAGGGGTATGGCAGCCTGGCACCAAGGTCTCGACCAATAGTAGAATGGAGACTATTGTGGGATGTTCAGTAGGCTAGAATGGATATTCAATGCATATTGTACAAGGAATATACAAGGGATATCAGGGAATATTAGAGAATATACAAATACAATTAAATATATATATATAAATAAATATATATATTCGGTTTAATCTGGCCCTTCACAACAGCCACCCCCTGAATAGGTCCCGGACCTAATCAGTTAAACAGAGACAGATTAATCGCGTTGTCTATTTACGCATAAGGGTTTGCTGTAGGGGTCAGTCAACTTCACAAAGTCATAGGGTTGTAGGGTCATGGTCATCATCGATTGTGTCTGGGAGTCGAGGCAGTTCTATGAGCCTTGCCACGGGACGGGTGTAAGTGCGACCCTGGACGAGCACTTCAGCTGCTCGGACCTTGCCGTCGGCACCGGTGATCACTTTGCTTACGCGGCCGGACGGCCACATAGCTCTGGGCAGTGATTGATCAATAATCATGACGACTGTTCCTTCTGTCAAACTGTCTCTCTCCTTTACCCACTTCTGGCGGGTCTGTAGAGACGGCAGGCAGTGCAGTAGGACATCGTATTTCTTTATAATCAGCTCTGTGACCTTGTGTCGGCTGTTCAATACGATCGGGTATTTAATGTCATCCGGTAGATTGGGGGTTCTGCGTAGGCGACCACCCACTCTGATGAGGGTATGAGCGTCGCTCTCGGGGGCCAGGTGAATTAATCTGCTGTCGGATGGGACGGGCTTTCCTCCCTGTAGACAGGCCAATTCATCGGGGAACGAGTCTCTCTGGGCTCGCTGCAGTAGAAGCAATTCTGCTTCCTCGTAGTTAGCTGCTGACATATCAGCGGGGGACTTGCACTCCGGGTGGTACCGCAGGAATGTTCTTTGTTGTGCACTCTCTATGGACGTGCAATCGTCTATGTTAGGGTCGGTGGAGGCTACGGTGCTCAATCCACAGAACACAGACTTCTTATTTTCCACCTCCTCTGGACTTGCTTCCCTCGGGATAGGCATGGGCCACTGTCCTTCCGGGAGTCTTAGGAATGCGGGGCCGTCACTGTAGACATTGCGACGGGTGAGGTCATCCATGGGCATCCCCCGGGTGATGACGTCAGCTGGGTTCTGTTTTGTATCAACGTAGCGCCACTCTGTTTCTCCGGTTAACTCTTCGGTTAAGTCTTGAATCTCGGTGACTCTGACTCCCACGAAGACTTTGTACTTGCATGAGTCCGATTTGATCCAGGCGAGTACCGTCGTGGAATCTGACCACAGGATTGTTCTAGACACCGGTATGGTGAGCTCACGTTGGATGAGCGTGGCTAGGTGCGCTCCGGCTAGGGCTGCGCAGAGCTCTAGACGTGGGATAGATTGTTGCTTGCGTGGGGCTATTCTCGAGCGGGCGAGGACAAATGCTGTGTAGATCTCTCCCCCCTGGTCTTGGGCCCGCAAGTAGGCTACTGATCCGTATGCGACCTCTGAGGCGTCACTGAAGACGTGTAAGTCCATTTTACATGTCTCTGGCCTCACCGTGGGTGGGAAGTAGCTTCGGCGCATATTAACGCCTGGGAGTGAGTGGAGCTCCATCTCCCACTCTCTCCAGGTGGATGCAAGGTGTGCGGGAATGGGGTCGTCCCAGCCCTGGTCCTTGTCCCACAATGCTCGTACAATCATTTTTGCCCTGGTGGTGTACGGTAGAATACATCCTAGCGGGTCATATTGTCGGGCGAGTGTTGTGTACACACTCCGTCTGGTGGTCGGCGCCGCCGCCGGCCTTCCCTGCTCCGTAGTCAGGGGCTTGTGTCTGTAGTGAAGCGAATCTGTTTTGAATCGCCACACCAATCCCAGGGTCATCTCCTGGGCTTCTCCCGGGATTGTAGCCATCCAGGTCTCGCTGCTGGCTGCCTTGTCCTCGGAGGAGAGGCTGCGCAGTACTTGCGGATCGCTGCTGGCCCACTGCCTGAGATCAAAGCCGCCTTTGATCAATGAGGCGCGGAGTTTAATCAGGAGAGCCTCGGCTTCTTCCTGGGTTGAAAGGCTTTGTAGACAGTTGTCTACGTAGAAGCTGTTCTTTACGCTGTGTCGGACCTCTTCGTCCGCTGCTGGGTCCTCTGCTACATGTTTCTGTAGTGCAAATGTCGCACAGCAGGGGCTGCACGTCGTTCCGAAGGGGAGGACTTCCCATTGGTAGATGGCTGGGTGCTCATCTCCTGGCTTCTCTCTCCATAGGAACCGTAACAGGGGCTTGTCCGCCTCTACTAATCTCACCTGCAGGAACATTCCTTTAATGTCCCCGCTGATGGCCACCTTTTCCTGGCGGAAGCGGAGTAGAACGCCGAGTAGGGAGGGGCCGAGTGTGGGACCGGGCAGTAACTCTTTATTTAGATTTTGGGATCCGATCTGGTAGCTGCAGTTAAATACTATGCGGTCTTTACCGTTGTGATGGACCTTGTGGTGGGGCACGTACCACGATTCAGTGGTCTGGTCAGCCTCTTTAATGTCCATCTTTGTGACGTGTCCCGCTGTGATGAGCTTCTCAATCTCAGCGCGGTATACACTCTCTTGGGCGGGGTTCTTGGCTAAGCGCCGCTCCGTGTTCAGCAGGTACCGTTCTGTGGCGTCTGTCTTGGCGTGGAAAGTAGGCATTCCTTCTCGCCGCAGGAGTGGCGTGGCGTATCTCAACACGCCGTTGACCGGGACTCTCTTGGTCCCTGTCTCGAGGAGGTGAATGGCGTAAATGTCATCTTTAGAGCGAATGTCTTTCTTTCCTTTCTTAAAGGGCATTTGTTCCAAGGTCCATAGCCGCTCTACGTGTTGCAGGAGTGCGGTTTCTCCCTCTTTGACTCGGGAGTGGAGACATCTAGTGGCTGTACTTCGGTTGAGAGATTTGGCGAGCGGGCCTTGGAGAGTCCATCCCAAACGGGTCTCGACTGCTGCAGGACAGCCTCGGGGTCCGGTATGAACCCGGTCTATCGGGACAATGAGGTCTGCATGGTCGGAGCCTATCAACAGGGTCGGCATAGCATTGTCTATGAGCGGGATCGGTAACTTGCGCAGATGTGCATATTTCTCCATCAGCTTGGCGACGGGGTATGTGTACCGCGACAGTCCTATTTCTTGGCTGGTGAAAGCGTCTGCAATCTGGTACCGTCGCTCAGGCTGGCCGCTTGCTGCGATAGAGAATGAGACATTCTCGCCCTTTATCGTCTTCAAATCTCGTCTTATTGTCCGAATTGTCATTTGGGTTTCGCTTCCCCGCAGCCCTAGCTGGGCCGCAGCGGAGGCGAGCAGCAGGGTCTTCTCTGACCCGTCATCGAGGACGGTGTAAGTGTCCAGGACTTTATTCTGGTAGCTTAGTGTCACACGCACTACTTTTAGGAGTACTCGGGCTCCACTGCTGCTGGCGGGATCGATGTACATGACGCTCGCTTTGCGGCTGGATGGTGCAGGTGAAGGGCGCCGTCTGTTACTGTCGTGAAGTATGTCCAGATGGGCTCCATCGCACTTGGTGCACCTTTTCTTTAAGCGGCATTCGGCTGCCATGTGTGAGCGCGCACAGCGAAAACAGCGCTTGTTGGACTTTATCCATTGACCTGCTTCCTCCGCGTTCAGCTTGGGGAAGGAGTCACATTGCGCTAGCCAGTGTTCTTTCTCACAGTAGGGGCACACTATCTTCCACTTCTCCGTTCTGGAGGGGGTACTGTGGCTCCTGCTGCTCGGTACTGACTCCGATTGGTGCATCACAGTCACCGATCTTCTTCCATCATTTAGTCGTCTGGTTCCTTCTCTGGAGCCAGGGGTGCTCCGTCCGAATGTATCTAGCCGTAGGCTGCTGACTTCTCTCGCCAGGAAGTCTGCTAGATCGAGGAGGTTCGGTTCGGGGCCATTCGGGTCTCTGTGGTCCCTCTGCCGCCTAAAGCGCTCCTGACGAGCGGGCGGCAGCTTCTCCAGGATCCTTTCCACATTTGAGTTGGCGTAAAGTTCATGCCTCCCCTTCTCTCTTTGCGCTCCCAACATCCCTACCAGGGACTGCACTCTGATGGACAGGTCGTCCAGTGCTCGATTGTCTATTGCTGGGGGTAAGCGGTCGATGTGTCGGATCTCCTGGATCACGTAATCCCATATGCGCCCATACCTCTGGTCCAATGCTACCAGCGCTGCTGTGTATGGGGTGGTGGAAGTCGCGTAGGCGAGCGCTATATTATGTGCGCGGGGTACCTTTAAGTGCTTCAGTAGGATGGCGTATTTGTGGCGTTCATCCAATACAGCCACCAACATGGTCTCCAGACACATGCGGAGTTCTGTATACTGGGCCCGGTTCTCTTGGGTGAAGTCGGGTACCATAGGCGTGCCAATGTATGACGCTGACTGTGGATACATCGGCGAGCGTTGGGGGAGAGGCCTCCTAGGCGAGTCTCCTCCCGCTCCTTGGTATGGGCTGGTACCGGCAGTGTACCATGGCCCGCTTGTCCAGGTGCTGTTCCTCGGTGCGGGTCGTGCGTCGTGCTCACCCGTGTATAGAGTCGGGGGTCTGTAGCGCAGCTCCGCGGGAGTATAGCCTGGGCTGTACCGGACCTCCTGGTCCGGTAGAGTACTGTGCTGTCGTCGGGCGTGGTTCTCCTCCTCTTCCTCTTCGTCTTCAGTTAGGTCATCCAGTGCTTGTAGTCTCTGGTTTAGCCTCTCCACAGGATATGCTGCTCCTTCCCGGTTGCTAGGTCTCGCTTGGACCGGTGGGGGGAGGTGGTCTGTGGGGGGTATAGACCTCGTCTGTTGGTCAAGTTCAGGGTTGTTTACTCGGCTAGGGGATGCCGCCCTGGAGGTGTGTCTAGACGAGTTCCTGGAGCCTCTGGCGGAGGGAGAGGGTGTTGTCCGTCTGATCAGCTGTTCTATTAGTTGCGACTGCTGTCTGTCGCGCGCTGCGTCCCGTTGAGCACCGGCTCGTTCTCGGGCCACATTCTCTTCCATCTGAATGCGTCTTATTTCTAGACGTATCTGCTCGTGTTCGCTTCGCTGCTGGATCTGCAGTCGGTCGCGTTCAGCAGCGGCGTTCAGGCTGATGAGGAAGGCCTGCTGTAGGGTCCTCTCTGCCTCGCTGGGAGAAGGCGGTTGTATAGGGGAGCCTTCCCTCGGGGTACTCCTTGCGGAGCCTTGGAGTTCTATCTCCACGGTGCTCTCCCCGTCTTCTTCCGTGCCGAGTTCTCTCTCGGTAGCGTTGTATTCCTCCTGGGACTCATCGGGGACTACTTCTTCAGTACTGGCGGGGTGTGAAGTCATGTCTGGTTCCCACTGGTCCCCACCGTGAACTTGGTCAGTTACATTAGAGCCCGTAGGGGCCTCTATGGTCGGGGTAGTCTGGGCGTTGGGGTTAGACATACTTTTACTTTCTAGTTTTACCGCGTTTACTGTTAGTAGAAGACTAGGTTGTTGACTGACAGCGTAAGCCTCTAAGTACTGAGGGAGCCGTCATTCGCGCTGCGGGCGTTGGTTAGGAGGATCGTTTCGTGGAGTGTTCATCATAGGCCATTTCAATATTAATAACACTATATTAATATTACACTGATTACCCTCCGGCTCGAAGGACCAATTGTAACTGAGGGGTACAATTCCCTGACTGTATTACTAGATATGATACTTACTACCACTACCTTTGTACTTAATATTCGGCCACCCAGTACACGGCATAAATATATTATCATAAACACTCTCACGTAGATGAAACGGATCCAACACAAATGTACGAAGTCGAAACAGGTCTTTATTTCTACACAGCGATGGTGTGTAGAACAAGCACTTAATCACTTAATTACATTTATGAATTGAAATAGTATGCACTTTTATGGCAAAGAGTATTCGTCGGTATATCAATAGAGAATGTCCAATCTCTGAAGGCGCAGGTGGTAAATATACGACCTGGAATAGTTAAGGAATAACAGCAATGATACTTTAATGATTATATACTAGATACACTAGAGGGGGTTAATCCGGTCGCTTGTAAGCCGACAGGAGTAGGAGGGGGGGGGGGGGTAGAATCCGGCTGCCTCGTCCGGCCAAGGGTATCCCAGGTGAACCCACTGTAGTGCCGTTCAATGCGCCGGCGATCCTTGGACCACAGATGAAAGCAGGTGGACTCTTTGTGGGCCGGCTCTCTCCGGTCCACGGGGGAGAGACGTGAAGCGACCTCGTCTTGCAGAGCGTCTCCTCACCTTGCGTCCTCTCCAGGGGGGGGGGTTCCAACACACGGCAGTGTCGGGGGTCTTTATCCATGGAATAATCAAAGTATACAAAGCATAATCCGTGCCTGGGAAGGCGGGCTGTCGTCGGTAGAATAATCCGGTATACAGGTCCACTCGCTCGTCGGCTCTGGGGCTCCTCGGGTGCAGCTTCACATGGGGTCAACCACCCTGGGTAAGCAGCCAGTTCTCTGCCCGAAACGATGGGGTACTGACTACGGTAGTATTCTCACCGCACGAAGCACTATATATTAACAGACTATTATTAGCTTAATAGACTACGTCCAACTCGACGATATAGTGCCAAATATGACTATTCCAGGTTACGGACTTTTGGGGACAGAGCCTTCAGCGTGGCGTCCCCTACCCTCTGGAACTCTCTCCCCCCCGAAATCCGCAACGCCCCAACCCTGGACACCTTCAAATCCGCTCTAAAAACACACCTCTTCACCAAGGCTTTCCCCATCAGTTAGTTTTAGATTAAATTAGGTCCATTATCCCCTACTTTCCCTCATCCCCTCTTCCCCCTCCCCGCCGACTTTCCTTGCCCTATTTTTTGTCCTGATTGTAAAGCGACCTTGGGTTCTATGAAAGGCGCTATATAAATTTGATTTATTATTATTATTATTATTATTATTCAAATATTAATATACACGATGTCTCAATACCGATGGTAGGCGAACTTGGCCTTACTCCCACACGTGGCGTCGCGGGGAGGCTTTACGTCTGTGACTCTATTGGAGGGTAAGAAACTGGACTGAAAAGAAAGTCCTACTTTAGTAGCGCAGTATATATACGCACTATGAACAAATAGTCCCATTAGTGGTGCGGTAGCCAGATTCCTACGCGGAACTAGGACTTGTTCGTACATGTGGAGCGGTACGTTTGAACTGGGTCTGAGGGGTATGGCAGCCTGGCACCAAGGTCTCGACCAATAGTAGAATGGAGACTATTGTGGGATGTTCAGTAGGCTAGAATGGATATTCAATGCATATTGTACAAGGAATATACAAGGGATATCAGGGAATATTAGAGAATATACAAATACAATTAAATATATATATATAAATAAATATATATATTCGGTTTAATCTGGCCCTTCACAACAGTAAGCATATATTGTGCGTGTGAATGTTGACATGAAAAAAAAATTAAGAAAAAATTAAGAAAAAAAGAAAAAGAAAAATCGGTTTCTCACTTGATTCGATACTCGGTAGTACCGACGTGTTTTGGTTCGGTACCTCAAAAGTACCGAATTCGGTACCCATCCCTAATCGCAATGCATCGATCCTAAGGTGACGATTCAACTGCATTGATTTGAAAATGTTAGAATCTACTGTATTAGAATCTATTAGAAACGCAATTTTAATGTGTGCAGTAAGCAGTTTGGCCAAAATAAAATAGGTAATTTGACAAGCCGTTCTTACGAGTGTTTTGACTCGCACGTCTGAATGAATGGAAGTTGACGGCCATTTTGTATTTTCACGCTGAATTTCTGCGCCACACACGTTACAAAAAACATTGTGGAATACTCATTTTCTGTGGGATTTTTATAAACTTTGGACCTGTACTACATAAGACTTCAGGCTATGGAACCGTTTTATTTTTCAGCTCCTACCTCTCAGCTGGAACTTAAAAACAGGCATCTGGCAACCACTAAACAGACATGTGAGTACACAAAACGTTTACTTCAGTGTGTTCAAACCTCTGTTACTCTATTTCATTAGCACTCAAAGTGATTTTTCTTTATTGTGTAAGAAAGTTACCTTTCAAAGGAGACCAGACTCATGCATGTGCTATAAGTATAAAGTATAATGAATAGAAAATTACTGTTTTTCTTAGTCTGACATGCAAGTACACAAAACGTTTACTTACATTTACATTACATTTTACATTTAGTCATTTAGCTGACGCTTTTATCCAAAGCGACTTACAAGTTTTGTACAACAAGACAGCAGGAAGGGTACAACTCTATCAGCTGAGTAACAATGTTCATCAAAGTGTTGAGTGCTATTAGTGTAGGTATAGGACAAGTGCATGACAGTAAGGTTAGTCAGGGTTAGAGTTTTTTCAGTGTGTTCAAACCTCTGTTACTCTATTTAATTAGCACTCAAAGTGATTTTTCTTTATTGTTTAAGAAAAGGGAACAGTGATTGGTTTTAAACACCTACAGTACTACTATAAAGAGTAACTCTTGAATGTTTCTGTACTGGATGTGTACAGTATTTCAATAGGCAACCCTGAAAGGATTATTTTTCTATAAGAGCAACACTAGCCAAAACATGCATAAAAGGGGCAAAAGCTAAAGTTAAGTGACTGTTACTTTTGTAGCAGTAGTTCCATGTCACTGCCTTTTTTGTTAGGCCTACTGTATAGTTGTTGGCTACAACTTTGCCACAGTAAGCATTAATCACTTAATACACAAAATGTCTGAAATCTAAAATCTGGCACTTTTTGGGAATAAAAATATCCTGTTAACTTAAAGCTTGGTGTATTGTTTTTATTGACCTATAGTCCATTCATGATGAGTGAATCAGTTCCCCCAACCACATTTGTGTCAAAATAAATTTGGGGGGAATTAATTGATATAAAATGTATCGAATCATGGTCAAATGAAGAGATTTCATGATGCATTGAATCGTTGCCTGAAGAATCGTAATCGAATCGAATCGTTGTGGGGTAAAATATTTACACCCCTAATTCCGAATGAATGGCAGTGGATGAGGAAATGGAATACCTTTTCACACGGTTTACCCGGATCTCTCTAGATTAGAAGACTCACTTCTGAGTTTATAAAATGTGGACCTGTACTACATAAGACTTCAGGCTATGGATCCACGGCTTATACCCATTATTATTAAAAAGTTCAGCCCTATGTTACTCTATTTAATTAGCACTAAAAGTCATTTTCCTTTTTTGCATTAGTAACTTCAGAATGTTATCTTTCAAAAGAGACCAGGGCCCTCATTTATCAATGATGCGTACGCACAGATATGTGCGTAACCCGTGCATACAATCATTTCTAACAAAGTGTGGGACTTATCAATTTGAACGTGTGCTTGACTTTGTGCGTATATTTACGCACAGCTCCGACCGTGCGTACCTGGCGCCCGGTGGTAGAATATGAATATTGCAACGCGGAAATAAGCTTCCGTGCATTAGTTTCAACACTGGCGTGTTCTGTATGATGACTCTCTCCACCCCTCGGTCAAACTCCTGAAATTCGCTGACGACACCACCCTGGTGGGTCTCATCTCCAGAGGGGACGAGTCGGCCTATAGGAGGGAGATCGAGAGGCTCCAGAGCTGGTGCAGCTGCAACAACCTGGAGCTCAACGCTCAAAAGACAGTGGAGATGGTAGTGGACTTCAGGAGGAAAGCAGCCCTGCCCCCTCCCATCATACTGGGAGGCACTCTGTGGAGTCATGCCGATTCCTTGGCATGACCATCTCCCGGGATTTTAAATGGGAGCTCAACATCACGGGCCTGCTCAAGAAGGCCCAGGGGAGGATGTTCTTCCTCCGGCAGTTGAACAAATATAAACTGCAGAGGACCATGATGGCCGAATTCTACACGGCCATCATTGAGTCCATCCTCACCCACTCCATCATCTCCTGGTTCCCTGCTGCAGCGGCAAAAGATCTCGTCAAGCTGCAGCGGGTGATTCGCTCCGCGGAGAAGGTGATCGGCTGTCCCCTGCCCTCCCTCAGGTCCCTGCATGACTCCAGGGCGCTGAAGAGGGCGAGGAAGATCATGGCCGACCCCTCCCACCCCGGTCACAGCCTCTTCACCCTGCTCCCCTCTGGGAGAAGGCTGAGGATCCCAAAGGCTGTGAAAGCTCGTCACAGACTGAGCTTCTTCCCCTCAGCCGTAAAATAGCGACAGTAGTGTAATTATTGTCAAACCCTATAAATATAGCATTTGGAATAGGTCTTTCTTTCCGAATTAATGCAGCATGGTTTATATATAGGGTTATCGGGGTGCACTGACTGCGCTCGCGGGGAACTGTTTTCAGAAATAGCAGATAGGAATGAATGAATGAATGAATGAGGGGCAGTCTAATTTCAGAGAGAACATAATATTAACTAGAGTCCGCTATACCCGAGACACCTCCTTCATTTGTACCGCAATTTGAGACCGAAATTGGAGCGTGGAACAAAGCGCACAACCATCCCCATGCACATTCAAGTCCTGACTCCACCCTCGGGTCTTTGGCCACCGGCACGGTCCATCGTGATATTGGAGATGGATCGAGCAATAGACTGTTACTGTACCACCCATGTAGCTGTCAAAGCTCCATCACAAATGCAGTTATGTGAATAGAAAGGGATTCCACTCAGTGACGCATTTGCCTGATACATGTCGTTGCTGCATGTCGGGAGGAAGGCAATGATGCATGTTTTCAATTCATTAAATAAAACTGATACTTTTTGCAAGGGTTTACTGACTGTCATACAAATAATCAACCAACTACACTGTAACTTTTCAGTGCACGTTTTTATTTACATTGTGACAACAGCCTTGTGAGCTCCCGCAGTGACCCGCACACAGACATGATGGAATTCAAGTTCAAGTTTGTATTGATCACATAATAGGCAGGCTACACATGGCGTAGGCTACATGGCAGTGAGATTCATTGTTCTTGTATATGCTCTCGTATTATTGTTTATATAGGCTACCTAATGCCGACATCAAAATAGATTGTATGCCTCTACAAATCATATGCAGGTAGAAAATTTACGGAGAACTTTAATCCCTGGGTATTAATCGAACAAAACGAAGAAAAGGCATATTCCAGCATGGTTATTAATGACACCAATGGCAAACAGTGGTTAACGGTCTTTATTAGTGTTTGCACTGCCCAGGCAGCAATGGTCTTTAGGAAGTTAATAGATATCATATCCGACATCACCGTACGTGTACATGTCTGTCAGCCTGTCGTGTATTTCTCCCATAACACGCTTCGCTCGGTTTAGTCCACTTTTCCACATTTCATGGGGGTGTTTCATTACCGTATTCTATATGCAAATACTTAAAATCGTGCACGAGCGCGGAGCGTAGAACAAATGGTATTTATCAACACGGAGTGTGCGTAGAACCTGTGTGCGCACGTGTGATAAATCCCGATTTTTCTGTACGTACACATATTCTAAATTCTGTGCTTAAGAACGAAAATAGAACACTTTCTAAGAATTGTTGATAAATGAGGGCCCAGGCTTATGCATAAGCATAAAGTATAAAGATAAGCTTTGCAAAACAAGTATGCAGTCCTCAAAATCAAGTAAAAGAATGGCCACTTTTCTGCCCACCTGTTAAGAGGTTAAGTTGTCCAACTGAACAAGCTAATCATATTAAAAGCAAGCTGTAATCTCTGTGTGGAGAGTATGTGTGTTTCAGAGTAACAAGATGAAGGATGTGTGAGGTCTACTACGGGAGTGTTGGTTTAGGTTTTACCACAAAGGAGTATAGCTGGGATGACTGGGTGCGCAGTTCTGGTCGGCATTCACCAACGCACAGCTGGACCGGTCCTGGTGGGCTGCCCTGGGGTGCTGCTGCCATCTCACACACTATCCTATCAGGACACACACACACATACAAGAAAACAAGTGCATGAACATACACACCTTAAAACACACACACGTTGAACCAAGCATGTATTTATTTTCAAAGCAATAACACACACACACACACACACACACACACACACACACACACACACACACACACACACACACACACACACACACACACACACACACACACACACACACACACACACACACACACACACACACACACACACACACACACACACACACACACACACACACACACACACACACACACACACACACACACACACACACACACACACACACACACACACACACACACACACACACACACACACACACACACACACACACACACACACACACACACACACACACACACACACACACACACACACACACACACACACACACACACACACACACACACACACACACACACACACACGGCACAGTATCACATCTGATGACCCGGAGCAGGAGTGCTCCTCTCTCCTGGCCCATGTGATTGGGGCAGAGTTTCATAGTAGTTGCGGGTCAATACGGAAGGCCATCTTTCTTTCTAATGGAAAACCTATAGCAGCAATATAACACCAATGATAAACTCCCCTCCCCATCTGCAGCACGATTGCCACCCACCATTACCTCCCCCGTTACCATGACAACGGAGGGGCTCCTTCGATAAATCACTATCGCCCGTCAGGTCAATAAGATAAAGTGCTCCATGAATAAGTCATTATAGAAACTGACCCCACGGTGAAATTAATGGTTGTAACAGCTGTAATGTCATGTTTTAAAGCACTGCGAGCGCCGAATGAATGGTCTCACTGAAGACCCAGCTCGGAGAGGATGAGCTGTCGTCAACCCCAGACACAGTGAGCCGGTGTGTCCTCCTCTTCGGCACTCCCTCCTCTTCATACATCACCAGAGTTTCCCATTTTCTGCTGGCATGTTCTTTTCTTTTTACAAGGGTATAAATAAAGTCCCCGCAGCCATGGCCCAATCGAATTACATGGCTATGTGAGAGAACACATGGCTAACAGATTGTCCCTGCAGTCAGCGACATTCAGCGCATTTCAATTACAGCCATGGTGTGTGTGTGTGTGTGTGTCTGTGTGTGCGTGTGTGTGTGTGTGTGTGTGTGTGTGTGTGTGTGTGTGTGTGTGTGTGTGTGTGTGTGTGTGTGTGTGTGTGTGTGTGTGTGTGTGTGTGTGTATGTGTGTGTGTGTGTGTGTGTGTATGTGTGTGTGTGTGTGTGTGTGTGTGTGTGTGTGTGTGTGTGTGTGTGTGTGTGTGTGTGTGTGTGTGTGTGTGTGTGTGTGCGTGCGTGCGTGCGTGCGTGCGTGCGTGCGTGCGTGCGTGCGTGCGTGCGTGCGTGCGTGCGTGCGTGCGTGTGTGTGTGTGCCTGACAGCCTTGCGACAGCAACGTACAATGCAAAGACTAGGTTCTTCTACAGCTCCTCTGCACCAGAGGAATGTAGAGCTACATGGAAACCTGCTCGCTGACGGGGCATCGCCTGGGGTTCCTCTTCATCAGAGACTGTGTGTGTGTGTGTGTGTGTGTGTGTGTGTGTGTGTGTGTGTGTGTGTGTGTGTGTGTGTGTGTGTGTGTGTGTGTGTGTGTGTGTGTGTGTGTGTGTGCGCGTGTGCGCGCGTGTCTGTGTGTTTGTGTTTATGTGTGTGTTTATGGGTGTGTGTGTCTGTATGTGTGTGTCTGTATGTATGTGTGTGTGTGTGTGTGTGTGTTTGTGTGTGTGTCAGTGTGTGCATGCGTGCGTGCCGTGCGTGCATGTGTGTCCCTATGTGTTTTAGCAGGAGGGTAGGATGTATTTCTTACTGTTCTGCTGTGATGTAGCCCTTCTCCCGCGGGGAGCACATGACTCCTGCCACCTCCACGTTGCCCTCCAGCTCAGAGAAGGACAGGCCCAGGTTCAGGCCCTGGATGGTGACCAGTGTTCCCCCCTCTAGCGGCCCCGCCACCGGGCTCACCTGGAGGACAGGAACAGAGAAAATAATAGCTTGTTTTTTTCTTTAGTTTTTACTTACATTTAAAAGTTTCAATACACAAAACGAGAAAAAACTAATCACAAAAAAAAAGTATCTAGACAAGTCATGTGTCTAGAAAAAAAAAGAAAGAGAAAGTACGACAGGAAAGCAAAAGGGTCAAACAAACTCCCAGGCGACATTGTTAATAACCGTCACAGCAATCATATGACTCTATGTATGGAAGCATGACAACTAACGGATTGTAGTCAGAAGAGAAGCCATATTCATTATATCCAACAGAGCCTCAGGTCGGTTATTCAATGTGGTTTTGGAAAGTAAATGGCAGAATGGCCAGGAAAAGAAAGCGTAAAAAAAATGAAAATTCAAGCCCCGATCCAGACCTTTTTGTAATGTATACATTCTTGACGTTGAATTGTAGATGGAAAATACACTTTTGAAACATTTTGAAAATATCACATTAAGGGTACTATGAGGCACAGAAATATACTATTTGTATAATACTATGAACTGTTAATATCTATATTGACCACACCGGCGGCCCTTTTGCTCTTATGTCATGCTCAGGTCCTGCATTATTATTATTATTATTATTATTATTATTATTATTATTATTATTATTATTATTATTATTATTATTATTATTATTATTATTATTATTATTATTATTATTATTATTATTATTATGCTCAGGTTGGGTTCCTTTTCACCCTGTTCCCACATTGGGTGCATGGCATAAGAGCAAAATGGCCACCATGTGAATATGATCAACGGCGGGACCGCCAAAACGTCAACATAAAAACATCTTACTAGTCTATACATATGAACAGTTTATAGCATTTTAAGTTAAGACTAGATTAACCTTTTTCAAATACTATTTGTATATTTCAAGCTAGACTAAACAAAACCTCATATTACAGAGAGAAAGCTTTGTTTACAACGAGCAAGGTGACCACACCCAGCAGAGGACCTGCGGAGCAAAACAGCAGCACTCAGACCCTCCAGGATTTAGCAATTCAGCGATCGCAAGAATTAACACAAATTCAACCAAATCCTGAAATATTTGTCGTTATGCCAATTCAATTGCGAGCATTACCCCACTGTCAGCCTGGAAACGGTGTAGAACTACCACATGCCTCCTACGATACATGTGGAGTCGCCAGCCACTTCTTTTCACCTGACAGGAATGTAGTAACGCGTGCAGAGGTTCACTCTATTTCCCCAAGATCCCCTCCCTGCTAAACAAGCAGTTAGGAGTCACCGGGACGCCTGTATCAGTTCCGCAACCGTTCCTATTTCCGGGGTAGGCCTGATTGGCCCCGACAGGCACGTGACCCGCCGCGGCCACGCCCCGCGGCAGCCCCAGGACGCGGCAACGAGGCTGCTGTGGTTCACCGCCGCTTTCCGCCTTCAACGCCGCAGAGTTACCATACGCTATACAATATACTATGCAATGTACTAATATACAATACGGCTCACTTTTCCCACTTCAATGACAGAGCCGCTGTTTAATAATATTGTCGCGGCGGAGCTCCGTCGCGGCAGCATTATGTAGCAGTAATCCCCCCTTTTTTACCATCGACAACTAGCTCAATTGGTAACGCTGCTTGGCTGTGGATCCTATGGTCCGTTTGTGACAAGTTCAATTCCCTTAATTTTTATTTATTTTTTTAACGTGCATTTATAGTATAGTATTTTATACTATAGCGTATTGTATATTGTATATTGTATGGTACAGTAACGGTCTCTGGAGCGCAACAGTAAGAAGCATTTGCACTGCAACGCATACACCTTACTGTAAATTGTACCTCATCCCATTTCTGCTTTGCACTATAGCGTATTGTATATTGTATATTGTATGGTACAGTAACGGTCTCTGGAGCGCAACAGTAAGAAGCATTTGCACTGCAATGCGTACACCTTACTGTAAATTGTACCTCATCCCATTTCTGCTTTGCACTATAGCGTATTGTATATTGGTACATTGCATTGTATATTGTATGGTACAGTAACGGTCTCTGGAGCGCGCCAGCATTTGCACTGCAACGCATACACCTTACTGTAAATTGTACCTCATCCCATTTCTGCTTTGCACTATAGCGTATTGTATATTGTATGGTAACTCAGTTACTTCTATTCTGCATCGAACGCTGTACATATGTCTCTATACTATTTTATTTCATACAACAATGTATGCCTTTCAAATGTTAAATGATAAATGATTGCATGATACACACTGAAATAATCCTGCGCTCGAGCAAATTTGCTGCTGCGGGCGGCGTTGAAGGCGGAAAGCGGCGGTGAACCACAGCAGCCTCGTTGCCGCGTCCTGGGGCTGCCGCGGGGCGTGGCCGCGGCGGGTCACGTGCCTGTCGGGGCCAATCAGGCCTACCCCGGAAATAGGAACGGTTGCGGAACTGATACAGGCCACCGGGACACATACCCCGCCGGCTTCCCACCAGCTAACACTGCCAATTGTGTTAGTAGGGACGACTGACCAAGCCGGAGGTACCGCTGACAGCTGGATTCGATCCCAGAGTCTCTGCGGTGGTAGGCAAGTGCTTAGTCCACTGCGCTACCCAGCCGCACCCCTGAGACAGCTTGTAAATTTGACCAATTCCTGCAACAGTTCTGCATAAAATGGTCAAGCTGCTCGCAATGTCCTGGTTTTGGTTCTCATGGCCAGTTCACTTTGCCTAAACAAAAATCTATTATTTTCATGTGGATTCCCACGATAAAACACATAAAAAGTGTTGCGAATTGCATTGCAAAATGATTGCAAAGCAAGCGCTTTGTGTCGCAAATCGCAATAATCACCAACTAACTCTGAAATCCTGGTGGGTCTGAGCAGTGCTGCAGTGGTGCGCCTCTCCTTCCCCAAATCTATACAGTCTATTCATTCCGCAGCAGCTTCTTCAGAAGCACTAATAACGTGACGGGGACTTCAAAGGCTCGGGGCTCTTTGAAGTGGGAGAGAGACTTGCTTCTCCGCGTCTGACCCGCTGTGCCTCATTCTGGAGAAGGAACAGGAGTTTGTGACATATAAGATCCATAGCTGTCCTCTAAATAGGCTGAATTCGTTTAACTGTCAAAACACTTTGGGGATCCAGCCCATACGGTGTGAAGTCAAGTGCGAGGCAGCCTGATGGTGAGGTGCTAGTTGGAAGTTTGTTAAGAATGGCGTTAGTATTTCCTGCTCATTTACAGCCTAGTATGCATGACAATGGTTAAGTGTTCATGCACACAATAGTGCAACTATTGAATTCAATTGTTTCATCGCCACTTTGCACACACATCATCCACAATGAGATTATTGTAAATTAATATTGTGAATTAGTGTTGTAAAATTCCTTTTTTAATGCAATTTTATGCTATTTCTAATGTGTTTTTCTCGTTGTCCTATTTTATTGATGTCACTGCTACATAGCAGAGAAGATAAGACTTTCACTCCTGTATGCTGTACAGTATGGAGGATGTGCTAATACAAATCTGAATCTGAAATCTCAATTTACTGTAAGGAAAAAGTCTGATTAAGCTATTGTATTTACATGATTCTATACAATTACAACTCCCTTAATAATCCCCTTTACTGTACATGTGTGATGATGTGATTGATTATCAAGAGGGAATGTGTGTTTTGCTTAGAAATATTAAATGGGAACACATCTGAAAGGTTTTTTTCAAAACAATTCATTGTTTTGTATTTCTAATCAAGTACTGTAGAGCAGCAGTTTCTGCCCTTCAAGATTCCAAGCTGTTTTTGGCTGGGCTCCGCCCATACTCGCAATGCGCTTTGAGTGACAGTCACCCACAGTCTGCACTGGCAGATACCTTTTGGGGGAGAGAGAGAGATAGAGATATAGAGAGGGACTAATTAATTTCGCCGTGGGGGGCATAATCTCAAGGGACAATGCATTGGTAACTTGTTTCAAATGACAATATATACCCCCGTGAATATTATTGCACTGTACACTGGAATATTAATAATAATAATAATAATATCTTAAATGTATATAGCGCCTTTCAGGAGACCCAAGGCGCTTAACAGGTAAGGGAGGGGGACAGGGAACAACGTAACAACAAAATATTAATCAAAAGGAAAGAATATAGAGAAAATGAAAGAAAAAGGGGAAATCAGGCAGTCATTTACAAATTTGGTGAAAAGGTGGGTTTTGAGTTGGGATTTGAAAGAGTGCAGGGATGTAGCACTACGGATGTTTGGAGGGAGTGAGTTCCAGAGGGTGGGTGCGGCCACAGAGAAGGCTCTGGGACCAACAGTCCGCATGTTGGTGGTGGGGATGGAGAGGAGACCGGAGTCAGAGGACCGCAGCCTCTGGGGCGGAATCTAGGGATGGAGGAGGTCCGCTAGGTACCGGGGGGCAAGGGAGTGAAGGGCTTTGTAGGTGATGAGGAGGATCTTGAAATTGATGCAGGACTTGACTGGAAGCCAGTGGAGGTGGATGAGGGTGGGGGTGATGTGGTGCCAGGACTTGGTGCAGGTGAGAACCCTGGCAGCAGAATTTTGGACATATTGTAGCCTGTTCAGGGCATTACTGGGTAGCCCTATGGGGACAGAGTTTGCATAGTACAGACGGGAGGTGACGAAAGCATGGATGAGAGTCTCTGCTATGGAGTCGGGGAGAGATGGCCGGAGTCGAGAAATGTTCCTGAGATGGAAAAAGGCTGATTTGGTTATTGTTTTGATGTGGGAATGAAAGGAGAGGGTGGAGTCCAGTATGACGCCCAGGTTGTGAACTTCTGGGGAAGGGTATTGACAAAGGGTATTGACAAAGCCATACTTGGTCATTTACTGTACATTGGAGGGGGTTGGGTTAGGACATTTGCAGGGGCCAGTTTCGAATTGCAGTCTCCCGTAGGTGTTCTTTGAGAGTGTTTTTGAAAGTGGGTAGTGATTCACATTCTTTTACAGCTTTGGGTAGGGCGTTCCACATTGATGTGACATAATTGCTAAACGTGTTTAGTCCCTTGTTTGAGCCGAATCTGGGTTTAACATGATTTGTGGAGCTCCCTCTGGTGTTGTGATCGTGGTATTCACTGACCTTTGGGAAGTATTTTGACATGTACATGGGTACCTTGGCCGTGTAGTGTATCTTGTAGACCAGGCCCATTGCAAGTTGCTGTACTCTGTCGTCTACTCTAAGCCATCCTAGGTTGTCAAAGTGGGCAGGGGTGAGGTGGGTTCTAGGAGTCAGGTCAAGCAGTAGTCTGACCATTTTGTTTTTAGTGCCTTTGAGGTGCTTTGGTACCATGAGGTGCAAGCATAGTCGTAGTACCCTTGAATGAGTGCTCCTGCCAGAGTCTTCAGGGTATTCTTGTTTACCAGAGAGGAGATCCGGTACAAGAATCGAGTTTGTTGGTTGACTTTCTTTATTACATTGGATGCCATTTTGTCACAGGAAAGATTAGCCTCTAGGATGGAACCCAGGTAGGTAATTTCATCTTTCCTTGTGACAATATCCAGTCAACATTGACAAAACAGATTGTTTTTTCATCCGTATATTTCCGTTTTATACCGTTTTGAATATGAGTATAGTTTTGATGATTCTTAGTAATCCCAGGAAAAGACGCGATAATAGCCCTTTAGTGGAATACACTAAACACATTGTCATTTTTCGCCTGATTATCGAATCTTCCTGAAATCAACGCTAGATTATCATTATTATCCTTCCTCATGCATACATGAAATGGCCCTCGTAGCGGGGCGCTCCCCACGCCACCTCCTGCACTCAACGGTAAACAGCCACACACACACACACAGACAGCCACGATCGCGGTAGAAAGAAATATCAGATCAACGCAAGATTTCATAGAGTCCTTACCTGGTCTCTGATGTAATGCAAAAGAAATAATCCAATTATCTGATCGCCATTCCAAATACTGCTCTTGGAGGTCCATCCCACATTGCCCGGCATTGCATATGAAGGGGGGGGGGGGGGGGGGCAGCATAGCAGATGTAACGTTGTAAAGGCTCGTCCTGCCGGAGTATTTAAACCCCGCCCGCATGGCTCAGATCGGCCCTGAAAAGAAACTACACGATTTCTAATAGAGTGCAATACCGTCTGGAAGGCGTAGGCGGCGGTATTTGCCCTTTTGCGACCTCAGACCCATTCCCAATGATAACATCAGGCTGGATGGATGAAAAATGAATGGATATAGCTAATAAAAGAAATAACGATTAAAACCCGACTTTTCTCGTGATTGGCGCTGAATGAGTTAAGTGTAAAAGCAATTTTAAGATAAAGTTATATGATTCAGGATTCAATATCTAGGCTACTCATTAATTGACTGATGGAAAAAAGCATAAATAGAAACATTGTCTGCTACAAAGTGAAAACATGAACTGCTCAGAGAACATCAAATCAAAGGCAGTCAAATCAGGCAACGCAAACTGCTCCTATAGCCAGTGGCTTGTCATGAGACGAGATCATCACAGGGATTGTATCAAACGATGGCATTTTTTACGAGCGGTGGGCTAGGGGGTACAAATCTTTGCACAAATTAACCATGCCACATTAGCGAGGCTCTTGCCCGTGTCAAACTTCATTCATCCAGGCCAGCTGGCCCAGTCAATTGTTCTAAGACAAAACAGAACCAGCTGGCAAGTGCTCGTTAATAATAATTCAGTTTACCACAGTTGGAGACCTGTGTAATACATGTCTCTAGTAAACCACTTATGTTACTGCCTAATGCATACTGCCATTGTTTACATGGCTTATGCCATACTCGCATTATTGTCTTAATCACATTACAACCGCATTATTGGTGTGCATGTAACAACATAGCCAATGTGTGTTTTGGTATAAACACCACTGTAATGTGTCATACAAAACTGTTGTTTTCAAACGGAGGGTCGAGTGTATTATTATTATCATTTAGCATGTTTTGGAGACTTGCTCTCTCTCCTTTCTTTTCATCATCAAGTTACTCGAATTAAAGGAGCAGTGCTCAAATTCGAGAACCAACATCTGTCTCTTGTCGTGTCTGTTCTGCACTGCACCTGTGTCCAACACACCTACTCAGACTGTAACAGTCGAGGGATCATAGCCTTATGAACATTAAAATGCGTTCACAGAAAAAATGTGGTCTATTAAAGGAAGGCAACACCACAAAACAACATACACCTCATTTAGTAGAGCCTTAGCTGAGCATACAGTATGTGTCAGTACTATGGAGTGGATAGTAATGCTGGGCCAC
Source organism: Notolepis coatsorum (assembly GCF_963971535.1). Classification (NCBI taxonomy): domain Eukaryota; kingdom Metazoa; phylum Chordata; class Actinopteri; order Aulopiformes; family Paralepididae; genus Notolepis; species Notolepis coatsorum. Next base: position 102,491,894 of record NC_140170.1, read on the forward strand.
TATTTCTGGACTTTCAGGGTTCAATACATCAAAATGACGTCATCTGTTGTAGGGCAATATTTTTTAAACAGACTGGGGGATGGCTCTCTGTTCCTCTTGGCTCCCAGCCTCCCCCCCTTTATTTTTCGAAAATATTGCCTCAGCATTGATGACATCATCTCAACACAGTGAATCCTGAAATCCAGACTCCACAAAGCCAAAATATCCATTCAATGTTATTATTTTTATCACTTACCACTTACACATTCACCCAAGGCGCTACTAAATTAGATGTGTGTTGGTTCGCAGTGTTGCCTTTGACTGGAGGGTTGCTGCTTTGAAAAGTGTGTGTGAGGAAAGTAAATGTGTGTTGCATTTCCCGCCGTTAACATAATACCCATTGATGTGCCCTTGAGCAAAGCACTTAATCCCCAACTCCTGCCGTGACTGTAGAAGTTGTACTGGGAGCTCCCAGGTGTTATGTGTTCCATGTGTAACTCTTCCTCGACCAAAACTACACACCAATGTCCCCCCATTGTTGTCAATAAACATGGCTTCTTAATTACTCGTCTTGTTAAATAAGGGCTAAAAAGAAATTACATTTACTACAGGGGCGACAGTGGCTCAGGAGGTAGAGCGGTCGTCTGGTAATTCAAAGGTTCCCGGTTCGATTCCCACTTCTCCCGGGTAGCGTGTCGAAGTGTGCTTGAGCAAGACACTTAACCCTAACTGCTCCCGATGAGCAGGTTGGCACCTTGCATGGTTGCCTCGGCCGTCGGTGAGTGAATGGGTGAATGTGAGGAACAAAGAAATGCTAAAGCCCTTTGGATAAAAGCGCTATATACATGCACCATTTACCGTTTACATGGACATTTATTTATAGACGACAATAAGATGACAAACAAACATAAATGTGTTTGTTTGTTCTAAGGTGGGTGATTATGCCCGCCCGCCTGCCTGACTAACTGGTGACCAACTGACCTCAGTGATGCGTGGATTGGTACACCTGACATTCCTGGCGGACAGGTCCAGCCAGCGGCTGGCGTAGGGGGAGATGGGCGGGCAGTGCTGCCTCATGGTGCAGCGACCCTCGCCGCTGCACCAGCCGCACTGGAACTTGCGCTCGGCCCGGAGACACATGCCGCAGCTGTCCCGCTGGGCACTGCACTTGTAGAGCTGCACTGTGGGAGGACGGGAGGAGGAGGAGGACAGCGGGTCCAGAAAAAGAGAATCACTCTTTTCGGACATCGCAACGTTGATATTATTGAATATATCCTTGAATATGAGAATGATAGAGATAAGATAAGGCGAAATATTCATATTATCTCTAGAGGGGGGATATTGCTGTCAACAGCACTACGCAGCGGTGGTGGTTCGGGTGAGAATGTACCAAACCAAATAAGAACATAACAAGAAAAGAGATAATGAGAAACATTTCCATATGATAAAAGAAGTAAAGGTTTAGGCACTTTCCACACACGATATCTACAGATATACACAGTGAGCGAATTTGAATGTTATTATTGTACAGAGATACTATATATGTGTGATGTTATTGCTCTGAAGTACAGAAATGTGTCGAGTACATATACAGAAATATTATTCTGCAGCCTACAATGGTCGAGTGTCAAAAAAGCCACGCTTCACGGCGATGCTCAGAGAGACATGGATTCATCCCTCACCCATTGCAGCAGCACAGGTTGACTGGGTGCTTCTTGATAACAGTGGCCCTGCTATTGTGAACTTTCTCCCAAGGCGTGCTCCTTGGAGTGCATCATGCAACCTATATCCCTGCACCCCCTCCCCCCGCAGAGTGAAAGCTTTAACACTCCTCTCTGGCCCCTCCCCCTGCAGAGCGAAAGCTCTGGCCCGTGGCACCGTGATGGATGGCAGAGCACCTTTAATCCTCTCAGGATTGTCGATGATGAAATTGCCGTTCCATACGATGGAGAGGTCCGCCGCCAGGTCACTGATCTTCACACCCTCGTAGATGTACTGCGAAAGGAGAGAGAGAAATGATCAAACAGAGGAGGGGAGAGAGAGAGAGGAGAGAGAGAGAGAGAGAGAGAGAGAGAGAGAGAGAGAGAGAGAGAGAGAGAGAGAGAGAGAGAGAGAGAGAGAGAGAGAGAGAGAGAGAGAGGGGGGGGGGGGGGGAGAGAGGGAGAGGGAGGAAGGAGGGGGGGGTGAGAGGGAGGATAGGGGGTCAAACAGAGTAAGGATTGAAAAAAGATACAGTAGGGGTGAGGGAGAGGGAAAGAGAGAGAGAGTGAATCAGTGAGTGGGTTGGAGTGACCGATCATCCACATCTCAGGAAAGTGGCCTCCGCACTCATCGTTATAGAGGAGCAAGGTGTGCATTTCATTAACAAGTGTGCCGCGTCTGTCTGGCGTTCACCTTCTCACTCAGCTTCCTGAGGAGTTTCCTTTAATAGAACCTCACCTGAAACTCTCAAGGGGATCCACCGTGTTCCTGTTCTACAATATGAAGACCTAGATGTTAGTTTGAATGACATTGCCATATTCCTTTTAATAAGCAATGACATACATTAAAAGGTCACCTTGAATACCCAAAGGTAAAAAGGTGCACATACTGTATACAGATCTTCGGGAAAAAAGTTGATTGATCTCAATTTCACCAATTTATTTTGGCCATGTAATGTTGGGCCTGGTGTTTCTGACATAAATGATGTGTTACTTGACACGTCACTTGAAGCCAGGAGTGGGATTCCTTTTTCTTTCCTTCGTTTTTGTTCTCCTCTCTCTCCCTCTCCTCTCCTCTCTCTCTCCTCCCTTCTCCCTTCTCTCTCTCCTCCTTCTCTCCTCTCTCTCTCCTCTCCTCTCCCCTCCTTTCTCCCCTCTCTCCTCCTCCTTTCCCTCCCTCTCCTTCTCTTCTCCCTCCTCCTCTCCCTCTCCTCCCTCATCTCCTCTTCTCCTCCTCCCTCTCCCCTCTCCTATCCTCTCTCTCCCTCCCTCTCTCCCTCTCCTCCCCTCTCATCTCCTTCTCATCCACCCCTCTCTTCTCTGCTCTCTCTCTTCTCCTCTCACCTCCCCTCTCTTCTCTCTCTATTCTCTCTCATCTCTTTCTCTTCCCTCTCCTCCCTCTCTCCTCCTATCCTCCCTCTCTCCTCCCCTCCTTCTCCTCTCCTCCCCCTCCCCTCCTATCTCCTCTCCTCCCCTCTCCTCTCCTCCCCTTCCACTCTCCTCCCCTCTCCTCTCCTTTCTTCCCCTCTCCTCTCTCTCCTTCTCCTCTCTCTCTCCCCTTCCCTCCCTCCCTCCCCTCTCCTCCCTCCTCTCCTTTCTTCCCTCTCCTTTCTTCCCCTCTCCTCTCCTCCTCTTCCTCTCCTCTCCTCTCCTCTCCCTCTCCTCTCCTCTCCTCTCCTCTCCTCCTCTCTCTCTCTCTCCTCTCCCCCTCCCTCCCTCCCCTTCCCACTCTCTTCCCATCTCCTCTCCAATAGCAGTGCGACTCCCACTGGGAGAGCTTGAGGTCATACCGAGCTGTTCTGACACTGTACGCTGGTGCTGTTGAAGCGCAGTGCCGTGACACGGTGGCTGACGCCCTGGACCGGACCACCAGGCACTCGTAGCC
>NC_140170.1:102495657-102640988 GCF_963971535.1 Notolepis coatsorum
TTCTGGGGTTCAGGTCAAGTAGTAGTCTGACCAGTTTGTTTTGTGATGTTTGTAATTTTGTTTTAAGCGCCTTTGAGGTGCTTTGGTACCATGAGGTGCACGCATAGTCATAGTACCCTTGAATGAGTGCTCCTGCCAGAGTCTTCAGGGTATTCTTGTTTACCAGAGAGGAGATCCGGTACAAGAATCTAGTTCGTTGGTTGACTTTTTTTATTACATTGGATGCCATTTTGTCACAGGAAAGATTTGCCTCTCTAGGATGGAACCCAGGTAGGTAATTTCGTCTTTCCTTGTGACAATATTGTCACCCACTGTAACTGAGAATCCGTCGGTCTTGCTGAGTTTGTTATTTGAACCGAAGAGAATGGACTCTGTTTTGCCCATGTGTAATGATAGTTTGTTATCAGCGAGCCATATGCAGATTTTGCCTAGTTCCGTGCTGAGGGTTTTTTCAACCTGCAATTTGTTCTTGTCAGAGACCAGCAGGGCTGAGTCGTCCGCAAACAGGAACAAGTTGCAGTCACAGGCTGACGACATGTCATTTGCATAAATTAGGAAGAGTAGCGGTCCTAGTATGCTTCCTTGTGGAACACCACAGCTCACTGTGAGGGGGGGGGGATAGAGTACCGTTTACCTCTACCATCTGTTCTCTCCCCTCCAGGTAGGATTGCATCCAGCTCACTGATAGGCTATCAAAACCAATTGCTTTTAGCTTGTCAATTAGAATGGAGTGATTGACAGTGTCGAAGGCCTTTTGTAGGTCCAGCATGACCATGCCGCAGTATTTGCCAGCGTCCACCTCTTGTTTGATGTGGTCGTTCAAATAGAGGAGGCATGTGTCAGTGGAGTGGGACGTTCTGAAGCCAGATTGGAATTCGTAGATTAGGTTTTTTTCCGCCAGGTACTTTTCGACCTGTTCGTAGACTATTTTCTCCATGACTTTCGAGATGGAGGTAAGAATAGAAACAGGGCGGTAGTTGCCTGGGTCTAATTTGCTGCCCTTTTTGTGTAGAGGGGTCACTCTCGCAATTTTGAAGTCCTTGGGGACGTGCCCCTGTCTTATAGAGAGGTTTATTATGTGTGTGATGACTGGGGTGATGGCGGCTGCTGCGTCTCTGAGGAATTTGGAGGGGATGTTGTCATGGCCAGTGGCCTTGTTAGGTTGGAGGGCGCTCAGTTTTTTGAGTACCTCATCGGTTGTTACCATTTCAAGTTTGAAGTCGTCTTTGTGGACCCCTAGGTTTTTGTAGTATGCTACTATGTGTTCTACCCCATAATGCCCTGAGTGGGAGGGTAGTTTGTTTACCAGTGTTGTGGCTATGTTTGTGAAGAAGATGTTTAAGTAATTGGCTACATCCAGCTTGTCTGTGATGAGCGTGTTGTCCGTCTTTATGTTTATGTTTGAGAATCTGGTTTTAAGTTTTTTACTGCAGCCTAGTTGATTATTGAGTAATTTCCAAAGTTCGCGGGGTTTGTTTTTGTTTTCCTCAGTTTTGTCGTTGATGAAATTTCTTTTTGCGGTTCTGATCATGGTGTTTACGTCATTTCTTAGTCTGTTTCTTTGGATTTTTAGTTCAACCACGTGGGCTTGGAGTTCACTGTTTGAGCTTTTGGAAAGCTTTGTCTGACTTTTATGAAGTTCAGAGCATTTTTTGTCTCTGGTTTTCATAGCGGCCAGTATTTCAGTGTGCATCCATGCCTCAGCGCGATTTTTAACCCTGGTGGTTCTTATCGGTGCCATGTTGTTGAGTATTGCTGTGAATTTGGTTTTGAATCCAAGCCATGTTTCTTCAACCTGTGTACCACTGAGCTCATCTGACCAGTCCAAGCTCCCCAGTTCTAGGTTAAAGGCCTCTCTAGAGTAAGTTTTGAGGTCTCTAGATGTGACTGTTTTGTGACAGCCGGCCTTCTGTTTTAGCTTTTTGCGGGTACAGAAAATCATATAATGATCACTTAACCCGCATGCTATCACCCCTTTACTGGAGATCATGGACTTGTCAGAGGTCAAAATGAGGTCAATGGTGGTTTGTGTCGAATCGCATACCCTTGTGGGTTGTGTGATTAGCTGGCTGAAACCGTGCAGGTCAGAAAATCTACTGAAGGCCTTGAAGACGGGTGCTGATTTACGCAGCATATCCGTGTTCCAGTCCCCAATAAGAATTTTTTCTACCCCCTCCACCCCAGCTAAACACCCATCAAGTGTGTCATAAAAGCCACTCTGTTCTGGTGGTCTATAGATTGTGCCTACTAGTACTGGTTTCGCCCTGTCTAATAAGATTTCAATCCAAACAGTTTCAATTTCATCATGGTTAAGGTCAGTACGGTTGATGTATTTGGTATCCTTGTGTATATACACACAGACGCCACCTCCATACTGGTTCCTATCCCTCCTGACTATTGAGTCGTTTTCAATTTCAATCTCTGGATCCTGTACAGATGAGTCTAATTTTGTTTCTGTGAAACACAATATGTTAGCCTTACCGTTTAAAAACAACTGTTTGATTTCAGCCAGTTTAGGTCTCAGGCTATTTGTATTTAGATGAAATATGTGAAGTCCATTTTTGCTTGTAATAAGATTGACGTCGTCACAGTTGAGGTAACTCTGTTCAATTGTGTCCTGTCCTGTGGTGGGGGGAGGGGGGGCGTTGTTGCTGTTTGTGCCGTGGGTGGGGAGGGGGGGAGGGGGTGATGCTTTGTCCTTTGCTGGAGTCTGTATTCCTCTGTGTGAAAGCCCGCGATGTGGGGGGGGGGGGCTGGTTGATTACAGATATGTCTGATTGTACTCCATTGTGGGGGAGGGGGGGTGCCTTTTGTCCTGGCCTCGGCCCGGGTGCGTGAATATTAAAGGCAACCAACTTGTGTTCGGCTTTTCTCTGATTGGCCGCGCCCCCCCGCCCCCACGCGCAGGCAAGCGCAGCCGTCCCACGTCCCAAATGAAATCCAAAGAGCAAGCGCGGCAGCGCGGGCAACCAACTTTGGGCTGCTGTTCCAACGCACTTGTGTTGGGCTGCGGTAGCAGTGGAGCGCTGCTGACTGATTATTATGTTTCGCGTTTTTAACAACCAACGGTAGATTCACTCGTCACTGTACATGTATAAACAAAGCCCATACAGTTATGAAATAATAAACACTGTTGTGTTGGGCTGCGGTAGCAGTGGAGCGCTGCTGACTGATTATTATGTTTCGCGTTTTTAACAACCAACGGTAGATTCACTCGTCACTGTACATGTATAAACAAAGCCCATACAGTTATGAAATAATAAACACTGTTGTGTTGGGCTGCGGTAGCAGTGGAGCGCTGCTGACTGATTATTATGTTTCGCGTTTTTAACAACCAACGGTAGATTCACTCGTCACTGTACATGTATAAACAAAGCCCATACAGTTATGAAATAATAAACACTGTTAGGACTCGCAATAATAAACACTGTTACGACTATCTGACTCTTAATAATAAACACTAGTGTTAGGACTATCTGACTCTTACTAATAAACACTGTGTTAGGACTATAAACACTGTTAGGACTATCTGACTCTTAATAATAAACACTGTTACAGTGTTAGGACTATCTCGAGTCACGCGTCACTACTGTAACTAGAAACTCTGGGTGTCACTGTACATCAGTAACGTTATTTCGCGTTTTTAACGTCAGCGGGGCGATGCGGTGGTTTGTCGCCGGCTTCCGTGCACCGCCGCCGGCTCTACTCGGCCCAGCTCCAGCAGCAGCAGCCGTTCCTCCGTTGTAGAACGAAGCCCTTCAATGACAGAGCTCTCATATTTTGCGAATGCATAAACTATGTCTTAAATTATGGCTGAGAGCTCTGTCATTGAAGTGGGTGGTGGCAGCTTACTAACAGTAGCGATTTTTATTGTTTTGTCATGACCAAACATAATCCCAACATAGATAGGAGGTGTACTGTATGTCAAATGTCGGTCATGTGGTGGAAGTGTTTAGTACAGTCACACAACAGAACACCGCTGGTTCGACCAGCGCTTTTGCCGCGTCTCTCTTTGTGCGAGGGCGTGTGCTAGTGCATTGATTGATTGGCCGTGTGGCCAATCAGAGAAACGCTGAACGAAAAGCTGAACACAAGTTGGTTGCCTTTAATATTCACGCGGCCCGGGTAGACTAGCTGGCATGGCGGCCTTGGCGGGGCCAGCCAAGCTAACCGTCGGGTCCTTGGTGACATTGATGTCCCGCGCCGCTCTCCCTTTAGCCACTCGCCGAGTCCGCTGGGGCTTCTGTGAGGGTATGTCGCCGCTTGCTGGTCGGCTGGTGCAACTGCTGGCTGAAGCGTCAATTGCGTGGATGCTGTTGATCTCCGGCGCCGGTGTGAGGAGCGATGCCTCGCTGTTTTGTCCCTGCGACGTGCTGGGCGCCTCGGTTGTGAACCCCGGTTCCTTCCCTCTCGCTGTGGCCTCTCGTGGGTTCTTTTGCAGAGGTGGCAGAGGAGGAATGTTGCCGTTGATCATGTCGTTAGCCGCAGTATGTGTGGGTAGCCGTTGATCTGTTGTGCTGGCTGCTGCTTCTTGGGTCAGCAGATTTGACTGTAGTCTCTGGTTCCGTGTCATTACGGGACCAGGGTTCTGATGAATGTCACCCGACATGAGCAGATATAATAAAAACATTGATCTCTTATTACACTTGCCTGCCGGGGGTAATTTCTTTCGTTCCGGATTTGCAGTAAGTACTGTGTGGATGGTCGTGGCTCCGAAGGCTGGATGTTTCCTCTCCGAGCCCGTTAACAAATAGAAGTCGCAATGGGACTGCTGTTTTACGTTTTCGCTACCCTCCACTTCTGTCTGGAGTTGCTGCTGAGTGTGTGCCCGCTCATGTTAAAGTGTTAAGTGGCTGCTCGTGTGTGAGCGTGCACAGTGTGCGTGTCGTGTGTGTGTTCATGTGTGCTTGTGTGTGGACAGTTCAATGTTCTGAGCACTCAATGTTCATTGTTCATGGCTCTGATGGCCTGGGGGAAGAAGCTGAGCCTAAGCCGCTCTGTCCTAGTAGCTGGGGTTCGCAGGCGTCTGCCTGACCTCAGCAGCTGAAACAGGCTGTTATTGGGGTGGTGAGGGTCTTTCATTATCCTGTAGGCTCTGGATTTGCACCTCTTGTTGTATAGAACCTGCAGGGGGGGTAGTGCAATACCCGTGGTACGCTCGGCTGAGCGCACCACTCTCTGTAGGGCCTTCTTGTCCTGTGCCGTGCTGTTTCCATACCAGGCAGTGATGTTTCCGGTCAGGATGCTCTCTACAGCTCCTGAGTAGAAGGACTGGAGTATCTTTCCCGATACTCTGAACTTCCTTAACTGTCTCAGGTGGTAGAGACGCTGTTTCGCCTTCTTTACTACTGTGTCTATGTGTGTTGACCATGTCAGGTCCTCTGAGATGTGGACCCCCAGGTACTTGAAGCTGCTCACCCTGTCCACGGTAGCCCCGTTAATCATCAGTGGTGTGTGCGTCTCCTGCTGTCCTCTCCTATAATCCACGATCAGCTCCTTGGTTTTACCAATGTTCAGGAGCAGGCTGTTGTCCTGGCACCAGCGTTCCAGTACCTCAACCTCCTCCCGGTAGGCCTTCTCGTCGTTGTCCGAGATCAGCCCCACCACCACCGTGTCATCTGCGAACTTCACTATGGAGTTGGAGCTGAACTTGGCCACACAGTCGTGTGTGTAGAGTGAGTACAGCAGGGGGCTCAGAACACAGCCCTGGGGGGACCCGATGCTCAGGGTGATGGTGTTGGAGGTCTGACCCCCCACCCTGACCGCCTGGGGTCTTTCGCTCAGAAAGTCCAGTACCCAGGCGCTCAGGGCGGAGCTCAGACCTAGCTCGATCAGCTTGTCCACCAGTCTGGTGGGGACTATGGTGTTGAACGCTGAGCTGTAGTCAATGAACAACAGTCTCACATAGCCCCCCTTCTGACGGTCAAGGTGCGAGAGGGTGCTGTGCAGTACCTGGGAGACCGCGTCGTCGGTGGACTTGTTTGTCCTGTATGCAAATTGCATAGGGTCCATATCACTGGGGAGGGAGGCACAAATGTGGTCCTTGACCAGCCTCTCGAAACATTTCATGACCACAGAGGTGAGTGCCACCGGTCTGTAGTCATTTGGACATGCTGGGGAGGGTTTCTTCGGCACAGGGATGATGGTAGACATCTTGAAGCAGGCAGGGACTACCAGCATGTGGTAGTCTACACCCTCCCCAGACCGACAGTAGGGCAGCATGTGGTAGTCTACTCTACACCCTCCCCAGACCGACAGTAGGGCAGAGCAACAACCAGGGCGGAATTGGCATAAGGCAAAGAAAAAAGGCAATCTTACAAAAAACACAGCTGACAATCACAACATTAAATAAAAATCTGATGAATTAATATATCCTAGAGTGACAGGGAGCGAGAGATAAAGAGAGAGAGAGAATGGAGGATGAACCCTCAACTGTGTGGCTCAGCGGAGTAGCAATACAATCGTCAAATTTGCTGACGACACAGTGGTGGTGGGCCTGATCTCTGCCAACGACGAGAGGGCCTACCTGGAAGAGGTCAAGGTCCTGGCGGGATGGTGCCAGGAAAACAGCCTCTCCCTGAACGTCAGCAAAACAAAGGAGATGATTGTGGACTTCAGGAGGTCGGGGGTCAAGGACTACAGCCCCCTCAGCATCGACGGGGCACCGGTTGAGAGAGTCAACAGCTTTAAGTACCTCGGAGCCTACATATCCGAGGACTTGACATGGACCACACACATTAACAGTGTTGTGAAGAAGGCACGACAACGCCTCTACTTCCTCAGGCGCCTAAGGAAGTTCCAAGTCAGCCAGAAGATCCTTAAGAACTTCTACTCATGTACAATAGAGAGCATCTTGACCGGCAACATCACCTCCTGGTTTGGGAATAGCACTGCACAAGACCAAAGCAGACTACAAAGAGTGACACGTTCAGCCGAACGCACAATTGGAGGGGGGCTCCCCACCCTCCAGAACATTTACTACAAGCGTTGCAAGGGCAAGGCTAAGAGAATCATTAAAGACTCCAGTCACCCGAACAACTGCCTCTTTGAACTGCTGCGGTCAGGCAAGCGATACAGGAGTCTCAAGGCGAGCACAGAAAGACTCAGAAGAAGCTTCTATCCCCAGGCCATCAGGCTGCTAAACGAACAATGAATGAACACTACACAACAACAACCACCAAACGCACATAGCACACACATCCACACGCACACACTCACTTTAAACAAACACACTGTAGCACCCACTCCACGCACTTATAGCACACACCCACTTTAAACAAACACACTGTAGCACCCACTCCCCACACTTTATATTTATGGATGAAGGATTGCACTACAACTCGTACACCTTACTGTAAATTGTACCTAAAATTGTACCTCATCCCATTTCTGCTTTGCACTAGATAGTACTGTACATTAGTACACTGCATAGTATTGTGTATTGTATATTATATGGTAACTCAGAACATTGTACATATGTCTATACCGAACACTGTGACCTCATTTTCTTCTTCTAAATTCATGCTATATTATGTTATTATGTTATTTGATACTATCTTGTCTAGCACAGTCTCTGGAGCGTAACAGTAAGAAGCATTTTGTATGAAAGTATTCTGTACTTCTGTATGACAACTATTAAAGAACTTGAACTTGAGAATGATGGAATCAGTGAAAGGAGAAAGAAAGAATGAGGAACATTCAACACATTGATAAAACGTTTGTAAAAAGAGACATCATGTGCAATTTTCTGTTGATCCCCTGTTGATCCCTGCTGTCTGTGCTCACCTTGTCCCTCTGGTATCTGCGGGACGTCCTTGCTGTCTGGGGACAAACACATCACCCTGTTCCCTTTGACGTGGCCGTCCACCTGGGCCTGCTGGCCAAAGGAGCAGGTGATCCCTGCCGAAAGGTCTGGCACGTTGTTTACCTCCAGCAGCAGCTACAGGAGAGGAGAGACATGGACAGAAAAATCGACAGTCAATTCTCATGCACTGTGCCGCCTGTTGCAGTCAGGACAAAAACCTTGTATCTCCAAAAGTCAAAAGGGTAAGCTTGGAGAGAGATTCGCGTAGCCATACCTCTCTCCACACTACGTTACACTGCATTAGCAACGTGCCAGCACTGGAAAGAGGTCTGGCTGAACCTATTATCAATCCGGTATAGGGGGGGGGAATGCTCTGGCTTGTTTGTATTTCTTTAAACCAATCACAATCATCCTTTTCTTGCCTGACAGCAGCTAATCCCAGGATGCAGCGACGCCGGTGCCCTTGCAAAATAGTGTCACAGAGAGCGGAAGGGGAGGAGAATTCTGACTGAAATAGTCGGACAATGTCATGCTTATACCCGTAGTCTATATCCCGTGAGTCAGACTAGCTTCTCAAGAATTAATAGAAAAATAACGACATTTTGGGATGTATTTCTTATGTTATATATTGGGTTCTAAATGGGTTTAATTTGCCCTGGGGCCATGCAACATGCTCAAGACATGGAATGAATGAGTGAATCATGGAAGGGTTTGATTCAAGTAAAAGAACATGAAAATAACCAAAATTGGAAATAAGTGTTTTTTTGCCTGACAGCAGCGATGTACCGGTAGCAGTATACGTCTACTTACAGTGATTGCTTATAAAAACAGCATTGTGAGTGGAATGACAACATAGTGGAATGAGAAGTGGACTCACAGGCACACTGTGTGCTGACACAGCAATGCTGTCGGGGTGAGCGATAACCTTCACACAACGGTCGATATCAGTGGCGAAGCGGAAGGCCTCGTCCGCCCTTTCACAGCGGTCCCTCCTGGAGCAACTGGAGAGCAAGAGGTTACAACTGTTAAGACTAACCATGTACCTAGACAAATGTATATATCGCTAGTTAATTAAAAGAATATTAGCACTGTATTGTTAAGTTAAAACCATTTTACAGTTGCTCTGTCATTTTCCGTATACATAATTACAATAATTACATATTTGTATTTGCTTTTAGTTTTTGGAATAGAAACAATAGCCACATTACAATATAAAAAGAAAAAGAAAAAAACATACATAAACATTATTAGCAAACAGGCAGCTGCTTAAAATAAAGCCCCAATGCAAATGTCCCTGTGATATGCTACAAATATAAACAAACATTCTTGTAATGTTTGTTTATATTTTGTAGCATATGTGTAGGCATGGATTCTTACATTAAATAAATGGGTAACACTTTATAATAACACTCAGTTAAAAGACCTTTATAAGGTATTTGTAGATAATGAACTAATCATGAACAAATCATTTATATACATTCATAAATTATTATTAATTCATGTATAACTATATTTGTGTAACATTTACAAATTAGTTCTACATTATTTATAACTCATTATCAACGTTGTTTGTACTTGATTTGTTCATCATTAAATAATGTTGTTTAATGTCTAGTGCTTTGAAAAATGGATATGAAAAAACTAGTATACTGTACCTCCATTTATTTGTTCATGTTCAATAAATGATTTGTTAAGACATTCATAAAACATCTATAAATCATTTACATATGCTATTGTGTGCCCTAATCTAAAGTGACGCCTATTTATCATTAACAAATGTCTAATAGTTTGTTTATTTGTGGACTTTTATGAATACACATGAAGCAATTACCAGACTTGTCTTTTCATGTTTAACAAATGATTTGTTAAGACATTCATAAAACATCTATAAATCATTTGCAGATGCTATTGTGTGCCCTAATCTGAAGTGAAGCCTATTCATCATTAACAAATGTCTAATACAGTTAATTATTTGTTTACTTTTTCATCACCTGTTACAAATGTTGTAGACAACTTTCGGATACACCCTTCTTTGTGACATCAAACAGTGACAGAATTAGGACTATAGATAAATGCAATTGTATTAACATATAAAATACATGTGCATAACATTATAGTGTAACGAGGGGGGGCAAAAGGACCCAGGAGTACCCTGGCCAGGTATTGACAGAGTATGCATTTATCTATAGTCCTAATTCTGTCACTGTTTGATGTCACAAAGAAGGGTGTATCCGAAAGTTGTCTACAACATTTGTAACAGGTGATGAAAAAGTAAACAAATAATTAACTGTATTAGACATTTGTTAATGATGAATAGGCTTCACTTCAGATTAGGGCACACAATAGCATCTGCAAATGATTTATAGATGTTTTATGAATGTCTTGACAAATCATTTGTTAAACATGAAAAGACAAGTCTGGTAATTGCTTTGTGTGTATTCATAAAAGTCCACAAATAAACAAACTATTAGACATTTGTTACTGATGAATAGGCTTCACTTTAGATTAGGGCACACAATAGCATCTGCAAATGATTTATAGATGTTTTATGAATGTCTTAACAAATCATTTGTTGAACATGAACAAATAAAATGGAGGTACAGTATAGTAGTTTTTTCATATCCATTTTTCAAAGCATCTACAAATGTGTTACTACACATTAAAGAAGATTATTTAATGATGAACAAATCAAGTACAAATAGTGTTGATAATGAGTCATAAATAATGTAGAACTAATTTGTAAATGTTATACAAATATAGTTATAAATGATTTAATAATAAATTACGAATGTATATAAATGATTTGTTCATGATTAGTTCATTATCTACAAATACCTTATAAAGGTATTATAACTGAGTGTTATTATAAAGTGTTACCAATAAATGTAACACATTCTTGTAACACATTTAGGGAGACGGGGGGTCAAGTCTAGCTCTAATATAGTCCATAAATGGACTCGTGGTTGAGTAGACTTCCAATGAAGAAGGGTCCATTTCTGTGCTAGCAAGCAACGTGACAGATTTTGTTATGTGGAGTTTAGTTACTGAGAGATTATCATTGTTTTCTCCCACTATACAGTACCAAAAATAGCTATCGTAGGATCTGGTTGAATTACCGTTTCGAAAACATATGATAGTGTTTTAAAAATGTAACCCCAGTGGAGTAAAAATGTAACTCCAGTGGAGTGTAGGCATGGAGTAGACCAGTGTTTCTCAAAGTGGGGGGCGCGCCCCCCAGGGGGGGCGCAGAGGCATCACAGGGGGGGCCTTGAGATTTATAAAAAAAATTAATAAAAAAAAAAACGTTTTATTTTTTTTATTTTTTTTCTTACAGAAAATTATCACTAAAGTGCTATCTGTTGCAGCTGCACTGTTCTCCATGAAAATACCATTTCTCAAAATCTGAAAATTATTATTTTATAAAACACAGAAAAGAATCACCAAGTTACTCTGGATAAAAAAAAAACTTTACAGACAACATTGAGACAAAGCTTCCTGACACATCTCCATCCAAACTCTTGGAAGAACTCTTTGAAATCTCATCTGATACCACCTAGAGAGCTAGTTTCAGAGTGTGGTGCTGAGTACCAAGTATCTCATCTCATGGCCCACCAAGTATCTCATGATGCAGCAGTTAAGGTGTTGATACCATTCAGCACCACATATCTGTGTGAAGCTGGCTTTTCATCCATGACAGCTCTGAAAACAAAATATAGGGCCAATTTGAAAGGTCACGATATTGGTGTTATTTCAATACATTTAAACATGGCCCATTTCATATTGATTTCATATTTTGTTGGGGCGAGGGGGGGGGGCCCAAAATATTTTTGTCCGCCAAAGGGGGACCTGACAGAAAAAGTTTGAGAAGCACTGGAGTAGACAGTCCACTCCGAGCTCTCAAAAATGTTAAGTAATTTTCTACTTTTTGCCCACCGTTTAGGTGCGCTAACTGATTTATGAACTCTTTGCAACACTGTTTTTGACCGAAACATGTCATCTTCCAACAAAACGACGAGGCTAACAACAAAGAAAGACGATGGCAAGAAGGACGAGGTAGCGGCTAGCTCTCCTAACATGGCCACCATAGCTACCATGCTGGACGAGCACCGAGCGGCTGTTGGCAGACTTCAAAGTGACCTTCATAGTTATTGGACAAAATCCAAACCACAGTCTCAGATTAAGAACAGAGGACACTATACCTCCATCCTAAACTCAAACGTTTTTTTCTTTTTTCTTCTCTCTCTCATGACTGATCAGTTGCCTGTTTTAATAGACTTTGAAACTGAAAGTCACAGTTTAGCTTGTCACTTCCCCCCTCTTCCTTCCCATTTTTGTTCATTTCAGGCGGACAAGTGATTTGTAGGTTAATCCGTGAAGGAGTTACACTAACAAGTAAAGTATATTGATGTGGGTGTACACACTGGGAGCTCTAGTAGAGTAAAATTATACAGGATCTATAGTGAATTACAATAATGTATACGTTATTCATATTGCATTCTACATTTTGGCAGTTAAATGATTACTGTACAAATTATTATGGGGAGAGCTATACATGGCCTGTTGTACATTATTCATTGGGACATTGTGTGCTTTATAGGTCATGTTCACCCCCCCAAGTAACTTTTTGTCGAGCCAGTGAATAACCCCCACCCCCCTCCCTTTATTTTTTCTCCACTCTTATAGTCCATGAGACAAAATAGGGGTCACCGGTACCATCTGCGAGGACTAATTCTCACAGTGATTTTTGACATGGTATAACCCCATAGAATAGCAGGCTTATAAATTACCTTATTATAGCCAATTCGCACATTTATATATATATATATATATATATATATATATATATATATATATATATATATATATATATATATATATATATATATATATATATATATATATATATATATATATATATTATCTTTCAAATGGCAGAGTTCAATTTGGATTTAGTATCACCAGGCGTGCATATGAACAGATAATGAAATCTACTGTAATCTACTGTACTTTTTTATTTTCACCACGGTGCAACCGTTTTGAAACAAATTCCAGATCTAATTGTTGCTGCATGCTAACAATAGGGAAGAGAAACTAACTGTGTTTCAATATTTGTCAATAACGTTACGTTTTGTGGTATATTATCCCGAATAATAAGAGTTATTAAAAAAATGCATACAGAACTATGAACCTTGAACCCCTAGTGTTAGAAAATATGTGATAGCCTTGCAGTGGTGGTAGCTATCTGTGTGTTATCACTCCATTCATAACCCCATGCCAAAACACACTTGCCAAAAACTATTCATAGAACAGAATAAAGCATTCTACTTCAAACAAAAGAGGCTTCTCTCTTATTATTGACACTTTCTCTTGGTGGGACTTCTTTTAATTTTTTTTTATTATCTTCACAAATGTTATCTATTACTGGCAGTGACAACACAGTGACTATACATTATATAACATGTACTTCCATTTTAACAAACGTTTCCTCTGTACATAAAGAGTGAATAGCCTACCATGTTTACTATATACACATAGATTCAAAACCAAAGATAAGATAAGATATTCCTTTATTGATCCCCTTGGGGAAATGTAGGCATCATAGGCAGCATGGGGAGGGGGAGGGGAGGTACAGGTAGTAAAAAGCAGTGTAAACAATATAACAAATCAATATAATTAACATAATTAACTCTGGACATGTGCATGATTTGCAACACCTGAGACCCCCACAGTGTGGCTCTCTGCAGACCAGGTGAGTACACAGCTGAGCAAGTTACACGCAGGCAAGGCTGCGAGTCCTGATGGGGTGAGCCCAAATGTACTCAAAACCTGTGCCTGTGTGATGTGCTCCAGCTCATATTCAATATGAGCCTGAGGCTGCAGAGAGTCCCGACACTGTGGAAAACCTTCTGTGTGGTCCCTGTCCCTAAGTGCCCGCGTCCCAGCACGTCCAAGGACTACTGGCCGGTGGCTCTAACCTCTCATATAATGAAGACCATGGAGAGGTTAGTCCTGGAGCAACTCCGCCCGGTGATCAAACCCCACCTAGACCCACTCCAGTTCGCCTACCAGCCCCGACTGGGGGTAGAGGATGCTGTCATCTACCTCCTGAACCGAGCCTACACTCACCTAGACAAGCCGGGGAGCACTGTGAGAGTCATGTTCTTTGACTTCTCCAGTGCTTTTGATACCATAAGGCCTGGGCTGCTGGGTGAGAAGTTGGAGGCAATGCAGGTAGAGGCCCCCCTGGTGTCCTGGGTTGTTGACTATCTGACGGGCAGCCCACAGTACGTGCACCAGTGGAGGTTATTGCATGACAACTAGTGAGGCTAGTGCTTCACTAGTAATATACAGCAGAAGAAAAAAAGTAATATTATTATTAATATACATACATATATATATTTTTTTAAATTATTATTATACATTTTCTTTTTATTAGAAATGTTTTCCTCTATGAAAAAAACAATGCCAGTGAATTTTTTTTTTCTTCAAAAATGTCCAAGTGACAGCTCTGAGCTCTCTGACCAGGCCTGATCCCATAACAGTATAATGGCCAGGTGTCAATCACTCACTGCAAAAATAGTTGCACGGGTTGGGCTTAAGAATATAATTATCCAATCAAAATAGTGTATTTGAGTTTAAAAAAGGCGGGTAGTGAGGTTTAGCGCACTTGATTGATTGGCGTTCACGCCGTGCCACACAAACTTAAGATCCAATCAGAGATGCACAGTGATATCGACCAGAACTCGGCCGTCGGCAAACTGCCTGAGACTTTCTTTTATTTTTTCCTCTTTTTTTTTTTTTTTATGTTGAATGAATTTGAGTTTTTAAGAACATGTTTATTATAAAAGCGAACAGTTTTAGTATCTATAAAGGTAAGATTACTTTGTGTAAAGTCATCCTGTTTAGAGACTTTGTCTCACGGCTCAGCTGTCCTCGCGGGGGAGGAGTTAGATTTACATGTGAATGAATGCAGGGCTCGTTCTGCTTTGTTTACAAAATTAGCTGTTTAGCCATTAGCCATTAGCTGCTAAACTAGCGTTAGAGTCGAGGAAAAGCAATTGATGCTTTGGATCTAATGAACGAGGGCCTATTGGACTCAAGTGGATTTCGTGGAGGGGATGTGTCATCATGCGTTTATAGGTAAGTGCAAAATAAGTCTCTCCTCTCGATCTAACGTTAGCTAGCCGCACAACCGGTAGCTAAAGTGACTGTCTATGAAGTATACACTTGATAACTGGTGATGTGCTGCTCTCACTCTCGC
Organism: Notolepis coatsorum; assembly: GCF_963971535.1. Classification (NCBI taxonomy): domain Eukaryota; kingdom Metazoa; phylum Chordata; class Actinopteri; order Aulopiformes; family Paralepididae; genus Notolepis; species Notolepis coatsorum. Next base: position 102,510,723 of record NC_140170.1, read on the forward strand.
AACTGTGTATGTGTCCCGCATTTCACTGTATGCCCTGGTATGTATGTGACAAATAAACCTCTTGATTCTTGAGTTAGTTACTGTAGAGCAGACATCATCTATATCAGCTGGTTGTACTAGTAGAGCTTTGGTTGAGAGAGATACAGTGCTGTGTAACTAGGAGGGATATGAGGACTGTGTGTAACTAGGAGGGATATGAGGACTGTGTGTAACTAGGAGGGATATGAGGACTGTGTGTAACTAGGAGGGATATGAGGACTGTGTAACTAGGAGGGATATGAGGATTGTGTGTGTGTGTGTAACTAGGAGGGATATGAGGACTGTGTGTCACTAGGAGGGATATGAGAACTGTGTGTAAGTTAGTACTCTCACCAGTATCTCACTATGATTATAGTTAGTGCTTTCATCACTATACAACTATGGAAAATGAAAATGCAGACATCTGGCACAAACCGCTGTGCGGGGACACAGATGTGTTTGAAACAGTGAGGATGAGAAATGGTCTGATCTTGCTGTAAACAAATAGTTTTTTATTTGCCTTCTTGACTAAGCTATTGTTGTGATGTGTGTAAGTGAGGTGTGTGTCAAGAGTTACTCCAAGGTATTTATTACTAGTGCCTGTTGTCTTTAACTGTAGTGTCTGTCTGCTGTCTTCATAACCACACTGTGTCTGTACTTCTTTATTATCTCCCATCCTCCCCAATTTTTGAACTCACCAGCCACTACTGACACACACATTGGGGGATGTTTTATAAATATAATATAATATAATAATTTGTGCTTCACCAAAAAATAATTTCAGCAGCCGCCACTGACGTGCACCTACTGAGCTGTGTGTCAGACAGACTGGTCAGCAACACCGGGGCCCCGCAGGGGACAGTCCTCTCTCCCTTCCTCTTCACCGTCTACACCAACAACTTCCACTATCGGTCATCGAGTCGTGCCACCTTCAGAAGTTTTCTGATGACTGCGATAGTGGGATGTATAAAGGACGGTGACGAGAGGGAATACTGGGAACTGGTAGTGGACTTCGTCACATGGTGCAATAAAAACCACCTGCAGCTAAATGTGACGAAGACCAGGGAACTGGTGGTGGAGCTGGGGAGGAGGAGGAGTGCACCTGTGACCCCCGTTTCCATCAGGGGTGTCGATGTGGACATGGTTGAGGTGTACAAATACCTCGGTGTGCACATCGACAACAAACTGAACGGGTCAAAACATGCAGAGGTACTGTACAAGAAGGGCCAGAGCTGACTCTACTTCCTCAGAAGGCTGAGATCCTTCAATGTCTGTACAAGGATGTTGAGGATGTTCTATGAGTCGGTGGTGGCGGGCGCCTTCTTGTACGCTGTGACCTGCTGGGGCAGCGGACTGAGAGCAGGGGACACAAACAGGCTGGATAAGCTGGTCAGGAAGGCCAGTAGCGTGGTTGGGGTGGAGCTGGACTCCCTAGCGAGGGTGGCGGAGAGGAGGAGCCTTGCTAAGCTCCAGGCCATCAGGGAAAACCCCTCCCACCCACTATACACAGACTTGGCTGATAGGAGGAGCATGTTCAGTGCTAGGCTCACACTACCTAAATGCAGCACTGAACGGCACAGGAAGTCCTTCATTCCAACAGCCATCAGACTATACAATGCATCACTGTGCCTCACTGCATCACTGAGCACAGAGTGACAGTTACCATCTTCCTGGACTCTTACTTTTGAAACAGCACTGTGCAATACTACACCTACTGTAGACCTCAGTATATTTTTACTGTATTTATTTACTGTATATTTTATTCCATTTTTATTCTACTCTTATCTTAGGCAATTTGATTTGTTTTGTTATTCTTATTCGTGACCTGTTCTGTCTAAATGTTTAATGTTGAGCGATTTGCAGTGTCAAATTTCCCTCTGGATAATAAAAGTATTTCTATTCCATTCTATTCTTCTATTCTATTCTATTCTATTCTATTCTATTCTATTCTATTCTATTCTATTCTATATGGGCAACAAGGTGTGAGATGAGGGTATGTATGCCCTCTCAGTTATATTTGCCCTACAATAAATAGTTACAATATATAATCTAATCCAATCATCTAAATCTAATCTAATATATAATCTGAAAAAACTAAAATCTAAATGCTAAATGTATGCAATATATAATCTAATAATCCAATAATCTAAATATAATCGAATATATAATTAAAAAAAATGCTAAATGCTAAAATGCTAAATATATGATCTGATGAAGTATACAGTATTCACATAAGGTGCGGTATGCATAAGGTAGTATATTGTCCTTTTAGGTTCCTAGTAGTTGGATGTTAGGCAGCAGTCCCTGCCCACTGTTGTGGAGCCTGATGGCCGCTGGTATGAAGGACTGGCCGAGGCGGTTAGTTGAGTGTCGGGGGGGTATGTGTCTGTGACTGAACGTGCTTCTCATCTTCTTCTTCTTCTTCTTCTTCTTCTTCTTCTTCTTCTTCTTCTTCTTCTTCTTCTTCTTCTTCTTCTTCTTCTTCTTCTTCTTCTTCTTCTTCTTCTTCTTCTTCTTCTTCTTCTTCTTCTTCTTCTTCTTCTTTCTTCTTCTTCTTCTTCTTCTTCTTCTTCTTCTTCTTCTTCTTCTTCTTCTTCTTCTTCTTCTTCTTCTTCTTCTTCTTCTTTGAGACTGATTTACATGACAATATTCCTATTGGCTCTCAAATATTGAAAACATTTCTGAAATATTTATTTAGTGTTCTGAATGGAGTGATAAAACACATGAAGCTACCAGCGCTGCAAGGCTGTCACATATCTTCTATCTCTAGAGGTATACTAGGGATGTATACCTTGACAAAAATCACTATGAGCATTAGTCCCCTCAGCCTGGTGGCACCGACCAAGCCAACTATTGTATTTAAGCAGACATATAATATGTAGGCTGTTTTGTGAAGCTGTTAGCACCTTAAAGACAGTTTTGATTGTTCCAAGATGTGTGTCTATGAAGAGGAATAACACTAACATGTAAAGTTACATTTCCTTACACCTATATGCTTTGTTGGTCAAGGGAGATTACTACTCTACTTATTAAAAGGAAGATATTGATACATAACCTATTATACATTCCATGGGTTATACACATTCCCTTCGACTCACATTTCACTATGTCGGGTTCTCAGTGACCAATCCATCCTCTCCTTGCAGTAGGGGAGGCAATTTATGAATGTGAATTTATATGTGGGACTGGGGTTGAGTGGAATAGAGTAATGTATAGTCTAGTGCAGTGCTATCTTAAAAGCGCTGATAGGAAGTCTTGTGTAGTTAAAAATAATAATAATAATAATAATAAAAAACACACACAAGCATTCTCTGCAGTAGGGTTACACAGACCTTTGGGAATGTTCTGTTAGGGAAGTTATATTTTATTTATTTATTTTACTTTCTTTTGTTTATTGTCTTTTTGTCTTTTGGGTCATCTATCATTAAAATGTCAGAGGCGGCCAGAGGGGCTACTATTTTGATTCACAGGAATGCCTCCTTTGAACCCCAACACTGTTCCAGTTGTCCTGGCCGGTGTGTATGCACCCAACTGGGATGATGAAAAGTTCAAATATAGGGTTAACGGGAGGTGGGTGATTGGGTTATTTGAACAAACAATATACAGACTTTCCATAATGAAAAATGTCAATCTCCTCTGTTTATTTTTGTAATGAAAAAGAGATTTATAAAAACTCCAATAAGTGCACAATTTTGAACATTGTCAGAATTAGTGTGCTAGAGAGGCTGGTAAAAGATTGCATCTGTCACAGATGGGATCTACATTTGGAAACATTTTAGAGTTTGACTTTTGAAAAATGTAGGCGATGCAGCACCTTAGATTGAATGGGGCCATGCAAAGCACAGATTGAGGCCACATCTACCCCTTTTAGAACTTCTCCCCATTGCAGTCAAAGACACTCCCCTCCCATGCACAGTATTTTTATGATCATATAGTTTACATAAGAGAAGAACATGACCATATGACCAGACAAGCTACGTCAGGCCAATGTACAGTTTATTCCCCCTCAAATGTATATACTCTCTTTTTAGACTCTTTTTGTACTCACAAACAGTACTGTATATTTGTCGATCTGGTATGTCATAAATGTCTAGATGTAACAGTACTGTCTATCTGTATGTCATGTATGTCATATATGTTATGATGAATTGAAAATGGGGGACCCTGATGTAAACCAGACGAAAGTCTTTCTCTTGTCTGCATCCCCTTAACAATTGTGTGTATTGGGCTCTATTGTATTGTACCCATTCTGCAATCTGTTAATACAATTTTCAATCAATCAATCAGGCCATCTACTGGCTAGGGATGGGCATTTTAAAGAAAAATCCAGATCGATTGATCGCATGCTATACTCAATTGATCGTGTATTACTCGAAAAGGGAATATATTAGATTTATTTTTTATTTTTTATATACTTATTTTTGTTCATTCACGTATATATGTTTAAGGAAACCAACAAACAGTTATAATCTTACACATACATGTGAAAAGATATGCAACATATTTTTTTTTTTTTTATTATTATTTATCATTTCGATTTTTAAAATCTTTTTTTTCTTCTCATAGCTACAAGTAATCGATTAATCGATTACTCATGCCCATCCCTACTACTGGCACTAGGTATATAAAGAGCCTTAATATTATCTAGGCCTTTCTCATAAAGTATGAGTATGTCAACACAGTCATCCATGATGGCGGGGGACAATACATGGCTGGTATGAACAGGGGCAAGCAGAGCCTTTTTGCCATCCATAGTTTTTCCTGATATTAGACTGTTACAATGGGGTTATTCTTAACATAATGTAATGCCAGGGGCATAAAATAGAACAAAAGAGCATTCAGAATTGCAATGGCATGAATTGTATTCCATTTGTACTCAACTTGAATTTTCAGCATGCTTATCAAAATTAGTCCAGAAAGAGAGAGCACAAACGTAATATAACTGATAAACAAATCTAGTTTTGACCGCTGCAAATAAGCTTTCGAGATTCTAGGTCTCTTCTTGTACCAAATAAGGAATATTATTATATAATAATATTATTTTCACAGCATTTATTCTGCCTGCCAACATGATGAGGGATGGGACCACCTCTCAAGGTCACAGGTACCGTAGTGTGCTTAAACAAGCCACCAATACTCTTGCACAAATACTACCACACCCAGATGTTTAAATGAATCCATTGCTATTTTAAATGGCAAATGTGAGTATGAAAGGCTTTGGGCAGTCTCATTGATTGGGATTGGATTGACAGTTCACTTTCTGACATAAATCTCACTATATTGTTTTAAAGTAACCATTATGTTGGGGATGGACTTATAAGGATTTGTTACATAAAAAAGTAGGTCATCTGCATATAAAGACACTCTGTTCCACAACTCCTCTCCATAACCCGCTAGGGAACGCAGAGCAATGACCAAAGGCTCAATAGCAAGGACAAATAAAAATGGGGAAAGAGGGAAACCTTGCCTTGTCCATTCCCACATAGACTGAACTTTTTTTCAAAAACAGCAAAAAGAAAGTCTCATAGGACTTGGTCGAAGACCTTTTCAGCATCCAGGGAAACAAGAACCTCTGCATGCCGAGGGGCCAAGTTAGGGGAGTACAAAATATTATAAAGCCAACAAAAGTTAGAAAACAAAAAGCATTTTTTTGACAAACCTGGTCTGCTCTGGCAATATGATCCTTTTCCAATCGTGTGGCATCTTAGCTAAAAGTTTAGCATCCACGCCTCCTTAGGGTCTTTACCTCCCATTAATAGAACTGATTTGTTCTACAGTTCTACAGTACAACATCCCCCCCACCCCGATCATGACACCTATCAGCAGCTCCAGTCTGCTAGCTACACCTCCTCCCCCTCAGCCCCCACACAGCCCCCCACCTCTGAGTTCCCCCCCTCCCCCACCACCTCTCACCGTCCTGGAGAGAGATGTAAATAGACTGTTTAAGAGACAAAAAACCCAAAAAGCAGGACTGTCTCTGTCTCTCCATCCACCCTGAAGCATTGTGCCGACCAGCTGTCTCCGGTGTTCACAGACATATTTACCACCTCACTGGAGACATGCCACGTGCCAGCCTGCTTTAAAACATCCACCATAATCCCTGTCCCCAAAAGCCAAGGCCCAGTGGACTAAGGGCCCTTTCTCACTCACAGTTCGGGGTCGAATCAGACCCGGCTCGCATCAGAAAAGGGTGTGTCTGTCTGAGTGAGAACGCTGTCCCCCGTCCCCGCCCCCCGCTGATTCGTCCCCGGGGGCGCTGAACCTGGGCCGGTGAAATAGGTGGTCTCAGGTGCGCACTAGTGGGGGCGGGGGGCGTGACACACACAACGTCGCATGTGGAGCCTCACAGCTCAGTGGATGAAAACATGAAGCCACGTTACAAAGCACAAAGCGCAACACTTCCCTGGCTCGCATTAGGCCTGGCAATTTTGTTTGCCATTGCTATGTCTATACATTGTTCGAATGCACTTATTTCTATTAGACCAGTGGTGCCCAACCAGTCGGCCGTGGTCGACCAGTAGATCAATGACATGCAATATAATTGCCACGAGCGATGGGATAATGTTAGCTTCTGAACAGGCTAAGCTAACTAGCGTTAGGCTAAGCTAACTAGTGTTAGCCATTAGCTTAGAGTTAGCCATTGCTGTCTACTATACTTTCTTGTTCGAATGCATTTATTTCTATTAGACCAGTGGTGCCCAACCAGTCGGCCGTGGTCGACCAGTAGATCAATGACATTCAATATAATCGATGCAAGCAATGTTACTAGTAAAAGGCTAAGCTAACTAGCGTTAGCTTAGCGTTAACCCTGCAAAACGCTCAAAAGCGGACTCTACAACAGAGTTTCATTCGTGAGAAAAGGGGGGTGGGTTATATTGACAAGGCTTGACAACAGAGGTTCAAATATAACTTCATATTTATTGGTTATTTGTTTTTATGCTTTTATATCAGCATCCAGTCTCCAGTCTCTGTGTTAACACTTCCTGTGTTTACATTTCGAGCGTGACATCATCAACTACGGCAAGCTTACAAGCTCAAAACGCAAACCGTAAACAAAACCCAGAGCGCACCAAGACTGAAGTGTGTACACAAACTAGAGGGGGGAGAGGGGGGGGGGGGGGGGGGGTTCAGCACGGAACTCGGAATGAGGACGGCACGGAGCTGATTCGACCCCGATGTTGAGTGAGAAAGCCCCCTAAATGACCACAGACCCGTCAACCTGAGCACCTTGTGCTTATACACCTTAAATCTATCACAGACCCTCTCATGGACCCCCTGCAGTTCGCCTACAGAGCCAACAGGTCTTTAGACAACGCTGTCAACATGGAGCTACACTTTGTCCTCCAGCACCTGGACTCTGCAGGAACCTATGCCAGGATCCTGTTTGTGGATTTCAGCTCAGGAGACTGAATAAATTTGGCATGGGGCCTGAGATCCTACGGCCTTCTACAGAGGCACAACCGAGAGCATCCTGACTTGATGCATCACTGCCTGGTATGGGAACTGCTCCCCCCTCAACCACAAAGTGCCACAGAGGATCATGCGGACAGCCCAGAACATCAGTGGGTGTGAGCTTCCCCCATCCAGGATATACAGGTATATAACAGATGGTGTGTCAGCAAAGCCTGCAGGATTATCAAAGACCCCAAACCACAAACTGTTTAAGATGATGCCGTCCAGAAAACGGTACCAAAGCCTCAGGGCCCAGACCAGCAGATTCCTGGACAGTTTTTTCCCTGAGGCAGTCAGACTCATGAACAATAACGGCCTGTCACCTGTCTGCCATGACTCACACACATACAGTACACACAGACATAACTATGCGCACACAACACACACCACAAATGCAAGCAATCTACGTGCACACATGCACATTGCGACAACGTTAGGCACACTTTGTTCACACTACTTACACTCTGTTAGGGATTAGTGTTGGCAGAGGACCCAAGCGCAGAACAGGACGAGGAGAAAGGCAATAGGCACAATGAGGCGTGGAGCCAGGGGTGAAGTATTCAAAAATAGAGCTTTACTTTCAGTAACAAACAAGGGAGCACAGCAATGGCTGGCAAAGGGCAAAACATAAAACGATGAACTAAAAACCACAGCAGAGCTGGTAGGGAAATGAACACAATAAAACACTACAAATAAAACATTAACAAAACGAGACGAACTGTACACGAAAACAAAGAAGGTAACACAAACTGAAAACTAGACTTACTAAGAAACAAAAGGTCAAGGAACACGAACGGGAACAAGGAACATGAGGGCAAGACGAATGGCAAAGCATGGAACATCAAACAGGAATAGCAACAATGAACCGACACCGGGGTACAGAAAACACACAGCAAATATAGGGAGAACAATTAACACATGAGACACAGCAGGGCAATCAGCAAACAAGACACACACTGGGACAGGAACAGACTGAACACATTGGGGTAAAGGACTAAAGACAACACAAGGCCAAACACACTGGGGAACACACTAAAAAGACAGAATAACACTTAACAAAAGCACGGGAGCGCCGAGGGTAACAAATACAGTGGAAGGGTTAACACTAAGGGGAGAAAACACATAAATACAGATATCTTGATGATGTGCAAGTGAAGGAGGAGTAGTGGCAATAAATGTCCAGCAGGGGGAGGTAGCAGTCTGTGAAAAGGAGGGGGCTGTTCATGAGTTCTTGGATGGACAGGAGGGGAGGGGAGAAAGTGAGGAGCAGGAAGAGGGGGGATCTGGGCAGCGTCTCTACTTTTCGTAGCTCCATTTCTGCAGACCCCTCTCTGATTGGTTGAGCCCATGTCGTATATTATGATAAATATAGCTCCTAAAACATGCTGTGAAACTGTCCCCAAAAGGGATTAAGTACAAAGTGTGATAAAAGTTCTTTCAAGTTACAGGAAAACAGATCTTTGGTGCAGAGAATAGGTACTTTGCAATAGATAGTCAGTTAATTAAAGTAAGCTTTACTATGGGCAAAATTAATGCAATACACTTTTAGTCTATAAAAGTTAATGATTAATAATTGAGACAGTAAGTATACTGGGAACATGATGTAATTAAAGACTCTGTTCTCAGAATAGAGTGTGTGGGTGAGGGGATTTGGAATGTGACCACTGAGACACAGTAGGTGGTCAACAAACTCTATTTACATACAAAGTGTTGGCCACATTTTGAACAATAGAGCTGGGCACATCACATGACTCTTATCTCGCTGAAGTCTCATGTGACACAGAGACAGACAGCTGGAGAGAGGAGGTTTCAAGAATGAGCTATTTTTAAGTAACTTAGGTCTATTTTAACTGGTTTAATATACTTACATTAGTGTGAAACAAACTGCAAATATTACTGTTGGATTGTACAAAGGCTGTTGAATGGGATGATATGAAACATGTTGTATATAGGAGAAGAATCATTGAAGTTTACAATCAAGTCTTGGTTGAACCAAGTTGGACATATGTTAAATGATAACTAAGTATAACTGTTAGTAGAGATTAACTTAAGCTAAAAGGAATGATTAAAATGCTATAAAACTAGGCTTGATAAATACAAACAGTGATTCTCATCTGGAACAAAAATGCTTTTGAGACTAAACTAAAATGTATGTGTTTAGGGAATTAAGCAGAATTCAACCATGAATATCTTGAGGCTTAATACCAAAAGTATTAAGTCTATTTTTGACTAATGATATTACTTTGATTTGAAACAATGAAAAACGGAGCAGTTGGACTAAGTCCAACCTCCTTTGAGATTTGAACTGTGAAGGCTGGTGATTGGATGAGACCATATGTGTGATGTCACTGATGACCTCACGCTGAGAGGTTTCAACTCATTGATAAAAGTGTGGAAAACACAAGACACACAGAACACACACCACCCCCCAACGGAAGAGGACGGCGAACGGGAGCAGACGAAGAAGAAGCTCTTTAAAACGAGAATACCATCCTTTGTCTCCTGGCAACAAAGAAATCAACAAATCAACGAGGCTCCACAACCGAAGCTCCATTGAAGATTATTATTCTTTTAACTGCTTTTGATTAGTCTGATATCAGTGGTCGGTGGCATAGTACCGAGTACACTAATATCATTGCACATTCTTTAACTGAACCAGACGATTCTTGTTCACTTTTGGACCTTGAATAAACCAGATCTGGGAAATAACCAAACTCTCCTTTTGATTCCTGTTCCTCCACTGTGCAACAACAGTGCTTTTAGTAACAGACTTATGGCTATAAAACACAACGCAGAATAGAGTAGATATATGATCAGGAAAACCCTCTAGTCTGATTACGATACCCATTTCTGCAGACCCCTCTCTGATTGGTTGAGCGAAGCCCCTCTCTGATGGCAAAAGGCGGATGTAATGTTATCATATCAAGAAGATAAAAAGAAATGTACTACCAGATTCGCGTATAACGTTATTTTGCGTGACTTCGCGGTTTATTCATAACGTTATGCACATTTCACAACACAGCCAGCTGTCAGAAACTGTACATTGTAACGTTATATAAAACATAACGTTATGTTATTTCGCGGTTTATTCACATAACGTTATTTCACGTGACAAGTTCAACACAGCCCAGCTGTCAGAAACTGTACATTGAGGGGGTTTGAATCACTGTTTAGTGTTTACACTCCCCACTTACTGTAACTGTACCATGACGCACTCCCCACTTACTGTAACTGTACCATGTTCTACATATAACCTCATCTCATGCACCTTGTTGTGTATCCTGTTTCCAAGGAATTAGTTATTATTAGTAAGACACAACATTTCCGTAGCAATCCGACATTGACCACCAGACTCTTTCTCTTAATGCATTAATTAATATAAATGTTATATTGTAACTGTCTAGTTACACATTGGTTCCGAAACATGTATGTTCCAGGCTGCAATTAAAACTTTGAATCTGAGAGAGCTCTGGTCAGCGAAGCCGGCGATGCGAGCGATTATTATTGGTTTTTAATGACAAACCAATTACATAATCCAACATATGTGTAAAGGCACACACAACATATTCCAGTTAACGGTATATTTTTTTAATGATTCGTTATGGCGTAATCAATACTTCCATGCGTATAAATTGCGTTCGCGACCTCAATGTTTTGGGGGTATTCATCAGAAAACTCGGATCCGGGATTCGGCTCCCATCCGTCGGGCAAGAACTGTGGGTTTTCAGCCTCTCTCTCTGGAGCTTAACGGAGTTTCGATTCCTGGCTAGAGGCGCTTGTCGCGGCTCATGGGCATGCGCACGCTCGGCCAATCAGAGAGGGGTCTGCAGAAATGGGCTCAACCAATCAGAGAGGGGTCTGCAGAAATGGAGCTACGAAAAGTAGAGACGCATCTGGGCAGGGAAGAACCTCTGAACAGGGGAGGGGGGGGCAGGTGGACCGTAACACTATCGTAGCCCGCTGTAGTACAACTTCATTGTGTCCAGCTGTTATTCCATGCTATTTATATTATCTATCCTATCCATCTTTATTCTACTTTTATTCTATTGTATTCAGTGGTGCAGTGTTCATGGGACGCGGTAGCATGCCGTTCCACCTCCTTTCTGAGCAGAAGCATGCGCATACAAAGATGCGTTCCACAACTTTCACTCGACTCGTCGTGCCGTGCGCCAAGTACCTGGCTACTTGTCTTTGGATAACAATAGCATAACAAAGAACGAGAAGAGCAAAACCAAAATACAAGCCCTGTACCAATTGGTGGGGGTTTGCTTGAGCTGTGGAACCTCTCACTATGTGACAAATGGTCCCGACTGGAAGGATGAGACATTTCTTAAGTTGTGCTTCAGAAGGAAACTGTCCTCCTCTGGAAGATAAGGGTGTTGTACAGAGAGCTAACATTTTCAACAAAGGCAAATATTGATTAAATAGATTAAGATAAAGCAGGTCTTACTGTACCCATTGGTGGGGGCTTGCTTGACTGTTTTGAAACCACTCTATTGTGAAACAAATTACAAGTTACATTGTTAATTTAGTTTGTGTTTACTTTATTAAGTTTAAGTTTATTCAATTAAAGAAACTACAATGTAACTACAATTACATTTAAAACATTGTTTGTTTTTCCACCATATCTGTTGACAATATAATTTCTTTATATATTGAAGGCTACATCCTGCTACCTTTTTCAGCTTCTCTATTTCAAGGCAATATTTACAAAAACTAAACTAAAACTAGTAATTTCCTATACAAACATGGTTTCTACTATTTATGTACATAATAATCATAATGCTGGTCAGAGCTGTTCTGTGCGCAGGCGAGGGAACATTTATGCACATGCACGCGCGCGGGAGTGTGCGTGCACGTGACGTCATTAAAACACAGTGCAAGCCCTTATGAAATCACCACTGCACCACTGATTGTATTAATTTTGTAAGCTATCTTATTGTTGTTAATACTGCAAGGTCGAGAGAGCAATAAACAACATTTCTAAAAAAAATCAGCTGTGATGTTACAATAAAAAAAAATTATTCTGGCTTCCGGTTTCCGCTCGGATCAGATGGCTGCTTGATCTTTTTGAGCTCCGTGACCACTTCACATTAATATTTATAACAACGTTAATTTCACGCCATACGCTCACTGTAACTGAGGGGTTACAAAACCCTGACTGTATTAAAGATTGTGATAGTTTAAACCACTGCTAGGTATGTACTTTAATTACTGGCCAGACAGTACATCGAATAGATATGGTGGACACTCATAATAACACGGCATTGACAAAGAAATAGTATTTGAGGGTATTTTATTATTATGCAACATTAGGTTACAGAATGAGAATTAGGGTCGCGCTTGTATGGCGAAGAATATGCATAAAGTCAGTCAGTAGCATACGTCACTGGGAATAGAATGATTCCTACGATGGGTACTAGGCTGACGCCACCTGGCGTATAATAGCAATTATAGAAGGCAACGCTGGTACCGCCTGGAGACACTGGGTTCCTCCCAGAGGTGTAAGGTCTGGAGGATAGAGGAATGTTCGGATACTCAGTCTGATTCAATGAAGAATAAGGGGTTTCACATACAGAAGCCAGTCCTTGTAAATCCAACGATCAGCAGCAAAAGCAATAACTGTAATCCAATGCTCGATAGCAAACGATGATAGCCAGCCAGCCTCGGTCCATGAGGCCAGCCCGAATGTAAATCCTCATGAGGTTAAATCCCAAACGACAGTGGAAATTAACGATGCTCTTCTCCGGGTAACACGTTCCACAATCAATATAATCCAACCAGTAATGGTTCTGCAATCGCCGCCGCTGGTTCTCCTGTGCACATGTCCAGCAGGTTCTCCAACTAGGCCTCCTCGTGTGCTGGTACTAAGGTATTTAGTCCACACGCACTGGCTAAGGTCCACTAGCTAACACGAATGAACCGCTGGGTAATGCTACACACGAACGAACTGTGGTTGGCACGATATACAATAAATGAACGACTATTTACTTCACATTAAACTAGGTCGAACTTGACGTTACTGCATTAAACTCTGACACTTTACTATTCCATTCGCACGTGGTTCTCAACGCTCTGTTAGACGCACTGCTGTTCACTTCACTGTTACCGAACACAGACAGACTTTAGACGAACTGCTGCTGTCTGTGCGCACCTGCGCCGTATATATACTTAAGTGGTTATCTAGTCCCAAACCTCAGTTCTTGTCTGGAATCAATACGCTGTCTCCGGGCATGTTACGACATGCCTGGGCTTGTCTTTGAACCTGACTTTGGGGGCTTGCGAGCTGGCGTTATCCAATAAGGAGAGCGAATATTACTATGGTTCGAACGCAGGTTTAAAGGGATATACCGTGTATATATAAATAATATACAATGTATATAAAACAATAAATGTAGATTCTCAGCTTTAATCTGGCCCTTCACAACAGCCGCCTCCTAATTAGTCCGCACCTAATTAGTTAAGGGAGACAGATTAATAGTCCAGTCAACTGCTCAATATCTGTTGTGAGGAGTAGGGCAATCTACAAAGTCAGTGGGTCATGATCGTCATCAGGGGAGTCAAGGAGCTTCGGCAACTCTATCAGCCTCGCCACGGGTCGGGTGTAGGTCCGCCCTTGGACAATAACTTCTGCCGCTCTGACCTTCCCGTCGGCACCAGTGATCACTTTGCTTACGCGGCCGGCCGGCCACATAGCTCGGGGTAGTGACTGGTCTATGATCATAACGACTGTGTCCACTTGTAAGTTGTCTCTGTCCTTTACCCACTTCTGACGGGTTTGGAGGGACGGTAGGTAGTGGAGGAGGAAACTGTTCCAAAACTGGTCAGCCAATACTTGACTGTATCTCCACATTCTTCGGCCGTTCGCTTCTTCAGGTCTGTACACCGCCTGTGGAAGGGCAGGGTCCAGCCGCCCCATCAAGAGAGTGTTTGGGGTGACTGGGTCGACGTCTGCTACATCACTTGAGACGTACCCGAGGGGCTTTGAGTTCAATACGCCCTCGATCTCCGTGATGACTGTCGTGAGGACTTCTCCCGCCACGGTCTGGGCCCCAAGCATGGCGTACAGAGCTGTCTTTATGGAACGGACTTCTCTTTCCCAGGTTCCCCCGAAGTGAGGGGCGTTCGGGGGGTTAAACTGGAATTCGACCTGATAGGGAGCGAGGTGGGTCTTAAGTTCTGGGCCCATGGCCTGGAAGCTCTCTCTCAGTTCTCTTTCTCCGCCTTTGAAGTTTGTCCCTTGATCAGACAACAACGCAGACGGTTTTCCTTTTCTTGATATAAATCTCCGGAAGGACATGAGGAATGAATCCGTACTCATGGTCTGAAGGAGTTCTATATGTACTGCTCAGGTGGTCATGCACTTGTATACAATGCCCCACCTCTTCTCTGTCCCTCTTCCTTTCTTAACGTAGAGCGGGCCGAAGCAGTCCACGCCCGTGGAGTGAAAAGGCTTTTCGCCGAGTCGGAGGCGGCAGGGAGGCAGGTCGGCCATCATAGGTATACTGGGCTGTGCTCGCCACTTGCGACAGTCTAGACAGGTCCGCTGGAAGCGACGTACTGCTTCTCTTCCTTGCAGTATCCAGTAACGACGTCGGATCTCAGCGAAGACTCTCTCTGCCCCAGCGTGGTGCACATCCTCGTCGTATTTCTTTATGATAAGCTCAGTGACCTTGTGTCGACTGTTGAGGACGATAGGATACTTGACGTCATCCGTTAAGTCCGGGGCCCGTCTCAGACGACCACCCACCCTGATGAGGCCGTGGGTGTCGAGCTCGGGGGCCAAGTGGAGCAGTCGGCTGTCTGAAGGGATTGGCTTTGTTCCCTGCAGGCAGTCTAGCTCATCTGGAAATGAGTCTCTTTGGGCTCGCTGTAGCAGAAGGAGTTCTGCCTCTGCGTAGTTCGATGCGTCAATGTCTGTAATGGGGGGAACCTCAGGGTGGTGCCACAAGAATGTTTTTATCTGCGCACTCTCAAAGGTTAGGCAGTCGTCTATGTTAGGGTCAGTGGGGGCTGGGATGTGCGTCAGTCCACAGAACATAGATTTCTTGATCTCTGCCTCCTCTTGACTAGCCTCCCGTGGGGTGGGGGTAGGCCACTCCTCCTCCGGGAGCTTGAGGAACTCAGGACCGTCGCTGTAAATATTGGGACGTGTGAGGTCATCTAGGGACATCCCCTGTGTGATGACATCGGCTGGGTTCTGTTTGGTGTCAACGTACCTCCAGCACGCTGATCCTACCAGGTCTTGAATCTCGGTGACTCTGACTCCCACGAAGACCTTGTATCTACAAGAATCGGACTGGATCCATGTGAGTACGGTCATGGAGTCTGACCACAAGATTGTTCTTTGCACCGTTATGGTGAGTTCACGTTGTATCAACGTGGCGAGTTGCGCACCTACCAGAGCTGCGCAGAGCTCTAGACGCGGGATCGATTGTTGCTTGCGGGGGGCTATTCTTGAGCGAGCCAGGATGAAAGCTGTGTGTACTTCTCCTCCTTCCTCTTGGGCCCGCAAGTAAGCCACCGAACCGTAGGCTACTTCCGAGGCGTCACTGAAGACGTGCAGGTCCATCTGGCACGTCTCCAGCCGCACTGTGGGTGGGAAGTAGCTCGGGCGAATGTTCACATTTTGGAGCGAGCTGAGTTCGCTCTCCCACTCTCTCCAGGTGGAAGCTAGGTGGTCGGGTATGGGGTCGTCCCAGCCCTGTTCCTTGTCCCACAGTTCTCGCACAAGCATCTTCGCCCGAGTGGTGTAAGGTAGGATACACCCCAGCGGGTCGTATTGACTTGCGAGTGTTCTGTATACGCTCCGTCTAGTGGTCGGTAGAGGGGTCGACCTTCCCTGCTCCGGGGTCAGGGGTGTGTGCTTGTAATGGAGCGAGTCTGTTTTGAAGCGCCAGACGAGGCCCAATGTCATTTCCTGTGCTTCACCTGGGGTGGTCGCCATCCAGGTCTCGCTGCTTGCTGCCTTTGTCTCTGGGGAGAGGCTGCGAAGTACTTGAGGGTCACTGCTGGCCCACTGCCTAAGATCAAAGCCGCCTTTGATCAGTGAGGCGCGGAGCTTAAGCAGGAGGGCTTCGGCTTCTTCTGGCGTCGAGACGCTTTGTAGACAGTTGTCCACGTAGAAACTCCTCTCTACGCTTTGTCTGACCTCCTCGTCAGCTTCAGGGTCTTCTGTCACGTGTTTTTGTAGTGCGAACGTAGCACAGCATGGGCTGCATGTGGTGCCGAAGGGGAGGACCTCCCATTGATAGATGGAGGGTTGCTCATCGTTGATCCTCTCTCTCCATAGGAACCGCAGCAGGGGCTTGTCCTCCTCCACCAGTCGCACCTGCAGGAACATCCCTTTGATGTCGCCGCTGATGGCCACCTTGTCTTGGCGGAAACGTAGTAGTACGCCGAGGAGGGAGGGGCCGAGTGTCGGGCCGGGCAAGAGTAATTTATTCAGGTTCTGTAGTCCGATCTGGTAGCTGCAGTTGAATACAATGCGGTTCTTGCCGTTGTGGTGGACCTTGTGGTGGGGCACGTACCAGGATTCAGTCGTCTGGTCGGCCTCTTGATTGTCAATTTTCTTGATATGTCCCGCTGTGATCAGTTTGTCGATCTCAGCGCGGTACACAGTGGCTTGAGTGGGGTCCTTGGCTAGACGCCGCTCGGTGTTCAGTAGATAGCGTTCTGTCGCTTCTTTTGAGGCGTGGAGGGTGGGCATCCCCTCTCGCCTCAAGAGTGGAGTTGCGTATCTCATCACTCCGTCGACCTCGACCCTCTTTGTCTTCTGCTCGAGGAGGGCTATGGCATAAGTGTCTTCCTTTGAACGAACTAGTTTCTTTTCGTTCTTAAAGGGCATCGCGTCTAATGTCCATAGTCTCTCGACGTGCTGCAAGAGGGTGGTGTCGTCTTCGTTTATCCTCGTGTAGAGGCAGCGAGTGGCTGTCGGTCGGTTGGAAGACCCGGAGAGGAGGCCTTGTAGTGTCCAACCCAGGCGGGTCTTGACCGCTGCTGGACAGCCTCTGGGCCCGATGTGGACCTGGTCCGTTGGGACGATGAGGTGTGCGTGGTCAGATCCTATGCGCAGGGTCGGGGTGGCGCCGTCGATGGGCGGTATAGGTAGTTGACGTAGGTGCACGTATTTCTCCGTCAGCTGTGTGATGGGGTAGGTATACTGTGACAGACCTATGTCGTGGCTTGTGAAGGCGTTAGTGATGCTATACCGCTTCTCGGGCTGCGCGACCGCTGCTATCGTGAAGGAGACATTTTCACCCTTTATGGTCTTTAGGTCTATTCTAATGGTATGGATTGTCATTGTTTCTTCGGTACCCCGCAGACCCAACTGGGCTGCGGCGGAAGCGAGGAGGAGAGTCTTTTCTGACCCATCATCTAGGACGGCGTAAGTGTCCATGACCTTGTCCTCGTAGCTTAGGAGCACTCGGACCACCTTCAAGAGCACTCGGGAGCTCCCGCTCTTCGCAGGGTCTATATACATGACATTTACTCTCGAGCTGCTTTGGGGTACGGGTCTCCTCTTGTTGCTGTCGTGCAGGACCTCCAAGTGGGCGCCGTCGCACTTGCTGCATCTTTTCTTTAGGCGGCACTCAGCTGCCATATGGCTGCGCGCGCAGCGGAAGCAGCGGCGGTTGGCTTTGATCCACTGACTCACCTCGTCAGCGGTCAGCTTCTTGAAGGTGTCACATTGAGACAGCCAATGTTCATTTTCACAGTACTGGCATGCAACCTTCCACTTTCCCTTCACGTGGGGGGTGTTGTGGTTCTTGTGCTGCGGCACTGAATCGGCCTGGTGCATAACTGTCACTGACCGGCGGTTGTCATTGAACCTCCGCGGTCCATCTCTAGGGCTAGAGCCACTCCACACGAATGTGTCCAGACGTAGACTGCTGACCTCCCTGGCGAGGAAATCAGCCAGGTCTAGGAGGGATGGTTCTGGGCCGTTGGGGTCACGGTGGTCTTTCTGCCGCCGAAAACGCTCTTGACGGGCTGGAGGGAGCTTCTCCAGTATTCGCTCCACGTTAGAATTTGCATACAGTTCATATCTCCCCTTCTCCTTTTGGGACCCCAGCATCCCCACAAGGGATTGTACCTTGATAGAGAGGTCATCCAGTGCTCTATTGTCTTTGGCTGGGGGGAGGCGGTCGATATCTCGTATTTCTTGGATCACGTAATCCCATATGCGTCCATAGCGCGCGTCGAGGGCCACCAGAGCCGCTGAGTATGGGGTGCTTGAGTTCGAATATGCCAGCGCTATGTTATGCGCTCTGGGCACCTTGAGATGCTTGAGGAGGATGGCATATTTATAAGACTCGTCGTGGACATCGGACATTATAGTCTCTAAACACATACGTAATTCTGTGTACTGTGCTCTGTCCTCGCGCGCAAAGTCTGGGAACGTCGGTGTGCCAAGGTAAGACGCCATGGATGGGTTAGGGTTAGGGTTAGGTCTTGGAATCTTCTAGTTAGTCTCTCGGCGACGTAGGCCGGTTCTTCCCGTTGGCTGGGTCCCGTATGGACCGGTCGGGGAGGGGGCTCGGAGACGTAGGCAGGTTCTTCCTGTTGGCCGGGTCGCGTGTAGCTTTGTCGGGTAGGGGAAGGTGCCCTAGACCCTTGTCGTGATGATCTCCGGGAGCTCCGTGTGGAGAGAGGGGGGGTCGCCCTGGCGATCAATTGTTCTATCATCTGCGCCTGTATCCGGTCGCGCTCCGCTTCGCGCTGTGCATTGGCGTGTTCTCGCTGGATGTTCTCTTCCGTCTGGAGGCGCCTCTCCTCCAGTCTGATGCGTTCGTGCTCACTCCGTTGTTGCGCCTGGAGGCGCTCTCGTTCCGCTGCAGAGTGTTCGCGCTCGCTAAGTTGTTGCGCCTAGAGGCGCTCTCGTTCCGCTGCAGAGTGTTCGCGCTCACTAAGGGCTTGTGCTTGGAGTTGCGCGTGGAGGCGCTCTCGTTCCGCTGCAGAGTGTTCGCGCTCACTAAGCGTCTGTGCTTGAAGACGGTCGCGCTCACCCTGGAGTCGGTCTCTTTCGGTTGAAGCTGTCAGCGTGGCGATCAAGGCTTGCGCCAGTCTCTGGTCAGCCTCGCTGGGGGATGACACTGACGGAGGTGATCGGGCGCTGACAGGGCTTGGTGGAGACCTGTTCTCTTGGCGCGCTCCGAGGTCTATCTCTTGAGCGCGGTACTCTTCTCTTGGTTGCGCGCCGAGGTCTGTCTCGGGTACGCACTCTTGGGTTGGTTGTGCGCCGGGGTCTATCCCGGGGGCGCTTTCTTTATCCTGGGGCGCTCCGGGGTCTATCCCGGTAGCGCTGTCTTGAGGTATAGTCACGTCATGTCCCGCTTGGTCCCCCCGTGAGCTAAGTCAGTTTCGTTTAAACCAACTGGGGTCTCTACTGGAAGGGCCGACAAGTCGATAGGATTGGGCATGCTTAAACTATCCGCTTTATCCGTATTTAACATCTTTTTAGATAAGCTAGGAGGTAAAACGAAAGCGTATTCCTCCAGGTATGGAGGTGGCTGACGTTTGCGCCTTGGGCGCTCTAACTTGGGAGAGCCGTCTGGAGAGTGTCCACCGCTGGCCATATCAATATTAATATGATATTAAAGATTACTGATACCCTCCGGCTCGAAGGACCAATTGTAACTGAGGGGTTACAAAACCCTGACTGTATTAAAGATTGTGATAGATTAAACCACTGCTAGGTATGTACTTTAATTACTGGCCAGACAGTACATCGAATAGATATGGTGGACACTCATAATAACACGGCATTGACAAAGAAATAGTATTTGAGGGTATTTTATTATTATGCAACATTAGGTTACAGAATGAGAATTAGGGTCGCGCTTGTATGGCGAAGAATATGCATAAAGTCAGTCAGTAGCATACGTCACTGGGAATAGAATGATTCCTACGATGGGTACTAGGCTGACGCCACCTGGCGTATAATAGCAATTATAGAAGGCAACGCTGGTACCGCCTGGAGACACTGGGTTCCTCCCAGAGGTGTAAGGTCTGGAGGATAGAGGAATGTTCGGATACTCAGTCTGATTCAATGAAGAATAAGGGGTTTCACGTACAGAAGCCAGTCCTTGTAAATCCAACGATCAGCAGCAAAAGCAATAACTGTAATCCAATGCTCGATAGCAAACGATGATAGCCAGCCAGCCTCGGTCCATGAGGCCAGCCCGAATGTAAATCCTCACGAGGTTAAATCCCAAACGACAGTGGAAATTAACGATGCTCTTCTCCGGGTAACACGTTCCACAATCAATATAATCCAACCAGTAATGGTTCTGCAATCGCCGCCGCTGGTTCTCCTGTGCACATGTCCAGCAGGTTCTCTGACTAGGCCTCCTCGTGTGCTGGTACTAAGGTATTTAGTCCACACGCACTGGCTAAGGTCCACTAGCTAACACGAACGAACCGCTGGGTAATGCTACACACGAACGAACTGTGGTTGGCACGATATACAATAAATGAACGACTATTTACTTCACATTAAACTAGGTCGAACTTGACGTTACTGCATTAAACTCTGACACTTTACTATTCCATTCGCACGTGGTTCTCAACGCTCTGTTAGACGCACTGCTGTTCACTTCACTGTTACCGAACACAGACAGACTTTAGACAAACTGCTGCTGTCTGTGCGCACCTGCGCCGTATATATACTTAAGTGGTTATCTAGTCCCAAACCTCAGTTCTTGTCTGGAATCAATACGCTGTCTCCGGGCATGTTACGACATGCCTGGGCTTGTCTTTGAACCTGACTTTGGGGGCTTGCGAGCTGGCGCCTACGGGCGTTATCCAATAAGGAGAGCGAATATTACTATGGTTCGAACGCAGGTTTAAAGGGATATACCGTGTATATATAAATAATATACAATGTATATAAAACAATAAATGTAGATTCTCAGCTTTAATCTGGCCCTTCACAACACTCACAGTACACATCGTAGTGATGACTAAACAAATACCGAACCAGACTGGAACGTTAAATGAGGTGGACAGAGATTTTATTAGAACTCTATTCCGTGCTTAACTTGAAGCTAGCACGCTGAAGCTAACAAATAGATTGGACTTGCTACAAGGAGAGCTAGCTAGTGTGTCCACGCGGCTCTCGGGAGTGGAAGAAGGGATGACCATGGTTAAGGCTAACGCTGAGTCCAAGTCCACCGAGGTCTCGGCTATAGAAGACAAGATGCTTGTTTATGAACAAAAGGTGGCCGACCTAGAGGACCGGAATAGACGATGCAACATCAGAATCTACGGCTTACCCGAAAACATCGAGGATGATGCGCCGATTGATAGAACGGATGATTCCCCAGTGGTTTCCGTCCATCAACCTTCCGGAGATTGAGCGGGCGCAACGAATCTTCAGGAACGGTCCCCCGGAGAAGGGCGAACGTCCACACGCCTTCATTTTCTGCTGCCTACGGTTCACTACACGCCAGGCTATTCTTCAAGAGGCCAGGAAACACCCTCCAACGTGGGTAATCATACCCTCAGATTTGCAGCGGACTTCAGCGATTACACCGCCAGGCGTCGCAGGGCCTTCTCTAAGGCTACGGGATACGCTCGTGAGAAGGGCATCAATGTTTTCCTACTATACCCTACAACTTTGAAAGTCAATATGGGCCGCGGAGTTGTTTCCTGCAACCGCCTGTTCACATCGCCGACCGAGGCGGAGAGCTTCCTTCGACGCGGCATGATGGCCCCCCCGGCCGATGGGGGAGCAGGCTATGGGCATCGGGGAATAACAAGCCCCGGAGCCTTGGTGTGCTAAGTACGAGGCGTGCTTATTTTCCGGCTCTCCAAGCTAACACTGACGTTACCACCCGGCTACCGCAGCTTTTCGGACCAACAGAACGGTAACACTCATGGTTTATCTACGCTGTATTATTTCAGCAACAGGTATGCATATTGACTATTTTCAAGTGTAATTCAGACAACCTGTGTTTATAACGTATTTGCTTTTTATCGTCTGCACATTGAATTTAAATTTCTTTTATGCATAATATTGTCTTTTTTCAAGTTTCACTCAGACAAACTGTGTTTTAACGTATCTGCCGGCCGAGGCGGATGGACCCTGCCTGGCGGAGCTGTCTACGTGAATCAGGATAACAGGCCCTGAGCCTGATTAAGCTAATTTCAAGGCGTGCTGGTCATCCAACTCTCCTAGCTAACACTACCATTACCACGCGCCTACCATAACTTTGCGCTTCAACAGAACGGTAACGCTCAAGGTTTATCTCCGCTGTATTATCTCAACAAGTGGTATGCATATTGCCTTTTTTCAAGTTTAACTCAGACGAGCTGTGTTTTAATGTATCTGCTTTTTATCATCTGCACATTGAACTTCGCATTGAACTTTGCATAGATTTCTTCTCTCTGTTGAGCGAAGTGGGTTCCTTTTTCTAAATTGTTACAATATACCTTACAAGTTTTTGGTATGGTTAAGTTACATAATGTTGTTGTGGTTGCTATGCTCGGTCATAGTGTCCAACTGATGTTTGATCGATATCGGACAAGTATTCTGATGGGGGGGAGGGAATGGGGGGATGCGTTGCTTTTTGTTTTTCTTTTCATTTGACTCGCTCTATTTTATTTTTGTTTTCATGCTCATGCTCGGAACTCAATAGGACCTTAACAAGTGGATATGTATCTGTTCTAATGCTTTACTCCAAATGAATTACATTCAATCATACTGCAGCCCTTTTAGACTATGGCTAATTTAAATATCTTGATCTGGAATACAGGGGGTCTTAATCTACCGCATAAACGCACAAGTGTACTAACGTGGCTAAAAAAGAAGGAAGTGGACCTTGCTTTACCAAGTGAAACGCACCTTTTATTGGCTGATAACGCAAGACTGGCAAATAGATTTGACCATAACATAAGTTCTTCTTCTTTTAGCACCAAGTCCCAAGGGGTAGCCATAATAGCGAAGCGAAATTTGAATATTAAACTGTTAGATGTGTGGTCTGATGCAGATGGTCGAATTACTATTGCTAAAATGGAATACTCTAACCGGAAAATTGCTCTGATCTCTGCATACGCCCCTAATTTGTATGACGCTAACTTTTATGATGTACTCACTGCAGCTATGTTAAAACTACCTGATTACTTGTTTATAGTAGGAGCTGATTCTAATGCAGTATGGGATCCATTGATTGATAAATCAAAACACACTGAAACCTTTGATCAGAAACAAGCTACCACAGCCCTACAGGCCTGGTCTAAGGACACAGGGGTAATTGATATGTGGCATTCGCTCAACCCATCCGCGAGCGATTACTCTTTTTTCTCTTCGAGACATAAGACCTTTTCCAGAATTGATTATGTTTTTTCTTCCCCACGTCTCTTTGATAGCTTTGATGTTGACTTATTGCCCATAGCACTTTCAGACCACAAAGGTATCCTTCTTAAGGGTTCTCTCAGTAAAATAACATCCTGCGCCCGTATATGGCGCTTTAACTCAACGCTGCTGAAAAAAGGAGAGTTTAACTTGCAATTTAAAGAGAAGCTCACTGAATGCTTGCAGTTTAATGCTGGCTCGGTACAGGATCCCAGAATTCTATGGGATTCAGTTAAGGGTTTTATTAGAAGTAACACTACTCTCTTTGCATCTAATCTCCGCAAGGGACGTCTCTCCAAGCTGGTGGAATTGGAAAAACTTCATGCCACGTTGATCTATTCTTTGCAGCACAACTACTCTACCAGTGGTTCCCAAAGTGGGGGCCGCGACCACTAGGGGGGTCACGAGCCGCCGCGGGGGGGTTGCCAGATGATTAAAAAAAATTACAAATAAAAAGATTTAAAAAAAAAATTTACATTTTTTTTTGTATGCAGTCAGGCCACTGAACTTAGAAGCAGGCCAGTGTTTGTAGTTGCAGCGGCACAATAGTTAGATAACCTAGGTGGGGAACAACCAGGAGATCACTGCAACTCACACAAGTTGGAGAACTATCTCTCTCTCTCTCTTGCTCACACACACACACAAATGGAGCTGCATGTGATTGGTGGAGGCGGGACCCTTACAAAAAACTAAAAATCCATCAAAATCAGTGTTGTTGCTAATCATTGACACATGCTAGCCTGTAATGATTCAGCTCCATTGTAATAGAGTGACGGCAGACACCTCTACGGCAGATATCTCCAAAACTGGACAAATCACACCGAAACGATCTGAATGGATAGATAGCACTCTGGGTAACGGGGAAATAGGGAGGTGATTGGGAGGTGCAGAAAATAAGGCGGCACTTGGGACCGGTCAAGTAGGGGTACGTTCACTCAGATACTGACAGACATAATGTACTGTAGGAATATAAACACAAAAACCTCAACACTTAAAGGAACAAGGTGCTCTCGGTTGCACCATTACTCACTGAATCCATGCTGTGGTGATATACTGCGTCTCTGTGTTTTTACATTGGCAGTGCACGCGGTGAGAGAGGGTGAGACGCTACTTAATACACTCTCAGATGTGCCATTGAGAGGTCGGGGCCTCTTGAGAGCTCTCGGAGAGAGAGCGCCGAGACCTCCGTTGTAATTACAAGACAATATAAAGACGGAATTGAAACATGGCGACAGCTGCCTCTGGCCTGGGGTGCTCGTATACCGCAGAAGAATAGACACCTCCTGACCGTTCATCAGCTCAAGTGCCCCTGGAAAACCGTTTCATCTCAGGCCGTCTTTCATTGCCTTTTATTTAATCTCATTCAACATGTACTGCCATTTGTTCTCCTGGCACTGCTGTAGGCTTTTACATGTGCAGCGACATCCACAGAGCACACTCTGATACCTCTGTGCTTTGGTTTGCTATATATACCAGGGCTGGGAAACAAGACCGTGGTGCTTTGGTTTGCTATATACCGGGGCTGAGAAACTAAGAACTTTGAAAGGGGTTCAGTGATATATAGTGTCTTTCAGAGCCAATGAATTAATGGGACTTGGGGTACAATAGACAGAATGCACTACAGAAAGAAATAGGTAGAACATTTGTATTTCTCCAGTGGGGTGCACTGGCAGACTCGGGAGGGGGAGGGGACAAGAGGACGTGCCCTATTGTCTGCCCTTCACATGGGAAAACATAGGAAGAAAATTCAATAACGTGTCTGTTAGTG
Source organism: Notolepis coatsorum (assembly GCF_963971535.1). Taxonomy (NCBI): domain Eukaryota; kingdom Metazoa; phylum Chordata; class Actinopteri; order Aulopiformes; family Paralepididae; genus Notolepis; species Notolepis coatsorum. The sequence goes on from NC_140170.1 coordinate 102,536,318, forward strand.
GAGGAAATGTGATGCAGTGCCCTACTGGTGCCCTTCCAGTTGTCTAAACTTGACATTCCCTATGGGTGGTGCTAGCTTGTCTCGCAGAGCCATAGTTTATAATCTGGTTCTAACATGGTCAAGAATGCTAATTTTTGACAGAGAAATGTCTTAAACATTTAAATTGACCAATAACAAACCTTTTTTTAATTCAATCAAGGCCATGTATTCACCATAGCCTACCTGACACATCATAGCTTTTAGCGTGCTGATGGGGCCTCATGTCATGCAGTAGGTGCCCTTTTTTTCTTTTCACCCCTGCCCTTCAAACAGCCTGAGTCCGCCCCTGGTGGGGTGATTGATTGATTGATTGATTGAATAGTTTATTGGTTTAGAATGGAAAATCACACATATACATTGGATCACAATATGAAAACAGGTATATATTTTCTCCATTTACCAATAGGATTTCTTAAAACACAATAAAGCCATAGGCTTGTTTCCATTGTGGTCCTTCATCATTGGTGTCAGTGGATTTATGTACTCGTGTGTGGACGTGGGTGTTTGTAGTGTCTGTATGTCAGGATGTGTGGTATAAAAACAAAAAAAATACATACAATAATATTCCATTTTATAGACAATAAAAGAATAAAAAAGGAACAACACATATTAAAACCCTTTGTTCACTACTCCCAGCTTCTGCTACTTATGATCCACCTCTTTATAGCTAATTTAAAAGTGGAGAAGGGGCTTATGGTCTTCAACTCCATTGGTAGGCTATTCCATTGTACTGCTGCTGAATATAGGAATGCATTTTGGCCTATTTTCCTATTGCATCTCACTGGGACGATGTCTGTAGGGCTCCCCCTGGTGGCTTGTCCGTGTACATCCCTTACCATGTTAAAATATCCACTGAGGTACTGAGGGACAGTATTCCCGAGTATCCTATGTGTTATGTTGAGTTTTATTTGAGAGACCCTCTCCTCAACCCTGAGCCATTTGAGGCTGTTAAAATGTGTCTGTGTAAGGTGAGTCCTGGGATGGAGTTTTAAAATCATTCTAACTAATTTGTTCTGAGCTGTCTGTAGCCTACCTTTCAGTGCTACTGTGATGCCAGTGTACCAGGAGGAGCATGCATAGTCATAATGACATTGGATCAGTGCCCCTGCCAGGACTTCCATTGCTGACCTGTTAATATAGGTGGACACTCTACCGAGAAATGTTATTCTCTGATTGATCTTTGTGACCACCTTTTGTGCCATGCTCACCCCTGATAAGGTGTTGTCCAAAATACATCCTAAGTATGTGACTTCCTCCTTTGCTGTTAACTCGATATCTCCTACCACTACCTTGAACCCAGGAGACCTCTTAAGTCGTATGGCCGAGCCAAAAAGGATAGCTTCGGTTTTACCCAGGTGTAGGGATAACCTGTTTTCGACCAGCCAATGACTGATCTTGACAAGCTCTAGACTGAGTGACCTCTCTACTTCTCTTTTGTCCTGATGGGAGACCATGAGTGCAGCATCGTCCGCAAATAAAAACAGTTTACAATCACATGCAGTTTTCATGTCATTGATATATAAAAGAAATAAAAGTGGTCCTAAAATACTTCCTTGCGGCACCCCGCACGTTTGTTGGAGTGAGGAGGATATGGTCCCATTCATTTCCACTACTTGTTTCCTGCCTCTCAGATAAGACTCCATCCACCTTAAGGATATACTGTTAAAACCCATAGCCTTCAGTTTATATAAAAGTATGTCGTGGTTAACAGTGTCGAAGGCTTTTTGTAAGTCTATTAAAACCATCCCACAGAATTGACCTTTGTCCACCTCTGTTCTAATTTGGTCTGTCAGATATAATAAACATGTGTCTGTGGAATATGATGTTCTAAATCCAGACTGGAGCTCGTACAACAGGTTGTTTGTAGAGAGGTATTCGTTTATTTGATCATTAATGATCCTTTCTATGACTTTGGATATTGCACTAAGAATCGACACAGGCCTATAGTTCCCTGGGTCTAATTTATTGCCTTTTTTGTAAAGCGGAATGACTCTGGCTTGTTTGAGATCATAGGGAAACTGTCCTTGACCGATAGATAGAATTGAGAGCATTGAGAGCTGCAATTTAGACACAGCTGATCATAAACAAGATATACTGTAGCTATAGCTGAAATGCACACGTCATACTGTATGATGGGGGATAGTGTGTTAAACACAGCATCAAACACAGCGGTTAATTCAGAAAACACAGACTTTTAATATCCAGAATACCCTTCGTGTTACATAAGCTAACCTGCAGGTCACATTAACACTTTCAGCACCAGCCGTTTTAGTTATCCTTGTACTCAATGGGCCACCGCTGTAAGAGATAGGGATTTTCACTGTGCGTCGTGGTGTTTGCAGGGATATATCTATATTCTATATTATAGCTATGGAGACAATACTATGGCTCATTTGACATTAACTATCTCTCGTCCAACATAATTGTTTCATGTATACGTTCGCGTGTTATACCGTGGTGAATATTGTATAGTTTCAGAGTGATCCTGGCTAATTCCTGGTAACTGTGTTATGGAGCAATAATGAATTTTCCTAAAAGCGTTTGCGTTGCTCGCCTGGACACGCTACTGTTTCCAAATCAAAGGTATATAATAGGTATTATGTTTTTTGATGCTTTGATCGCCAGTAACGGCATTCGTTTTGAATACTACATACGTTGATCGCCTGGATCGATATGAAATCATTGTAGGATCAAGGTGGAATTGATGTCAGATAGTCCTTACCTTTGATCGGGCTTATTCCAAAAAGAATATTCCAATTGTCTGATTGCAATTTCCAGTATTGATGTCGATCGGGTCCCTGACATGAAGTGGCACAAGATATGCCTCAAGTGTGCTGAATGCGTTTCGAAGTGATCGGATGAAGCGATTTACTTGGCTTGGTCTAAATTCTCTGCCCAGACAAAATTAGATGTGACACACAGTGTGAAATAAGGTTTCAAATGGTGGGCGATACTGCCGCCTAGCAGGATGCGGCCGGCATTGCACTCTCGGGATCCCAGAATGATTTCCTATGGTAAGACCGAGGTCCGTGAACCTGTAATGAATTTAAAAAATCGAATAAAAGAAAAAAGGATCTAAAATCGAGTTTACTCGTCTTTTGCGCTCAACGCATGGCGGCCAAAAACGAGTTAACTCGTCTTTGGCGCCCAATGTGTTAAGCCCAACGGACCCTGTACCGGATCAAGATTCATTTCACGTCATAAATAGATTAATAAAGTGTGTATTAATTAATGTAGCTGTTTTTTTTCAAATGTAGCCAAGAGTAAAGACCCTAACCCTATCAAAACAGTAGTCAATGTGTATATTGTCGCACTACGTTTGTTTACCAATGATTCTAAGTGTTATTAGCTAAATATGAGTTCATAAATATCTCGGCGCATCCGGGCAGAAACTGGATGAATTAGACCAAAATAAAGGAAGCTGTCATACGTGTGTGTAGTCCTATGAAAGAAGAGACCCATGGCTTTCGAGCTCACCCAGCTCACGCCAGCCCCTGTCAAACTTGGAGCCGCCTGGCATGAAAAAAAAATGTATGTTATTTTTCATGATTATTCTCACGGGTCGAACAAACCTGAACGTTATTGCCATAAAATAGAACGTAGTTTGTTTCTTTACCTTTCTGTGAACGTCTAGAAAAGCATTTTTCATTACAAAAAAGTAACTGTACTTACAGTGGATTTCATTCACGGTCTTTGCTGCCCTGTTATGGGTGCCTGGTGGTACTAAATCCAGATTGAACTCTGGAAAGAGGAGATTTGGCCCGATCTATAAATATATGACTTGGCCATAATAAGGTCATTTATAGACCTGATATTCTATATTCATATTTCAAATTGTATGTGTCCGGATGGCAAAATTCAATAGTACTGTATCTACAAAAAAACCTGTAAATCATCTGCCCTTTATTCATTTGCTTAGTTTCAAGTTTTTTGTACACTTGATCTCAAGAAGGTGCTCAATATTAGCATGGTGTTATTCTATTCTAGCTACACAGGCTATCTACATGGGTGTTCCAGGCTATCTACATGAATGTTCCAGGTTAGTGTGTTATCAACAAAAATCCCAAGATATTTATATGAAGAGACCTGCGAGATGGACTGTGTGTGGATGACCATAGGCCTGTGGTCCCCAACACCTCTGGGGTCAAACACCATCTCCTCAGTCTTCTTAACATTTAAAACCAGACAGTTATTGTGGCACCAATTTACAAACCTCCGGATTTCAGAATAATAGTCAGCTAGGTCACTGTCATTATTAATTAGAGCTAAAAATGGCAGTGTCATCAGGACATTTTATGAAGCGGTTGTTAGGATAGATGCTTCTGCACTCGTTTGTATATAAGGTAAAAAGCACAGGTGAACTTACTATACCCTGGGGAGCTCCAGTGCTCAGGGTTCTAGATTCTGAAAGAGTGCCGTTAACACTGAACCGCTGTGTACGGTTAGTTAAAAAGGAATGATACCATTTTATAATGAGAGGGTGGACATTAAGCCCATTCAGCTTCTGAATTAAAAGGTGCGGCTGTATCGTATTAAATGCTGAACTAAAATCTACAAATAAAAGTCGGACATAAGAGGTAGGATCCTCTAAGTGCTTAGATATAAAATGAACCAAGGATGAGGCCGCATCATCAGTACCTGTATTACACCTATAAGCAAACTGAAACGGATCCAAAGAACAGCTGGCATCAGTTTTCACTAGATTGATAATTATTTTCTCTAAACATTTCATGACCATTGAGGTCAAAGCAACTGGTCGAAAGTAATTATTTTCCTTGCAGCTAGCTTTCTTAGGAACAGGAATAATAATAATAGAGTCTTTCCAGGTGGACGGAACAGTCTGAGAGTCCAGATACTTCTGGTAGATTGGGCACCAGGCCTCTGCCAGCTCCTCACTGCATGACTTCAGCATGCGGCCAGAGATGCCATCCGGTCCAGAGGCCTTCCCGGGGCAGATGTTGGAGAACAGTCTCTGAACCACACGTGGATCAATTATAAAAATTGGTTCTTCTAATGCAGGTAGTGCCTGGAGAGCCGTTACTTGCTCCTGTGAGAAGTCGGCAGTCTCAAACCTGGCATAAAAGTTATTAAGTTCGTTGGCCTTCTGTGACTGCGGGCAGTGCGCATACTGTACCGTACATACACACACACTCATTGTCTGTCTTTCCATATACCATATAACCTTATAATGTAATGTGGTGCGTTTCATGTGGACAGCGCACATGGAAACACACACACGCCATATGCCTCGCCCGCGGAGCAACGCACACACACGCACACACCAAACATTCCCTCCTGTCAGTTTTCTTAGGATGTCAGAAATGTCCGAATGCGCACAATCATTTCATTCCGTTTTCGTGGTTATAGCAGAATGACATTCATTCAGCAAGATTTTCATTCATAACATCACATACACTTTGATTACTCGCATTGTCACGATGCATTCGCTTCGCTCTGCACTTCTCCTAGGTTGACGTGTTGGCCAAGCAGAGGCACACATGTCCGCCAGGTTAAATGGGAGGGGTTGGCGCAAGGCAAGGATCATTATTGTATTGTACTGTTTACTGTTACGTTCTGGACACCGACCTCGGTCGGTGACCACCCACATTCCTGGCATATGTCACTGGGCTTGTCACCTGTCATTTCCCTGTCAATTAGTGCTGTCACTTAGGGGTGGTTCCTGATTGGCTGTCACGGGGGTGTGTGTGGAATGTTGGTATTTTGTCTCTATGTAACATACCTCTCTTCTGCTTGTCCATTGTCAGGTCTTCACTAATTGCGTTCGGGGATAACGCGGACGGTTCTACTCTGGACCTCCAATAAGCTACCATTTACCTTATTCTACACTTGTGCTATTAGCACTTGTTCTCTCTTAGAATTTACTCTGTGTTCTTACTATTAAAGTCGAACCTGTTCAAGAGTAAACACTCTCTGTCTCTGTGATTGCCTTCACCCATTGGAATTCACCTACCTGCACTCTGACAGAAGACCTGACCATCAGAATTCCATGGAGGCCATCATGGAGATGCTCCGGACGCAGTGAGCAGCCCAGACATGGATGGAGGAACATCAGCAGCTGGTCAGCGCCGAGTTAATCCGACTCAATGGGGTCGTCGGATCATCCCAAGCGGTGGCGCAGTCGGCGTTGGCCACAGCCCGACAAGCCCAAGAAGGAGTGGCTGGTGTTCAGTCGGCGGCGGGAGAAGCAGCGCTCCACGCAGAGGAGAGTCGGGGGGTGTTCGGGGTCCAGGAGCGGTCCCGCGAACCACATCTGCAGGCGCCCGCTCGCTATGACGGATCACCGGATGGTTGTCGGGAATTCATCACCCAGTGTCTACTCGTTTTCCGGCTGCAACCACGATCATTTCCATCGGAGACAGCGCAGGTAGCGTATATTATCACACTGCTCACCGGTCAAGCTCTCTCCTGGGCTACGGCGGAATTAGAGGCAGGGGCGATAATCTGCGACAGTCTGGACGCCTTTACCCGGGAATTGAGAAGAGTATTCGATACTTCCCGGGTACTCTCGATCTTCGAGGCTGGTGGTCGTCTTCTCGACTGCCGGTAGGGCCTCCGCACGGTCGCAGCTTATGCTATCAATTTTCGGATCTTGGCTCGGGAGACAGCTTGGGCGGAGAACGTCTGCGTGGTTCTGTTCGTCAGGGGACTCTCAGCGCGGATGCGAGATGCTTTCTCCGCGCGTGAGATCCCCGAGCAGCTGGAAGTGCTGATCAACACCACCATCAAGATGGATAATCGGCACCGGGAGAGGGAGAAGGAGCATGTCAACAACACCCAGTCCCAGGTATGTTTTCCTTCTTCTCCTGGTGTTGATAATTCCATGCATTACACGAGTGGGCCACTGGGTGATGAATCCATGCAGCTTGGAGCGCTGTCGCTCTCGGACGACGAGAGGCAGCGCTTCATCAAAGAGCGACGCTGCTTCCGGTGCGGCCGCACCGGTCACCGCTTCGGCAGCTGTCGGGTCCAGGCGGTATCGGCTCGGCGCCAATCGGGGATGGAAGGTGCGCCGTCGGGCTTCGAAAAGGCGCCAGCAGGTGGGCTCATTCCTGCCAAAACCACGGATTCTCGTAAATTTTTTGAGGTGGCGATCAACTGTGGGGGTGACATTAGGGGAACTAAGGCTCTCATTGACTCAGGGGCGGCGGGCAATTTTATTCACGTGGGATTGGTGAAGGAGTGGGGAACCCCAGTGGAGGATTTAGGGGTTCCCTTACCAGTTTATGCCCTGGACGGTCGGCCTCTGGGCAGTGGGAGCGTCACCCAGCGCACAGTTCCCTTACACATCCGGGTGGAGGGTGGGGAGTGGGAATGGGTTACATTTTTTGTCATCTTTTCCCCCTATTCTGTCATGGTGTTGGGTCATCCCTGGTTGTCGTCATGTGTTCGTGTCACTAATTGGAGCACGGGCGAACTCTCAACGGCGGCCGACATCAAGTCGATCGTCAGCGGGAGTTTGCCCAAACCCTTGTCTCCCCCCCCCCTCTTCTCTTTTGTCTCCTCCCTCTTTCTCCAGGATGGTGGGGAGCGTGGCAGATTCTGATCTACCCTCTAATCCCGATTTAATAGGGGTGCCTGAGATCTATTGGGACCTGGCGGACGTTTTTAGCAAGACGCGTGCTAAAGCACTTCCGCCTCATAGATCATACGACTGTCCCATTAATCTTCTACCCGGTACCTCCCCGCCTCGCGGGCGAATGTTCTCTCTCTCACGCCCCGAAACCTTGGCCATGAACACCTACATAGAGGAGGCATTGCTTGCGGGGCACATACGCCCTTCCACTTCCCCTGCCTGCGCTGGCTTCTTTTTTGTGGATAAAAAGGATGGGGATCAGCGCCCATGCATTGATTATAGGGGATTGAATGACGTTTCCATCAAGAACCGATATCCTTTACCCCTCATGGACACGGCCTTTGAGTGCTTACAGGTCTTTTCTAAACTTGACTTACGTAATGCATACAACCTGGTCAGGATTAGAGAGGGAGACGAGTGGAAGACTGCATTTAACACACCCAATGGGCACTATGAGTATTTGGTCATGCCCTTTGGTTTGGCTAATGCTCCGGCAGTCTTCCAAGCCCTGGTTAACGACGTGCTGCGAGACTTGATTGGGGTGTCGGTGTTTGTCTACTTAGATGATATCCTGATTTTTTCTCGCGATATGGTGCAACACCAAATGCACGTTCGGGAGGTGCTAGACCGTCTCCTCAAGCATCAACTATTCGTTAAGGCTGAGAAGTGTGTGTTTCACACGGACACCGTGTCCTTCCTGGGCTTTGTGTTGACGAAGGGCGATCTGCGCATGGATCCAGCCAAGGTGAGTGCAGTTTTGGACTGGCCACGGCCTTCGTCGCTCAAGGGGTTACAACGGTTTTTGGGCTTTGCAAATTTTTACAGGCGCTTTATTCGCAATTTTAGCGCCTTAGCCAATCCCTTAACAGCTCTCACTAAGGCCTCTCTCCCTGGCTTTGAATGGTCGCCTAGGGCTGAGTCGGCCTTCTGCGATCTTAAACGTCGTTTTACATCCGCTCCTGTATTGATCCGCCATGACGCGGAGGTTCCGTTCATTGTGGAGGTGGATGCCTCTGACATCGCGGTGGAGGGGGTGCTCTCTCAGAGATGCTTGAAGGATGGGAAAGTGCACCCGTGTGCTTTTTTTTCTCGCCGTCTGTCACCAGCCGAGCGTAATTACGACGTGGGTAATCGGGAGTTATTGGCGATCAAATTGGCACTGGAGGAGTGGAGACATTGGTTGGAGGGGGCGGCACATCCTTTCATTATTTGGACTGATCATAAGAACTTGGCTTACATCCAAGGGGCTAAACGCCTTAACGCTCGCCAGGCCAGGTGGACGTTGTTCTTCACACGATTTCGATATACCATCTCCTATAGACCCGGCTCCAAGAATATCAAACCTGACGCGTTGTCGCGCCAGTTTGATCTTCCTGGGCGGGAGGAGCAGCCCCATCCCATTATTCCACCGGCCTTGATTTTGGCACCCGTGTCTTGGGGCATAGAGAAGGTGGTAAGGTCGGCGCTAACGCGGGAGCCCGATCCTGGTGGGGGTCCTCCGGGACGGTCGTATGTTCCCAAGGTGGCGCGCTCACGCTTGCTACAGTGGGCACATGCGTCATCCCTCACCAGCCACCCAGGGGCAACCAGGACCCTGGAATTTATCCGTAGGAGGTTCTGGTGGCCGACAGTGGAGGGGGATACGCGTTCCTTTGTGGCGGCCTGTCCGGTGTGCGCACGTAGTAAGACCTCTCGACGGGCACCGGCGGGTCTCCTCCGACCACTTCCTATTCCTAAACGACCCTGGTCACACATATCTCTGGACTTTATTTCTGGTCTTCCCCTTTCGGACGGATTCACCACCATCTTGGTGGTGGTGGATCGGTTCTCTAAGGCGGCTCACTTTGTCCCTCTCCCCAAGCTTCCTTCGGCCCGGGAGACTGCTGATTTAATTATACAGCATGTCTTTCGGGTCCACGGGCTGCCAGTAGATATCGTGTCGGACCGGGGTCCTCAGTTCGCCTCCAGGTTCTGGAAGGCGTTTGCCGCCGGCCTCGGCGCCTCTGTCAGTCTGTCGTCTGGGTTCCATCCACAGTCGAACGGGCAGACGGAGAGGGTCAACCAGGATTTGGAGGGGGTCTTGAGATGTTACGTTGCCGGTAGTCCGGCAACGTGGAGTAGGAGGTTGGCTTGGGCTGAGTACGCGCATAATACCCTTCTCTCCTCTTCTACCGGTATGTCTCCCTTTCAGTGCCAGTATGGTTTTCAACCTCCTCTGTTTCCCGAGCAGGAGCAGGAGGCGGAGGTGCCCTCGGCCCAGGCACATGTGGCTCGCTGTCGCAGGACGTGGAAACAGGTTCGGAAGGCGCTACAGAAGGTTTCGGTTAGTACCCAACGGCAGGCTAACCGTAAGCGTCGTCCGGCTCCAGTTTACCGTCCAGGGCAGCGGGTTTGGCTTTCCACCCGGGATCTCCCTCTCCGGGTGGAATCCAAGAAGCTGGCTCCTCGCTTTATAGGACCATTTAAAGTGATTCATCGGGTTAATCCTGTGGCTTACAAGCTACGACTTCCGAGCTCTATGAGGGTTCATCCGACGTTTCATGTGTCCCTGTTGAAGCCATTCCTCTCATCGCCCTTGGCCCCGCCACTGCCTGTGGTTCCTCTGCCCCGGTTTATTGGCGGTCAACCCATTTACACGGTGCGGAGGATACTGGGTTGTAGGCGGAGGGGTAGGGGGTTTCAGTTCTTGGTGGATTGGGAGGGGTACGGGATAGAAGAGCGTTCTTGGGTGCCTCAAAGGGATATTTTAGATCCCAGCCTGATCGTTGATTTCCGGCGGCTGAATCCCGAGGCTCCTAGGTGAACGTCTGGTGCCGTTCGTCGGGGGAGGGTACTGTTACGTTCTGGACACCGACCTCGGTCGGTGACCACCCACATTCCTGGCATATGTCACTGGGCTTGTCACCTGTCATTTCCCTGTCAATTAGTGCTGTCACTTAGGGGTGGTTCCTGATTGGCTGTCACGGGGGTGTGTGTGGAATGTTGGTATTTTGTCTCTATGTAACATACCTCTCTTCTGCTTGTCCATTGTCAGGTCTTCACTAATTGCGTTCGGGGATAACGCGGACGGTTCTACTCTGGACCTCCAATAAGCTCCCATTTACCTTATTCTACACTTGTGCTATTAGCACTTGTTCTCTCTTAGAATTTACTCTGTGTTCTTACTATTAAAGTCGAACCTGTTCAAGAGTAAACACTCTCTGTCTCTGTGATTGCCTTCACCCATTGGAATTCACCTACCTGCACTCTGACAGTTTACGTGTTATCTTTAATTACAACAGTTGGAAAGTATGTGTGATATAGTGGAGGATATATATTTTGTGTGTAGGAATTGGTTTAATAATAATAATAATATGTACATCCTGTTTAAAGCCTAGTGGGAGGGGCTATTGGATATAAGAGAGCTGCTTTGGTCCAGGGACGTCAGTCTTGAATGGACTGAGTTACAGTGAAGGTAACCGGAATCCCTTTGAACAACGTGTTGGTATTGCTTGAAGTGGAAGTAGTAGTGGATATTGTGTATTTAGACTTTGTGTAGTGTTAAGTATTAAGTATATTGTGTTTTGTTTATTTGTTTTCTCTTTTTCCACTTTTGTTAGATATAGTAAGTATAGGGTATTTTGTTTTACGTTACTTTCACTTTTCAAATTTGTTTGTAAAACTATATCACCTCTGCACTTTTGGGAGGCGGGAAATAAACACCCACCAACGAGATCTTTCCGACTACGCCTGTTTATGAGAGAATCAAAGGAGTTTGAGAGAGGACCCCGTCACACCTTCTCACCGTCATTTAGAACACTTAGGCCCCATTTCGGATGTGCCTTTCGTTTATACGGAAACGGCGTTTTTACGGGGTGAAACCGCAAAAAAGTGAGACTCCAGGGTGGAATTCCTAGAAACGATAAACCTTTACGCTCTCATCTAAACTGTCAAACCGCATAAAACGATGACGAAAGGGTTGTCAAGGCTCTCGTCGCGTGTACTGCTTACATCACAGGCATGCGTCAGTAGACTAGGAGCGTAAACAAAGCATGTCTGATTCTATCCATGGCGATCACCTGAAGGCTACATTGGCAGTACTTTTAAATACACAAGAATCTGTCCCGTGGCGTGACTGGACCCACTGTCTGTGAGTGACTCTGCTTTGGTCCAATCACATTCCCCACCCACAGTCTGCGAATCAGAGGCGGGTCTTCACAGCACGTCATGTGACATACTGTATGCGCCAATCGTGTGACAGCGGGGCTCAGTCGTCTGGAGTCGTTACAGCCTCGTCTGCACGGAGAATTCCATCCCAAAACGATAGTCTAAACGCAAAATTAAAAGTGAAACCGTAAGACGACTTTTGCGGTTTCTGTTCAGACTCTCTCCATCTAAACGTAGCCTAAGAGACCTTTTAGCTGGGGCCATATTTGTCATAAACTTCTTAGAGTCCCTCAATTTTTTTTGTGTTCATAGAAGAGCAATGGGATTCAAATGTCTCTTTCTGTTTCCTCCTGGCCCCCCTTAATTTCTGATACAATTCTTTCTGGATATTCCTCATGGCCACAAGATCCTTGTTTCTGAATGCAATTCTCTTCTTAATTATGCACTCTTTAATTTCCTTTGAAATATAAGATTTATTGTTTGGGTACATAGTTATTGATTTCTGGGGTAACACATTATCCCTGCAGAATTTTATATAATCTGTAATAGTATCAGTGGCCTCTTCGAGGTCCAGGTCATGAAAGAGGTCCCAGTTGGTATAGGAAAAACAGCCTCTTAGGGTGTCAATGCTGTCTTCATTCCAAACATGGACCGTTTTTACTTGTGGTGTATCTGGCTCTAAGTAGCAGCATTTTAGATCATGTGACATGATGACTATAGCTGCTACTGTACTTTTTACCAGATTTTGGTAAACACATGTGCTAGTGAGTTCAAGGTGTGACGGTGCACCTCTTTAAATTCATATGGATAATATGAGGTCTTGCTTAGTGTTTTTTTTTCATCCAGCCTGTAGCACCAGCTGGTGAATGGTTTGACCTCAGGGATAGGCTGCTGAGTACATGGTGGAGATGGAGAGGATAATAGGGCTGGGTGAAAAAAAAATATCGATCTTAATTTGAATATTCATTGATTCATAAAATCCCAGGTCGATCCGTTTCGGCGAGTTTATTCCACGCTTTCGGTTTTCCTTTTCTAAGCATTTTCGGGGCTACATGTGAATGAGTAAAAGTTGCGGGACGCCCAGATGTTTCCACAATAGAAAGCTCGCATGGATCCCATAATAGGCTCACTTAATACAGCGTTTTTAAAATCACGCGACATTTTCAGGGTCGCGAGCCAACCTTTTCCCCTCGTTTTCGATGATGGAAGTGATTTAGGAAAAGCTTCGGCACGCCGAGAGGTACCCGTGGATTTAATCTCGCGAGGATCGGGGCAATATTCGGCCCGTGGGAGCAGTCACGGGTTAATACAATGTTCAGAGTGCAGAGGGGAGGTGTGCAGAGGGGAGGCCACACTCAGGATTCTTCTCACAGCCCCGTTTTAAACTTTTAGGGTGTGGCAGTCAGCTCGAATCTGATTGGCTAGGATCGGATTTGGACTCTAGATACATGAATCACATGGTTGAGGCTGGAGAAAGAGACCTACCCCCTGCCTCCTCTCCTCTATAGCTGCAGTGAGCACAGTGAGTCTGACAGTGTGTTAGAGGGAGTGAGAAGGAGAAGAGGGAGACATTTAAAAAAAAATATATATATATATAACCAGTGTTGGGACTAACGCGTTACAAAGTAACGCGTTACAGAAACGAAGTTACTTTTTGCCGCAACTAGTACTCTAACGCATTACTTTTGAAATTCAGTAACGCTACTTACGTTACTGAATGGTTTGTTAGTTCGTTACTGCGTTCTTTTTATGTAGATTCATAGCGAGCGTCCTTATTTCGCCTGCGTTTGTTTTGTTTACTGTAGACTGAAAGGCGCTATATAAAACGAAGTATTATTATTATTATTATTTCTTTCCGTAGCCTCATTCTGGTTTTCGCACTTCTGATTGGCCACTGACGTTCTGAAAGAAATAGACGCTCTCTACAGTAAACAACAAGAGGACGCTCGCTATGAATCTACATAATAAGAACGCAGTAATAATAACGAACTAACAAACCATTTAGCAACTACTTGGAGAGATAATACAACATGGAAACGAGATAAAGAACATGTTTGAAGGGCTGCTGGAGTCAACTGGACTAACGTTACATCTCGACCACCGCAGACTGGTGACGGTGAGTGCAATGTGTTCACTGAAACTCAAGATCAACGGATTTTGACTGTACGAAATCTGCCACGGAATCTCATAATACTAATCAAACAATATAAATATAGTCCTTTCATGCACAATTGATATCCTAACTATTCTAACGTTGCAATGCTTTGATTGATATCTTAAACAACGCTGCAAGATGGTTATGAATGAATTAATGAATGGATGAATGAATGAATGAATGAAAACTTTATTTAACAGATTGCAGAATGGGTACAATACAGTACGGCTCAATACATACAATTGTTAAGGGGATGCAGACCTGAGAAAGACGTTTGTCTTGTTTCCATCAGGGTCCCCCATTTTCAATTCATATAGACATTTATGACATACACAACATACATGACATTTATGGCATAGGGACATATAGGCAGGGCCGCCTGGGAGAAATGCGAGGCCCTGTGCGAGATTTAACGCGAGGCCCCCCCCCCCCCCCCCCCCCCAAGGAAAAAAAAAAAAAAAAAAAAAAAAAAAAATATATATATATATATATATATATTTTTTTTTTTTTTTTTTTTTTTTTTATACAGTCAACATATTCTTAAATAATAGCGCTGCCCGAGGCGGGGCATGATACAGTCAACATATAGCAAAAGAGAGAGCGAGAGAGAGCTCCCGTTCTACAGTCAATATACAGTGTACAGAGAGAGAGAGAGAGAGAGAGACACATTGGAAAGAAATTGAAATGCTATTTGGCCCTAAACAGAGAGTACACAGTGGCAGAATACCTGAGCACTGTGACTGAAGATCCTTGAGCACAGCCTAGCCATCGAGAAAGGCCGCCATAGGCAGACTGTGTGTGTTAGAAAGAGAGAGAGAGAGAGAGAGAGAGAGAACATGTGTGTTTGTCATGTGTGTGTGTGTGTTAGAGAGAGACTATAGCATGTATGAGAGGACAAAGATCAACACTTAAATCCAACAAGAAGAGGGTCAACAGAGAAACCAAAGCAGCAAGGAGCCAATGGCCGACATCAGCTAAATAGGCTAGCCAGGTACTGTGACACCAGGCCACGTGACACACACAACGTGGCTACACAAACGACCATTCACACACAGCACATGTCGTATCTCCAAATGTTGTGAAGTAGCATATGTTTTGCCTGGAAAAAAACATCGTTATTAACAAAACATTCGGGAGGGGAAGGAAGGAAGAGTGGGGTAATGTCATCATGACATTTTCATTAATCCAAGTTACCTGCACGATGAACGCTGGGCGAAAGGCCGCAAGGTCTCCACGTTGACGAAAGGCCTCTCGCTGGCGGGACAAAAAGAAGCTATGGCCACTGGCCAGAGCCTTGTCATGGTGCAGGCCCGACTACATCTTCTGTCAAAGGGCCTGCTATTCTCAAGGCTAACTGATAGCATCAAACGAACGTTCCCAGCTGACGCTAAACAGCTAACAGTTAGCTCACACAGTTAGCTACTAGTAGTATTAGCTAGACCAGTTTGGCTCCAAGAGAGAAAGAGAGATAGGGTCAGGTGACTCAGATCCACGGCGGGTACATAATCATAAGTTGACTCACCATAACGCAGTATCAACGTGGAAGGATACTTTCTTGGCCCCACGGTGTAATTTCGGCGTATTGCTGCCTAACAGATTTATCTGCTCACAAGTTCTCTTCTCCTTCTTTTGAAAAGACATCCACTCGCCTCGCCTGGTTAGCTAACGCTAGTTAGCATTTAGCTAAGCTAGCTACTAGCCGACATGGCTATACCGAAAGGCTCCGGCCATTTGTCCCGCTAGCGAGAGGCCTTTCGTCAACGTTCCTTGGTTGGTGACCGACCGACTGATAATGACCGACCTCTTTCTTCGTCTTGGCTATTGGGCATAACTAAGCATAGTCAAAAGCTGCACGCGCGAAAATGTCAAACGCAGCCGACTCACGCTGCCGGTGTACTGTCTACACATGTAAGTAAAACCACTCCCTTCGTTGAAACCAATGCTGCTGCAGAACCCCAGAGGCTGAGCTCCAATAGTGAGTATGTCTGCAGCTGCAGGACTGCAGACCCAGGAACAAGTCAGACACATTCTACAAACGTGTCTAATGTGAAATATATAAGCATATAAGCAAAACTAGATTTTAGGTCTGTGATGAAAAAGGGCCTCGCGGGAAGGGGGGCCTCGCAAAAAAAAAAAAAAAAAAAAAAAAATAATAATAAAAAAAATTAATAAAAAATATTTTTTTTTTTTATTTTTTTTTTTTTTTTTGCGAGGCCCCCCTTCCCGCGAGGCCCTGTGCGACCGCACTGCTCGCACACCCCCTGAGGCGGCCCTGCATATAGGTATTTAGTACTGATACATTTGTGACATAAGCGGTATTCAAATATACAGTACTGTTACCCCTAGATCCTGACAGAGTATATACATATGATGGGGAGGGGACTGTACATTAGGAGGGGGTGGGTGGGTGGGAGAGAAATATACATACAGCGGGGAGGGAATATATAATGAAACGCTCTAGACCACATTGCTTAGCAGAGTTCGGTGATGTGAATGGAAACTGTCAAGTTGATCAACCGATTTTGAGTATATGGGGCATGGGACTTGAGCAATTTTTTTTTTTATTTTTTTTTTAAATAACTAAATAGTTACTTTTCACAGTAACTCATTACTTTTGGGTGTAAGTAACTAGTACAGTAACGAAGTTACTTTGAAATGAAGTAACTAGTAAAGTAACTGAGTTACTATTTTTCAGTAACTAGCACAACACTGTATATAACACAGATGCACAGATGAAAAAGAATGTAAACTATATTAAAACCTTTTTTTTTTCATATTTCATATTTGATATTAATTCATATTTTAATAGGGAGGCATGGCTTCCGTTGGCTTCCATAAGGATTCGCCACTGTCAGGGGGTGGGAAAGCTGAAGGGTGGGTCCTGGGCGTTGTGGACAGCGACCCCTACAGTTCGGTCGGGGCGCCTGCTCAGCAAGGGTTGGAACTAAGGAGAGATAGTGTGGCCTCCCACACGCTACACTCTCCCCGGTGAGAACCTGCGCGGCCAGGTTGGCCTGCCCCAGGCTGCACATGCGTCGGAGGAAAGCATGTGACAGTCTCCGGTCTCCCGGACCAACAGTAGGGGAAAGTACGCAACAACCAGGAAGGGTGGGATGGGAGAAAAATCGGGAAAAAGGAGGGGAAGAAAGATAAAAAAAAAAAAAAAAAAGTTATAGCCCTGCAAAGAAGGTGAACATCTCCATAGACATACAGTGCTGGCAGAGAATGGTATAAGATGATCAAACTCCGTGGCAGTTAATGTGTTAAAAGGTTTTTGGTAACAAAAAACAACACTGACCATTTTACTTTCACTAGTCTGAGGAACAAAGTGGTGTCTGAGCTGAGGAAGGCCAAGACTAATTACTTCCTTAAACTAATTGAAAAGGCTAATGGTAGCAGTTCCAAACTCTGGCAGCATATATCTAGACTAACAAACTCAAACAGGCAAAATCACCCCAAAATAAGGGGTCTTAAAGTAGATAATAACCAGTGATGAGTCTATGGCCAATGTTTTCAACCGTTTCTTTATTGAGTCTGTACATGAACTGGCAACTTATTTTAAACCAACTGAGTTATCTTCTGTGGAACATGGTAATGTACTCTCAGAGGATTTTTACATCAAAGAGGTATCCAGTGATACAGAACCTCTTAGCATGCGCTGTCCCATATATGGGACGTTTTTAGGACGATTTGCCCACCGGCACTTTGGCGACCCCTAGTGGCTCGGGTGTGCATATTTTGTAATACAATACAATACAATATATCGAATTGAAGGCTTATTTGTTGCCTGTCGATAGCGTCAAAATCCGACAAAATCCGTTCAGCAGTTCTCGAGTTACATGCCGGTATTTGAGGCTTGTGCAAAGTACACGGTATTGTGCAAAATACCACTCCCGACTCTTGGCGCAGTAGTTCCGTCAATCTAGATCCGATCTCGAAAATGATTGTGGAGGTGGCTTTCCAATGAGTGTGGCTTTCCAATGATACCCCACCTGGGGATGTATGAATCAGGGATCTGGTGAAAAACCAACGAGCGAAAACAGGAAGAGAAAAACAGCCCAATGAATTGAAGTCTATGAGAAAACTCTGTTTTTCTTTTGTACACAGTTTACCAAAATCACTCCTAATCACTCATTTCTGAATGGATCTTTATGAAATTTGGACATGTACTACATAAGGCTTCAGGCTATGGGTCCGTATGGATTTGTAAGCCATACCACCTTCTGGGGAAATACTACCTCTGGACTACTAACTACTACAGAAAAACTTGAGTAACAAGTTTTTCTACAACTCAAGTTCAGACCTATGTTACTCTATTATTAAGAAACACCAGAACTGTTTGCTGGAGCCTATTCACTTAGTAAACCTGTCAATAAGAACAAATACATTCCCAGAGAGCTGGAAAATGGCAATAATTACCCCGATTTATACATGTAAGTCGGTGACAAGGACATGGCAAGTAACTACAGGCCCATTGCCATCCTACATGTAGCTGTAATTTCAAAAGTCCTAGAGAAGATTGTTGCTGGACAGTTGATGGAACATTTAGAGGCCAATCAATTGCTCCATCCACAGCAATTCGGGTTTAGACCTAAATATTCCACAGAAACAGCTAATTGTTATCTTATTGAGAGGGTCAAGGGTCTATTAATCAAAGGAAATGTTGTAGGGACAGTGTTTCTGGACCTAAAAAAGGCATTTGATACAGTTATATATCGTATTTGCTTATCGCGTCCCGCTCTGAGCCTTATGAGATACCCCTTATCTCCTATGATACCTACTGTATCCCCAACGAACAACTACATGCACCCACACCTGTATGGGGCCCCGCCCCTATGGAGGCGTAGCCCATATAACCATGACTCTGGTCACCAAACACCCTTCCTCTATTTTCGTTCCAGCGTACTGGCTGCGTGCACCATACGTAACTAGCAGGATGAAAAAGATCAGAGTCATAATGTTGAAAGCTTACCGGAGGTTGCTGGCCCCTGGCATCTTCGACGCATGTTTTCGGCCACACGACGGGCCTATGTTGATGTTCCTCGTCTGATGACAGCAGATCGAGGTTCAGCTGTACAAGATTGGCTGTCGGGCCAGCTTGTACCCAGGTAGGCCCTGTGTCTTCAGGCATGGGTATTAGTGTTAGTAATGCTGGTTTGTTTTGTTACACAACCATGTTGTGTGTTGGCGCCGGGGGCAGGATGGTTTGGTTAATGCTATGCTATATGCTATCGCTAATGCCGCATGCTATCACTACTGCTAACTGCTACGCTGTTCTAATGTCTCCGCCGTGAGATGTTGTCACTTCTCCCTCCTCTTGCCCGGTTCATCAATGAAGATTAGTCGGTAGCTGTTGTGGTTTTTTTTGCTGAGTCCTATTTACCTTTTTTCGGGTAAATGGGTTGACAACAGGGTAGGCCGTGGCTAGGTAGCCTAGCCAGGTATGTTACCTTGTGTTCCGGCGGGGTCTATGGAACGGTGTCCCCATCTGGGGCGATGCGTGAGCTCGGCGGTGTAGCAGTAGAGCTATATTACTGCAGGATGGGACTTAACGGCGGGTTATGGCTCAGCTGGTTAGTTCCTATCCACATTGGCGTCGGGTAGTGGGGCTATGGGTCCAGCCGACATGGTAAACATGTTGCGTGTCTGTGCGCAGGCGGTTGTTGATCTGGGTCCCACATCGCCTCACGCTAGGCTGTAGTAGTATAGGGGCAGGGCCGCCTGGGAGAAATGTGAGGCCCTGTGCGAATTTAAACGCGAGGCCCCCCACCCCCTGAGGCGGCCCTGTGTAGTGGGCTATTGTTTCGTTCTGTCACTCTGCTATGAGAAGGTCTGTCTTGCTACAGTTTTCTCTCCTCTCAACCATTCATACTGACGGTCAATCGGTATACTGGGGGAGTAGTGCGGGGGGGGCTTTGTTTACCTTTTTTGGTAAATGGGCTAAGCTAGGGCTGGTGTGCTGTTGTGAATATTTTGAATGAAGGCGGGACTAGTTCGCTCTGGTCCGCCTCCCCTTAACGTTGTGTGTATGGGTTTGCTCATTCTACAGTATTTTGTGGTTTAGTTATTTTATTCATTTAACCCTTTCATGGTGCACACCACAGTGGAGGTTGCTGTTTGCAACCACCACTGGTGCTCCGTGTTAACATCAGTCCTTTGTTTTTGACATATTGAAACAGTGCCCCGCCCCGGCCGACGCCATGGGTGGGTCGGCCTGGCGAGTGGCTGGTGGGCTGTTAAAGCTTGTACCGCCACGGTATGGAATTGGCAACGATTAGAACTGTGTTCGAATTGCTGTTTTTTTCTATTAAAAAAATGGTGTCTGGTGGCGGGGCCTTGAGGGCCAACCGACGTCGACACATCGCGCGAGGTTGTTGACGTTATTAGCTTTGACCCAGCCGCAAGCTATAACCGCTCAGGGTTCCCCTCTCCGCAGGGGATTTTGGTCTTCTGCTGGAGCGCGGGCGGTATTGTCCTAGGCCCTACACCGCCTCACACCGCGCAGCCAGAAGAAGAGAGAGCACGGCCTCGTCAGCGGCGATGACGAGGCCCTCGACAGGCGGCCATGTTTTCCCCCGCCGGAGGTATCCTGGGCGTTGATTCAACAGGTGTCCACAAGGCCGACAGCCTTGGCGGCCGAGGGATCGGCCATGTAGGATGGGTTCGGCTTGAACAAACAAGCCGTCACCGTCCTGCCGCGAGCAGCCCGCTCTCCGATCACTCCCTTCCCCAACACCAGCGGAAAAAGTGGGCTCTGATTGTTTCCTTTGGCTGCGGGCCGCGTGCCTTCGTTGATGCGCGGGCGGCCCCCCTTTCGCTTCTCATGGGGACAGGGGCTGACACCCAGTTGATGGCTGAGCCTGGGTCTGTCCGTGAGAATGTTGTGCTGTCAAGCGGCTCCCACACCTTGAGCTGTGTTGGTTGAGCCTGGTGTTACGTCTGTCAACTTAAGTGTTGTCAGCAGGGGGGCTCGAAACCTTTTGAGGCACACAGTGCGGGCTTCCCCGGCCTCGCCTTCGCCAGGCCAGGTATCATGTTGGTGCCTCCCACTCCTGAAATATTGGCAAGTGGTCGCAGGCACACGTGATTTGGGGTGGTAGTAATATCACTGCAGGGCTACGGTGTGTAGGAACCCATGGGGGCCTTACACCTTGCATGTCCGGCTGCAGAACAACTCCTCAGCATGTTCTGGAGGGGTGTTCAGTGGGGGGGCTTTTTTCATCGGAAGCCCCCCGTATCAGACCGGCCCTTTCTGTCGGGGTTCCCCCTTGGGTGCGATTGCCTCGTGGGTGGTGTCAGGGTCAGATTTTCCGACACGGAACGCGCTGCTCACACGGTTCCAGGGTTGGCTACGCACAGCGGGGGGACCGGGCCAACTATCTACAGTTCCTGGCGGACCTGCGCCACGTGACGGCGGGTGCGTTGGGAGTGTCGTCACATATGACTACGGCAGTACCATATGTCGAGGTGGATGGAGAGAACGCTGAGGCGGGGACTTGTGTTTACACAACCCCACCCGTTTTCAGGTTTGGTACAGACCCTATTGTCAGGGTCTCCAGCAGTGACAGCTCTGGTCAACGAGATCCAATCTCTGTGGACGAAGCAAGCCATCGTCGTGGCGTTCTCCTCCCGGTGTTCTCTGCCTGAGAAGTCGGGAGGGAGGGGTGTAAGACCCAGGCTGGACCTGTCCCATGGGAAGGTTCAGCATTTTTTGGATCGTCTCCTACCTGTTGAACACTGTCAGGTGGGGGTCTGGTTCTCCTCCATAGACCTGTAGGATGCGTATGCGCATCTCCGATCTTCCATCCTAGGGCTTACCTACGCTTCCTTTGCAGGGTTAGCGTATGAGTACCAGAGGCTGCCGTTCGGTTTTCTCTGGCTCCCTGCATCTTCACCAAGTGCGTGGAGGCCGCACTGGGGCCTCTGCGTCGTCAGGGGTTACGGAGTGTTCTGCCCTGATGACGTTCTGGTCCTTCGCGGTCAAGGTGGATCGTCAGGTCTCGTACCAGGCAGGTCTCTACCAGCCTGGGGTTGCTGTAGACTGGATGTAGAGTACTCCTCTTCCCAGTCAACGGTTGGAGGGCTATGGGCATCCATCTCAGAGCGTGTTGTCAACACGCTCGGGAGGTTCCGCCCTAGGATGGTTACGGCGCTGTCTCACGTCGCGTTTTCACCGACGCCTCCCTCGCTGGTGACGCGTCGGGCCAGCGCAGTAGGGGGCAGCTGGCAAACCATGCTGCCCGGTCTGCGCTATGTTCAATGTGTTGGTGTTGAAAGCGGTCCTTCTGGTCCACAAATGGTGTTGATCAGGACGGACGATACGACGTCAGTGTCGTGTATCGACAGACAGGGAGGAGTACGCTCCCCCTGTCTGCACCAGGCGGCGGGCGGCTGGCTATGGGCGTCCTCCATCTGCGCGGCCTGAGGGCTCCCCACATCCCCGGCAGGGAGAATGTGGGTGCAGGTGTACTGTCGCGGGGCGGTCCTCATCCTGACGGGTGAGGATTACGTCTGGACATGGCCAGGCAGGTCTGGGACCGATGCTGTGCCGCCAGGGATTCTTCCCCATACATCTGTTAGGTCAGTTGTTGGGACGGGTACGTTGAGGGGCGCAGGTTCTTGATCCTGATGGTGTTACCATCTGGAATGCGCATGCTCCCTCCACTGTCGCGCTTACGCGGGCAGATGACGTATGTTCCAAGTGTGGTGTAAGGCGGGGGGCCGGGACTCAGTCTCCTGCCCCCTGGATGCTGTCCTTAGTTACCTCCAGTCTCTCCTTGATAGACTGTCGGCTTCGACGGTGAGGGTATATGCAGCAGCTATATCCTCCTATCATGAGGGGTTTGAGGGGATGTCTTGTTCAGCCACCCTCTTGTGAAGCGCTTCCTGCTTGGCGCTCGACGCGTTATGGGCCACAGTGTGTTGAGTCACACGTGGTTCCGCCTGTACGGTGTGTTCAAGGGGTTCTGGTTCCCTCTTGTTCGCATTCAGGTGGAGTTGACTGCGCGCCCCCTTCATTAGGAAGGATGGGGTGACAGGGCTCCCCGCACCCCTTGATGTGGGCTTACGGGTCCTCAGGGGGTACATCTGTCGGGTCTCGCGTCCGCTCTTCCCCATATCTCATAAGGCTCAGAGCGGGACGCGATAAGCAAATACGATATATAACGATAGGTTATGTAGATAACCTAGTTATATTAGTATTGGCTGAGCGTCCCGCTCTGCGCGGCCCTGAGTTCCCTCTTGAGGGATCTTTTCCTGGAACGGGATTTGGCGAGGAAGGGTGTTTGGTGACCTATCGTTAATCACAATGTTCTTTTGTCTAAATTAAAACATTTTAAGATGTCCACAGAATCAACACGGTGGTTTAGGTCATACCTGGAGGGGAGACAACAGTGTGTCAATGTCAATGGGGAGAAATCCAAACTGCTTGCCAACAGCATGGGAGTGCCGCAAGGGTCTGTACTTGGGCCACTGTTATTCACCATGTACATTAATGACCTACCATCCAGGTGTCAGCTGCCAGATGTATGCTGACGATACCGTCATCTATGTGTCTGCTAAAACAGCTAGCATGGCAGCTGAGCACCTGACCCAGGTGTTACATAACATCTCCGACTGGCTTGTGTCGTCTCATTTGACCTTGAATGTCAAGAAAACTGTCTCTATGTGTATCTCCATACGCAAAAGGCCTATAAATGATTTGTTTGAGGTGCAAATTAAAAATGAAATAATTGCCGAAGTGAATGAGGTCAGGTACCTAGGAATCATATTAGACAAGAACCTAACATTTGATAAACAGGTACATTATGTATGTAAGAAGGTCAAGCCTAATTTAAACTGTTTTATTAGGAGGGATCTGTCAACTAAAGCTGCTCAACTTTATATGCATGCTATGATTCTTTCCCACTTGTCTTATTGTATCACATCATGGTCACAAACCTCACAAACCATACTAAAACCCATAACTATAATATAGAAACAGGCTATAAAAATCATGGACCGTAAACCAATGCGATGGCATCAATGCAGTGTTTTGAGTAAGCACAATCTTTTCACGTTTGACAATTTTGTAATTTTCTGTAATATTAGACTCGTTTTTAAATGTTTGCACAATCATGTATCATTATTATTTTATGGACTGGTGGTTAGACGTTGGAGCTCTAGTAGAGCAAACACACGAGTTTCCAATAATGGTGACCGTACTGTTCCCATGTGCAAGAGTTCGTTTGGACAGTCTGCCTTCTCGGTTAACGGGGCAAACTTATGGAACTCTCTGCCTACTGGCTTAAAACTGGAGTCCAATGCCAACATCTTCAGCAGAGGACTCAAGGTATGGCTGAAATCAATGCAGCAGTGCTCAGATATGTAGACGCGGACTGGTTTTGTTGTTTTGATCATGGACTCTTGCTCTGATAGCTATTTGTTCTGATTTGTGATTTTAATTGTGTATTTTACTGTTGATTTTATTATATCTTTTAGAAAAGCCTCAATGGACTGGTGTCGAAAACTAGCACAAACAGTGCATCTGGTCTGTCCACTGTGGCTGGTCCAATGTGGCTGTGGTGTCCATTTTAAATAAACATTTTCATTAATTCATTGAATAAAACAATTAAATGTTTTTCTTTCTTTTTTTAACATCTCCTGGAAGCTTTTCTCTGACTGTTATTTTTAAGGCGGTCTTTTTGGGCTTGCCATCTTCTAACATGACACTCTGCAACATCATATTTCTTGGCTGCTTGACTGCTGTGTGCGTGTGCGTGTGCGTGTGCGTGTGTGTGTGTGTGTGTGTGTGTGTGTAGCCTAGCTCTGTCTCTCCTCCTATATGTTTCTATTTCTTTTCCCTGGGCCAGTATAAACAGACAAGCTTGTTTACATTGTCAGACAACAGGGCAGCTCACTTCTTCTGAACAATATGCCCAGACAATGAAAATAACCTCTCACATGGTAAAATGACGATATTTGTTATTTTGGTTATTTATTTAATTTAAATAATATACATTTGCATATATGTCCACTTCCATGTTGATGAGAGTATTAAACGGTATTGTGAACAGATAAAAAAATATGAATCGCAGTTAACTATGGACAATCATGCAATTAATCGCAATTAAATATTGTAATCGATAATGCACTATATATTAGGGATGGGCGTGAGTAATCGATTACTCGTAGCTATGAGAAAAATCGAAAGAAAGAAAAATTAGAAATTAGAAATTTTTATAAAAAAAACGATCAATCGAGTATAGCATGCGATCAATCGATCTGGATTTTTTTTTAAATGCCCATCCCTACTATATATACATATTGTGTTAACTGCTGTAGTGTGTTGGCCATGTTAAATAAAAATTATATTAACACTTTAACTGCCGGAAGACGCTTTTAGGCGTCCTTCCCCGACATGCTCAAGTTGCCGAAGACTCCGTAACTCGTCTTTGATATCAATATTTCAAAAATCTGTGATTGGAATCATATTTCCTTTCCGGGGCCCTGAGACACAAGTGTGATCTCCTCTCAATCCTCTAGCGGTTCAAGACCGCCATCTGGTGGCCGATCGGCAGATCGAAAAAACGGATGTTACCTTTAACCCGGCAGGACTCACTCCATATGTGGTCCGGGCACTCGCTAATGTTAGAGAGACTCAGTCTTCACACAGTGAACATCGATCGCTGCAAATAACTCGAAAAAACAACATGATTTGGACGTATATATTATTATACAACCTGGAAATGGACCGGATATTTCTATATCCCATAATAGGAAAATGTCTGTTCCACGCTCATCGCCCAACGGCGCGAGGAAGATACGGTAAGATTCAGCGTTATTTTTCAATGTGTACGATACTAACTGCTATGATGAACATTTTACCCACATTAGATGAATGGTATAACGCTGCCCACGGAATTATAAACGCCCCCTCGGCCATCCGGTCAACATCAGATGAGGTGTAGTAACTTCCAGAAGTCCGTCCAGTTGGATTTTTTTATATCGCGCCGATTGCTATCAAACTGTATTTGATCATCAATATAATGCATTTGGGGCTATAAATCACGTTCTGGAGAAAGCTGCAGAAAGAGATGAAAACATACTTATACTTTAGATCATATTTTAGTATGAATATGTGAATGAAAAAGTTTAA
Source organism: Notolepis coatsorum (assembly GCF_963971535.1). Taxonomy (NCBI): domain Eukaryota; kingdom Metazoa; phylum Chordata; class Actinopteri; order Aulopiformes; family Paralepididae; genus Notolepis; species Notolepis coatsorum. Next base: position 102,562,388 of record NC_140170.1, read on the forward strand.
CGTTCATACACCCTGAACAATACATATAGGACATTGAATGGGCCCTAATAATGGCAATTTAGCAATAGAATTTAAAAAGTTATAGCCCTGCAAAGAAGGGGAACTTCTACATAGACAAATAGAGCTGGCAACCTATGGTATATCATGAATCTAGCCTTAGGCAATCAAAGTGTTAATATAACTGCTTTGTGGTCTATTCTTAATGTAAACATTAAGATTTTTAAGAATGCAGCAGGTTAGAGGGTTCCTTATACAATTTACAGCATTAGTTATCTGGGAATCTCTTTAATATCCAAGCTAAATGTATATGGTTACTGAAATATCCCTAAGCGAATCGATAAATAAATCCTGACCTTGTGAATTGGAGTCGAATAGATTCAGGAAATCAGTGGTGACACCCAACCCTAGACACACCCAACCCTAGAGACACTCAACCCTAGACACCCAACCCTAGAGACACCCAACCCTAGAGACATACAACCCTAGAGACACTCAACCCAGAGACACCCAACCCTAGAGACATACAACCCTAGAGACACCCAACCCTAGAGACATACAACCCTAGAGACACTCAACCCTAGAGACACTCAACCCTAGAGACACCCAACCCTAGAGACACTCAACCCTAGAGACACCCAACCCTAGAGACACCCAACCCTAGGGGACAAAGCTCCACACTCACGCGTTGAAGAGGACACACCAGCCACAGTGAGGGTCTCCTGAGCTCAGACACTCTCCGCACGTAGCGTACTGTTCACAGGCCTCCACAGCGACCTGCACCACCTGCAACAGGGAGCACATGACAGCTCAGGAATGTGCTGCCTTTACATTTACCATAACTATATATATATATTTATATATATATATATATATATATATATATATATATATATATATATATATATATATATATTATGGGTGGGGGGGGGAATCGATACGTAGTAGTATCGTGATACTTTGCGTGGCGATACTGTATCGATACAGGGACGCCAAGTATCGATATTTAATTATTCATAAAAAATTAAATAAATATTTTTTCTTTTTTGTATAAGGAAGTTGCATTGTTCATTTCAATACCTGTAATAGTACAGTAGTCACACACACACACACACACACACACACACACACACACACACACACACACACACACACACACACACACACACACACACATTGCATTCAGTTAAGTTGGAATATGACTGTAATACAAACAGTTCAGTTTTTCAGGTACATGCAACACAGATTACAGTGTTTACATCTGTCTGCTTGAGAAAATACAATGTTCTGCAATAAAAATGATTGAAGTGAGATGAACAGACTGAACTTTATTTTATTAGATAAAACATGTTGACAAAGTTTTACTTTGCAGTTGAAAAAAGGTAATAAATTAAATGTGATCAAAATGTAAAAATCCCCCCCCCCCCCCGCAATACTCAGCGTATCGCGATATATTTAGTATCATGATACTATCGTATCGTGACGCAAGTATCGCGATAGTATCGTATCATGAGGTCTCTGGCGATTCCCACCCCTAATATATATATATATGTGTGTGTGTGTGTCAGTAACCATCATATCAACCACATCATGTAACAACATTTTTACTGTAAAGTGTAAATGCAAGAGTCCACCTTCTCCCGAGGGTAATTTGGTTTTCATTTCAGCCGTCAGAAGGTGCAATAAATGTTCTGGTAGCAGACATCTGAGAGACACCAGTTTTATACTGAAATACACCCATTCGGTAGCTCTTTATTTGAGAAAGAATATGTTGCATTGGCTGCTGTGATACTAATGTAGTATTGATGCAGGTACTATGATGATGATGATGATGATGATGATGATGATGATGATGATGATGATGATGATGATGATGATGATGATGATGATGATGATGATAACAATTAATGATTGGGGATTTCACAGAGCAGGTCTGGTCAATGTTTGTCTTTAAATCTGCCTCAAGACATTACACATAATAATACCAATACATGCAGATGGACAGACAAGCACACACACACACACACACACACACACACACACACACACACACACACAACACACACACACACAACACACACACACACACACACACACACACACACACACACACACACACACACACACACACACACACAGTACGTACATGCGCAGGCACTCTAACACACAACTAGTCATGCAACCGCTTGGCAAAGCATAAACTCTCCATTAGCGGCAGTGAGACTGTGCTGTAGCGCAGCCAGCGCCAGACCCTGAATACAAAACCTCAGCCTGGCTATTTTTTTGTGTACTTTGTTAGTATTCCAGGCATACATACGATGCAAGCAATTTCCTGATGTAGGCAATCACAAATGAAGAGTGGATTATGGATTAGAGCGTCTCCTGTGCTCTTGATAGCATAAGTGGGTTCTCTCTCAGGTCTGTGTTGGCAAAATGGATTATCTACTGCCTCCATACAAAATTACTTTATCCACCCCCCCCCCCCCCCTCTGAGTTCAGAAAACATTCAGTGAATCGCATTAGCAAAATTATTTTGGCGTGTGGGAGGGGGGCCTGTCTGACGCAGTAGGAATAATCCATGAATCCCCACAAACTCCTGCTCCTCTAAAAGCAACAAAGGAGTCCAGTGGCTGACAGGCGGCATGACCTTTGCAGCAGCAGGTCTGTGGATCCCCTTGTATCTTTGCTGTCCTCGGAATCAAATGTGCAGCTCATGTGGAACATGGGAGTTGATTTGTTGGGTGGGTTTGAGCTGAGAGAACAGCCTCTCAGTGCTGAATCCCAACAAGATCCCAATGAAGGGCAGATATCTTTTTGTTTGATGTTCACAGTCTCTACGAATAGCACCCAATAAAGTGGACCAGAATATCTCCCTCTGCCTCTCTCTCTCTGCCTCTCTCTCTCTCTCTCTCTCTGCCTCTCTCTCTCTCTGTCCCTCTCTCTCTCTCTCTCTCTCTCTCTCTCTCTCTCTCCCTCTGCCTCTCTCTCTCTATGTCCCTCCCTCTCTCTCTCTCTCTCTCTGCCTCTCTCTCTCTCCCTCTGCCTCTCTCTCTCTCTCTGTCCCTCCCTCTCTCTCTCTCTCTCTCTCTCTCTCTCTCTATCTGCCTCTCTCTCTCTCTCTCTCTCTCTCTCTCTCTCTCTCTCTCTCTCTCTCTCTCTCTCTCTCTCTCTCTCACCTAACTAGTTAGAATGGGTTAAACGACAGAGGACAAATGTCAGGTATATGTAAAGATGTTGTCTACTGAAGTCTATTGAAGTCTCCGTTAGCTCCAGCCATTAGATCTACATAGATGCTTCATAAATCATTCATAAGCAGATGGCAATACTTTTTATTTCGCATTCCAGCTCTAATTCATCTTGTTTTCACTGATATCTTTTATTCAGTAGAAACAGATAATTATGAGCAAACGCTACCCCCCCCCCCCCCCAGAAGAGTTACTGTTTGTGTATTGTATTGTAGTGTGGTCTGGCATTAGCCCACATCCATTTTAAAGCTTGAAGCTTTGGGAATTACGCAATCTTTTTCGCTTGTTTTTTTTTTCTTCTAACATCTGTGATGCTCTCTTACGCTGTTATATATCGTATAGCTCTGCTCAGCGTCATAGTGGCAATACTCTTCACTTCAGTCCTTGCACTGAATAAATTCTCACATGTACCTTTACATACCATCATCTGTCTGGCCACACCCCCATCCGCTACCTACATAAGCAGGGGTGTGGCCATACCATCATCTCCTTCTTCAATTTTCACCACATTGAGTGCCTGCATGTACCACACTTTAAGATTGATGGATTTTTTTAAGAAAGTAGAAGATCAAGGAGATACGTTGACATTATATCTTTGTTTTCTCTCTCACTATTTTCGAGAAAATACGGCGATAATGTCTTCGTCACTGGGGTGTCTGGAAGATGATGATAATTCTGACCTCCACCGGCTTTTTCGTATTAGGGGCTCGCGTCGCTGGTCTAATCCCCACCTGCAGTCCTCCAAGCTGCAGCTGGACAGGTATTACCTTCGGTTCTGCAGCTGGACTGTGCAGGAGGCGTCGGCTGTTGTGAGAAGCTGGCTACCTCTAGGTGAGTGATGATTTTGCTATGCGAGCGCCAGTTGTGTTGTTATGAGGGGGTTAGCTGCACAATTTACGAAGGCCGGCCCCAGACTAGTATCCTTTTTTCTGCCTCTTAGACAGCAGAGGGGGGGGGGTCCTGGTTTGAAGCCCACGGTAGTCAATCTAGTGGGCCGTGACCAAGGTCTGTGGTTAAAACCCGGGATCTTTTGGACGAGCGGATTCTTCTTTGTCATGTGAAGGCCCCATCTTTCAAGTTGAAAGTTACCCTCATGAGGAAAAGTGGGTTTGGTGCTTCATTATCGGAAGGTCCACGCTCAAGTCGGCTGCAGCCTATGAAGGAATTGTGCCGACACCGCTCTATATCTGTCAATCACCGTTATGGAAACTGTGTTGATTTCTTTTTCTCTTCTCTCTTAGGATGAGGAGGTGAGTCAGACGGCGGCTGTCTGAAGTGTTGGCTTATTGTGTTCTCGTGTGCAGTTTCGGTGATAGCTGCTTAGCTTGCGTGCTAGCTGGGTGAGCTAACTGTTAGCCAGTTAGCTGTTAGCTGCGGCGCTGGCTCGTTATGTTCACTAGGCCAGGAGCGTTAGCTTGTTGCTACCAATCAGCCTGAGTTGGCTGTTAGCTTATGCTACACCGTTGAACATTAGCCGTGAGGATAACAGGCCATAACACTCTGACTACGACGTCATCTTTGACAGAGGATGTTAGTCGGCCCTACACCGTGTTGCCCCGCCAGCGAGGACATTCGTCAACATGGAGAGACCAGTGGTTGCAGTCCTCTCAGCCTGCGCTCATGGTGTAGGTAAGAGTCCTTCTGGACACTTAACGCCTCTTCCTTCCTTCCCTTCTAAATGTTTTGTAATAACGATGTTTTTTTCCAAAACGTATGTTGCTTCACTACATTGGGGATACGACATGTGTTGTGTGTGAATTGTCTGGTCGCTGGTATAGTTCTCTCTACCTAGAAAATCGGCGTTGTTTTTTATGTGAGTAAAAATGAACTGGGTTGGTTGTGATGAGAACTTGTGTGTTCATGTAACGTTAGTTAACGTGGTTGAGCTCACAACTAGTTGGGTTAATAACCCTGCAAAGCTATGCTTAGTGACATATGATCGAGAGGTGAGTCCTTCTCTCAGCCTGTGATGACAATAAACAGGTAGCATGTTCACATATTAACAGGGCAGTACCTGTTCAACCTATCAAGGGTAAGGTGGGGAGGGGTGATCCCCCCCCCCGGTTTCCCTGGGGCTTCCCCCCCCTCCTCTCAAACATGTTTTGTTTACAATATATTGTTTCACTATGTTTGTGGGGATACGGTGTAATCCCTCAGCTTCTGCTGGGGTTGTGCTCCTGCTTGGGAAAACGATTTTTTTTCCTAGGGAATAGATTGTTTTGGTCGCTATCATGTGGACTTAGCAAGGCCTGTGGGCCAGTACTTAATCGAGGACTTGTGTCTTCTCTCGTTATGAAAACCGGCGTTCCTCTTACGGTAGTGAGAGTGTACTTTTGCCTTTTTTTGTTGTGATGGAGGGTTGTGTGTGTCGTTAAGATCCACAACTGGGTTAGGTGTTGGCCTACAGAGTGTTGGCTCTACTTTGTCATTACATCGTATCAGGGGTGAGGGGTCATAAAGGGGTGAACTTGTAAAACCTTCCTCCCCTTTTTCTGATTGGTCAGGGGTTAAAACCCCCTGTTCTTCGGGCTTCCTGTCACGTTGCTGGATCAGCGCGTTACAGTGTAGGGGGGGAGGGAGTTTCCTGGTCCCACGCCATATTGGGCGGTGGACCACGGAAATTCCCCCGCCATAGAGTACGTCACTGGGCGCGTTTCTATTGGTAAGACTTCCGTGGGTTATTCAGGCTCCATGTTATGGACCTCTGTTACAGGGAGTTTCAGAGCCTCCTCCTCAGGGAGTTCAGAGCCTCCTCCTCAGGGCGTTTCAGAGCCTCCTGTGAGTTCATACCCTCCCTCCCAGTGAGGGAGCCTCCTCAGAGTTTCAGAGCCTCCTCCTCAGATTGTCAAGGTAAGTAGAACTTAAAAATAAAAAGTTCTGCTCTGTTTGTGTATTGAGCTTGGTGGGTGATGCAACGCAGTAGAGACATTTGTTCTTCTGCTCTGCTCCCTACTGGTAGTGTGTGTATTGGGTCGGAGCCTCCTCAGAGTGTCAGAGCCGCCTCCTCGGAGAGTCCTAATCCAATTGTTACATAGCTCAATGTTGCAATATGTCTTTTCAATCTATTGCTCACGTGGGAAGTCTCTCTGGGGGTTCCCCGTCCTCTCCTTTATGGAGCAGGTTGACAGGGTATTGTTTAGGGAGTTCCCTGACTCCTCGCCGGTAATGGTCGGTTGAGTCATGGTTTTTCCCCCCGTCATAGGGTACATCGCTCCCCGTCCCCTCTTTATGGAGCATGGTTGACGGGGTGTTGTTTTCCCTCAGCCGCGTCGTATGGGACCATGTCCGTATTCTTTTCTGTGAAAAAAGCGGCTTCTTGTCGTTCTCCCAGGCGGCTTGGAGGAACGGTATCTGGTGTCTTGTTAGACCAGGGGTGGGCAATTATTTTCCCCAGGGGGCCGAATGAGCAACTGAAAATATGTTGGAGGGCCGGGCCAAAATTCCAAACTCAATTATGCATAATATACATTTTATTTCTATATAAAAAGCAGTAAATGGCATTGTTTTGACCCCTGGTAAGAGTGTATGTTATTATTTGGCAATTAAAATGTGAGGTTAGCTTTCAAAAATATCATTTATTCAAATAGAATTTATTTCCAAAATGATAAACAAAATGTGAAACATTAATAACAAAGGGCATTTTGAGTTTCATATACTATTGAAACAATGATTTTCTTAGCTTTCTAAAGACATCACATCATCTTATAGCAAAAATAAACAAGACATGTCACTGAACTGTGTAAAGAAAAGTGTCCCAGTTTTGTAGCCTTTTTTACTTTACATGCCTATATTAAACATTTAATGTTTTCAGAACTGTGCAAAAAAAAGAAAAAAAAATATCAAGTGTCCCATTTCACTTGTTATATTTCCACATTTTAGTGTTCTTCAGGTTTTTTTTTTCATTCAGTGTGAGAAATCCAGTCTCTGTTGAGCTTTAACAAGTCCATCAAAGTCAGGTTGCATGTCTGAGGTGGAGATGCGAAGCACAGCTGCCAGATGTTCATCAGTGAGAGAGGATCTGTACCTGGACTTGGTAAACGTCATGACTGAGAATGTCTGTTCACATATGTAGGTGGATCCAAAGAGAACCAACATCTTCTGAGCATGTCTCCTCATGTTTGGAAAGTTCTCCTCCTTGAGAGCAGAGTAGAACTCTAGCAGTGATGCTGACTTAAAGTGCTCTTTCAGTAGTGAATCAGACTGCAGGTCAATGAGTTCAAGCTGAACAACTATCAACACTGCAGGTAAAGGGAGAGGAAACCAGCTGCATTTCATCCTCAACCTTTTTGAAATCTTGAAAACACCTTGAAAATTCATCATGCAGTGCTCCCAACATGGATGAGTACCTGTGCCGGTGATCAGCTGATGGTTTGACTTCTTTCAGGGTTTTCATGTGTTTGAGATTGTTGCTGCCTAGTTGCCTTGAAATTAATTGCAACTTTGTCATGAAGGCTTTCACATGGCTATGCATTTCATGAGCAAAAATGCCCTTGCCCTGCAGTTGTGTGTTCAGTAGGGATGGGTACCGTTCACATTTGAACCGATACGGTACCGGTACCGGTGAATCGATACCGGTACCCAACGGTACCTTTTTTCTGTACTTTAGTCTCTAAAAATGTAATCTACCTACCTCAGTTGTGAAAAAAAAATCCAAACTTCAAATAACCACACTTTCGAAGCGTATATTGTGCGTGTGAACGTTGACATTAAAAGAAAAAAGTTAAAAAAAAAAATTCGTTTAAATAAAAAAAAATAAAAATTATTATCATGTAATCTTTCGCGGGCCGGTCAGAATCATCCCGCGGGCCGTATCGCGGGCCGTACAATGCCCAGGTCTGTGTTAGACTATCCATTGATGTGTTTTTGGTCTCGACGTGTACATAGTGCTGGCCCTGGGTGCTTCTGATAGGAATCACGCATGGGCTTGCGCGCCTTGGTTGTTCATCATTAAAACAGAGTTTTTATGGGGCAACTGGGATGGAGTTTGTCTCTTTCGAGCGCCAGTTTACTAGGTTTGTCTCTACGAATTCTCATTCATATCTGGGGGATGTTAACGGAATAGATCAAAGGTAGAGGGGTCTCACGCCCTTGGGGTGGGCCACCGAGCGCGGTACAAAAGGGATCGTCTGGGTGGCGCCCTCTATAATGTTTTGGATCGACAAGCGTACCTACCCCCCTCCTAAGGGTTGGGGATGGCGGCGTGATTAGGGCACGGGACTGATTCTGGTCGCGCCGGTCCAGGTCAGTTAACCCGTTGTCCACCGGGGACGCAGATCTGCTGTTCTGGTACCCTGAGGGACTTGTGCTTTTTTCGGGGGGGAAAATGCCGGGTCGGCCCGGGTGTTGCAGGGTTTGACGTTATGGAGATGTTCGTGGTTGTGTTACTACGTATTACCCCTCACTGTTGCTTGGTCCATGTTGTGTTGTACCTTGCACTGCGCTAAGGGGGCCTGGTCCTTCTTCATTCTTTTCGCCCCTCTCTTCTCCTGCTTAAGCATGGCTGGGAGGGGGCTGTTGAGGTGATTCTTATAGAACTCCTCTGGCATCCCTGTGTACGTCCCGTTCCGGGCCCGGTCCGAAATTGTTTCGTCGACCCGTAGGCCTGGGATAACCCCTTTTTGAAAACTGAAACACTTGTACTGCGGTATAGCCAGTGTATACCCGCAGTTGTGTTTTGGAGTTTTTTCTTGAGGGGTTATAGGAACAACCACCTCATGTTTGAACCAAGGGGGTGGTTGGTTCCCTGGTGTGTTGGTAGCGGAGTCAACTCTCGGGTTAGGCCGCTTGAGTGTGCCCCTGCACGTTTCATGACGTCTGCCAATCGTGTCAGCCTTCTCTGCCTCGACCCCTCTAGAGAGTCGGGTTTTTTTTGTGGAGGCTGTGACATGGTGCACAACAATGCCAGCATACGCCCCTTCCGCTGTTTCAGCAGACCCCTTTGGCGCCTGTCTGGTCCGCAGTGCTCCAGGCTCAGGTCGAGTGCCTCTTGCCTGGATTGAGGGATCGACCTCTTCTGGGGGTCGTCTCCCCGGTGCGCTGCCTGCTCCGGCTGTCGGTGTAGCCTCTTGAGTGCTTCGAGCTTACAGCCATGCCAACCTGAACACGCCCGATCTCGTTCGATTTCGGAGGCTGTATAGGTTCAGGCCTGGGTTGTACTTGGATGGGTGACTGCCTGAGTATACCAGGTTCAGTGAGCTAGGCGGCGTGCTATAGGGGGGAAGGGCCTGCTCTTGGATGGGCCCTGTCCGAATACGCTGGCGATGTGGGGGGTGGTGTCACTAGTGACCGCCTGGTGAGGTCTCGATGCTGTGGCGTCGTTGGCCTCTCCAGGCCCCCTTTTTCCAGGAGGGGTCCCTTTTTGGGTCTGGGTCCTCCTTCGCGCTCCGCTGCTACGGCCTTGCCACAGGGTTGGGGCTTTGCTTTGACCCTGTGATATTGGGGGTGGTAACGGGGGTTTGTTCCTTTCCGTTCATTCCCTAGTGGCATGCGGGTTGTGCGTTTGTGTAGTCGTGGGCACGCCCACGGTTTGCTCACCCTGTGCGTTGAGTTGCTGAAGCTCCTCTTCGCGCAGTCGGATCCGACTCCCTCCCGTCCTCCGCTAGGGGGGTTCGGGGGGGCTCGGGTCCTCCCCGGTTCTGATGGTTGTGGGGGACCTCAGCAGGTTCATTTGTCGAGCTCAGCTCTGCTCAGCTCCTGTGTTGCCACTATGACGCTGAGCAGAGCTATACGATATATAACGTACGGTTATGTATATAACCATAGTTATATGAGTATAGTGACGCTCAGCGTCAGGACTCACTGAGGACCCCTTGATCTTGCCTTGTGGTGAAAGATTGGGAAGGAGATGATGGTATGGCCACACCCCTGCTTATGTAGGTAGCGGATGGGGGTGTGGCCAGACAGATGATGGTATGTAAAGGTACATGTGAGAATTTATTCAGTGCAAGTACTGAAGTGAAGAGTATTGCCACTATGACGCTGAGCGTCACCATACTCATATAACTATGGTTATATACATAACCGTACGATCAGCATACCAATCCAGTATCACTTTAACACAATACAGATGTTCTGCTGTCAGATAAGCACATAGCCATTTGTATCGTTCTGCTGACCCCCACCCTGCTGTCACTATCCTCTGGCTTGGGGGGCATTTCATTTGAATAGTTAATTGTGAGTTGTACGGACAAATTATTGCATCTATCGTAGTGTACTGAGGATTGATACATTAAATGTACATACATCGTTGTGGGTGTGATTATAATCAGAGTAATTATATATAACCAGTGTGTACATTATATAGATGGACACTTCCGACCGCGGCTAACCTGCCGTTGGCACAGCTGTTGAACCTATGATGACACAGCATAACAAAGGGTCCAGAGAGCAGAAACAAAACTAGACTCATCTGTACAGGATCCAGAGATTGAAATCGAGAACTATTCAATAGTCAGGAGGGATAGAAACCAGTATGGAGGTGGCGTCTGTGTGTATATTCACAAAGATACCAAATTCATCAACCGTACTGACCTTAACCATGACGAGATTGAAACTGTATGGATTGAAATCTTATTTGAAAGGGCGAAATCAGTACTAGTAGGCACAATCTATAGACCGCCAGAACACAGTGGCTTCTATGACACACTTGATGGGTGTTTAGCTGGGGTGGAGGGCGTAGAAAAAATCCTTATTGGGGACTGGAACACGGACATGCTACGTAAAGCAGCACCCGTCTTCAAGGCTTCAGTAGGTTTTGTGATCTGCACGGCCTCAGCCAGCTAATCATCCAACCCACAAGGGTATGGACGCGGGCAAATACTGCGGCATGGTCATGCTGGACCTACAAAAGGCCTTCGACACTGTCAATCACACCATTCTGATTGTCACAGAGACGACAGAGTACAGCAACTTGCAATGGGCCTGGTCTACAAGATACACTACACGACCAAGGTACCCATGTACATGTCAAAATACTTCCCAAAGGTCAGTGAATACCACGATCACAACACCAGAGGGAGCTCCACAAATCATGTTAAACCCAGATTCGGCTCAAACAAGGGACTAAACACGTTTCGCAATTATGCCACATCAATGTGGAATGCCCTACCCAAAGCTGTAAAGGAATGTGAATCACTATCCACTTTCAAAAACACTCTCAAAGAACACCTACGGGAGACTGCAATTCGAAACTGGCCCCTACAAATGTCCTAACCCAGTTGTACAGTAAATGACCAAGTATGGCTTTGTCAGTATTCCAATGTACAGTGTACAGTACTGTACTGTACCCATTCTGCAATCTGTTAATAAACTTTTCAATCAATCAATCAATCAATCAGGCTTGGGGGGGGGCATACACAAACTTAGAGAAACTAAATCAACAAACAAAAAAATCAAGTATCCCCTCTCTGCCTTTGGTACAGGATGATAGATCATGGGTTTCTCTGATTGGCAGCACCGCTGATTGCATTACCATACAGAGTTGTGTTCCTACGGTGTTTTAATCATGAAATCACGTGATTATTCAGGACTATTCCACGACCAACATTTGTGCGTGTCATAAATTATTCTTTCTGTTGAAGAACGACTCTGGTCTTGTTATGGCTGGAAATATAGGCTGACATCTATTCACATGAGACTTGTAATCAGGAGTGTGCCAGTGGGTAAAAGTAACTAAGTATTTTTACTCTCAAGTACTTAAGCACAATTTCTAGGTACTGTACTTGGGTATTTTCTTTTTAGGGAACTTTGTAGGTTTACCCCTGTACATTTCAAAGGAGATTTATCTGAACCCATCAGTTACTAGTTACTTTGAAGAAAGATATTTTGCATAGAAAACGTGGCAAAAACCTACGAGGATTATGTACTTTCGAATTTGAAGCCTGCCAACTTCAAGAGGACGTAATCAGAGTCATGCTAACTGGACTACATACCACTTTAACATGACCTCCCAAGCACTGGAATACACAAACATGTAGAATGCATACTTTTACTTTTAATACCTAAGTAAATTCAATATCAAATACTTCTCTAATTTTACTCAAGTAGAATTCTGAATAGAGGACTTTTACTTTTTTACCAGATTACTATTTTATCTGGGTATTTCAACTTTTACTTAAATAAAGGAACTGTGTACTTCTTCTCCTATTGGGTTGTGCTATTATTCATTTGAAGGTAACTGCATTTGGAGGCAGACAAGCATGACGTTCCCAAATTCCATGAGATCTTTAATATTTATAATTTTTCCACAACTTTGCGCGTGCCAGCAAACACATTTTTCAAATGAATTTACTTTTCCAGGTTTTTAACGACCCCAGGGAACTCTACACGCATAATTACAAATACAGTATGAGTAAAACAGATATAGGTGGTGGCTTCACTTTGATTTATGCTGATGACGGTAAAAGACTTTATCTAATGGATTCTATTTCTGAATAATGTTACGTCCATAATCTCAGCAAAATATGAAATGCATATAATGCACTCATTCACACACTCACAAATACAGACACACACAAGAAAGATAGATATGTGCTGTAGATAGAGAGAGAGAGAAAGTGAGAGAGAGAAGGGAGGGTATGAAAGAGAATGAGATGGAATTAAAGCAAGGATTTTACATTTGACCAAACAGCACATTCAGAGATCGCCCTGTAACAACACTCCTCCTCCCCATACAGGCTGCTGTGTAATTTTTCCCAGAAACAGTATTCAAGGTAAATGAGGCGAGGCATCTATTTGGGTACTAAGCACTTACATTTATTCTTTTTCTAGCCATTCAAACTAAATACACACTTCATAACAGGCAAAGACAGATCAGGCAGTTTCTCATTGCAGTGGTAATATCTCTCAAACATGTGCTTCTACGGTATGTGTTTTGGTGGAGACAAAGACATGCTCTCTCTCTCTCTCTCTCTCCTCTCTCTCTCTCTCTCTCTCTCCTCTCTCTCTCTCTCCTCAGTCTTCATCATCATGCTAACCCTGCGTGTTGCGCTCGGCAGGAGGCAGAGAGGCTCATTGTTATTCCACGAGGGTCTGCGCTGCGCTCCTCCTCACGCCACATCATCTCTCTATTGTTTGGCACGCGCCTGAAATCCAAAGAAAATCACTCTTTTCTGGGATCTACTGGAAAGGCAGGAATCTGCGGGAGAGGAGCAGCAAGCCGTGCTCCTCCTGGAATTCCCTCTCTAAAGTTGAATGGAATGGAATGGAGAGAGAGAGAGAGAGAGAGAGAGAGAGAGAGAGAGAGAGAGAGAGAGAGAGAGAGAGAGAGAGAGAGAGAGAGAGAGAGAGAGAGAGAGAGAGAGAGAGAGAGAGAGAGACTGAAGCCCCTGTAATAGTATTATGGAGAGAGTTCCTGGACTGGCCTGGTGTGTTTGTTTGGTGCTAGTGTGTCAGTGCTAAGTTACTAGAGTTCCTGGACTGGTGTGTTTGTTTGGTGCTAGTGTGTCAGTGGTAAGTTACTAGAGTTCCTGGACTGGCCTGGTGTGTTTGTTTGGTGCTAGTGTGTCAGTGGTAAGTTACTAGAGTTCCTGGACTGGCCCGGTGTGTTTGTTTGGTGCTAGTGTGTCAGTGGTAAGTTACTAGAGTTCCTGGACTGGCCTGGTGTGTTTGTTTGGTGCTAGTGTGTCAGTGGTAAGTTACTAGAGTTCCTGGACTGGCCTGGTGTGTTTGTTTGGTGCTAGTGTGTCAGTGGTAAGTTACTAGAGTTCCTGGACTGGCCTGGTGTGTTTGTTTGGTTCTAGTGTGTCAGTGGTAAGTTACTAGAGTTCCTGGACTGGCCCGGTGTGTTTGTTTGGTGCTAGTGTGTCAGTGGTAAGTTACTAGAGTTCCTGGACTGGCCTGGTGTGTTTGTTTGGTGCTAGTGTGTCAGTGGTAAGTTACTAGAGTTCCTGGACTGGCCTGGTGTGTTTGTTTGGTGCTAGTGTGTCAGTGGTAAGTTACTAGAGTTCCTGGACTGGCCTGGTGTGTTTGTTTGGTTCTAGTGTGTCAGTGGTAAGTTACTAGAGTTCCTGGACTGGCCCGGTGTGTTTGTTTGGTGCTAGTGTGTCAGTGGTAAGTTACTAGAGTTCCTGGACTGGCCTGGTGTGTTTGTTTGGTGCTAGTGTGTCAGTGGTAAGTTACTAGAGTTCCTGGACTGGCCTGGTGTGTTTGTTTGGTGCTAGTGTGTCAGTGGTAAGTTACTAGAGTTCCTGGACTGGCCTGGTGTGTTTGTTTGGTGCTAGTGTGTCAGTGGTAAGTTACTAGAGTTCCTGGACTGGCCTGGTGTGTTTGTTTGGTGCTAGTGTGTCAGTGGTAAGTTACTAGAGTTCCTGGACTGGCCTGGTGTGTTTGTTTGGTTCTAGTGTGTCAGTGGTAAGTTACTAGAGTTCCTGGACTGGCCCGGTGTGTTTGTTTGGTGCTAGTGTGTCAGTGGTAAGTTACTAGAGTTCCTGGACTGGCCTGGTGTGTTTGTTTGGTGCTAGTGTGTCAGTGGTAAGTTACTAGAGTTCCTGGACTGGCCTGGTGTGTTTGTTTGGTGCTAGTGTGTCAGTGGTAAGTTACTAGAGTTCCTGGACTGGCCTGGTGTGTTTGTTTGGTGCTAGTGTGTCAGTGGTAAGTTACTAGAGTTCCTGGACTGGCCTGGTGTGTTTGTTTGGTTCTAGTGTGTCAGTGGTAAGTTACTAGAGTTCCTGGACTGGCCCGGTGTGTTTGTTTGGTGCTAGTGTGTCAGTGGTAAGTTACTAGAGTTCCTGGACTGGCCTGGTGTGTTTGTTTGGTGCTAGTGTGTCAGTGGTAAGTTACTAGAGTTCCTGGACTGGCCTGGTGTGTTTGTTTGGTGCTAGTGTGTCAGTGGTAAGTTACTAGAGTTCCTGGACTGGCCTGGTGTGTTTGTTTGGTGCTAGTGTGTCAGTGGTAAGTTACTAGAGTTCCTGGACTGGCCTGGTGTGTTTGTTTGGTGCTAGTGTGTCAGTGGTAAGTTACTAGAGTTCCTGGACTGGTGTGTTTGTTTGGTGCTAGTGTGTCAGTGGTAAGTTACTAGAGTTCCTGGACTGGCCTGGTGTGTTTGTTTGGTGCTAGTGTGTCAGTGGTAAGTTACTAGAGTTCCTGGACTGGCCTGGTGTGTTTGTTTGGTGCTAGTGTGTCAGTGGTAAGTTACTAGAGTTCCTGGACTGGCCCGGTGTGTTTGTTTGGTGCTAGTGTGTCAGTGGTAAGTTACTAGAGTTCCTGGACTGGCCTGGTGTGTTTGTTTGGTGCTAGTGTGTCAGTGGTAAGTTACTAGAGTTCCTGGACTGGCCTGGTGTGTTTGTTTGGTGCTAGTGTGTCAGTGGTAAGTTACTAGAGTTCCTGGACTGGCCTGGTGTGTTTGTTTGGTTCTAGTGTGTCAGTGGTAAGTTACTAGAGTTCCTGGACTGGCCCGGTGTGTTTGTTTGGTGCTAGTGTGTCAGTGGTAAGTTACTAGAGTTCCTGGACTGGCCTGGTGTGTTTGTTTGGTGCTAGTGTGTCAGTGGTAAGTTACTAGAGTTCCTGGACTGGCCTGGTGTGTTTGTTTGGTGCTAGTGTGTCAGTGGTAAGTTACTAGAGTTCCTGGACTGGCCCGGTGTGTTTGTTTGGTGCTAGTGTGTCAGTGGTAAGTTACTAGAGTTCCTGGACTGGCCTGGTGTGTTTGTTTGGTGCTAGTGTGTCAGTGGTAAGTTACTAGAGTTCCTGGACTGGCCTGGTGTGTTTGTTTGGTGCTAGTGTGTCAGTGGTAAGTTACTAGAGTTCCTGGACTGGCCTGGTGTGTTTGTTTGGTTCTAGTGTGTCAGTGGTAAGTTACTAGAGTTCCTGGACTGGCCCGGTGTGTTTGTTTGGTGCTAGTGTGTCAGTGGTAAGTTACTAGAGTTCCTGGACTGGCCTGGTGTGTTTGTTTGGTGCTAGTGTGTCAGTGGTAAGTTACTAGAGTTCCTGGACTGGCCTGGTGTGTTTGTTTGGTGCTAGTGTGTCAGTGGTAAGTTACTAGAGTTCCTGGACTGGCCTGGTGTGTTTGTTTGGTTCTAGTGTGTCAGTGGTAAGTTACTAGAGTTCCTGGACTGGCCCGGTGTGTTTGTTTGGTGCTAGTGTGTCAGTGGTAAGTTACTAGAGTTCCTGGACTGGCCTGGTGTGTTTGTTTGGTGCTAGTGTGTCAGTGGTAAGTTACTAGAGTTCCTGGACTGGCCTGGTGTGTTTGTTTGGTGCTAGTGTGTCAGTGGTAAGTTACTAGAGTTCCTGGACTGGCCTGGTGTGTTTGTTTGGTGCTAGTGTGTCAGTGGTAAGTTACTAGAGTTCCTGGACTGGCCTGGTGTGTTTGTTTGGTGCTAGTGTGTCAGTGGTAAGTTACTAGAGTTCCTGGACTGGCCTGGTGTGTTTGTTTGGTTCTAGTGTGTCAGTGGTAAGTTACTAGAGTTCCTGGACTGGCCCGGTGTGTTTGTTTGGTGCTAGTGTGTCAGTGGTAAGTTACTAGAGTTCCTGGACTGGCCTGGTGTGTTTGTTTGGTGCTAGTGTGTCAGTGGTAAGTTACTAGAGTTCCTGGACTGGCCTGGTGTGTTTGTTTGGTGCTAGTGTGTCAGTGGTAAGTTACTAGAGTTCCTGGACTGGCCTGGTGTGTTTGTTTGGTGCTAGTGTGTCAGTGGTAAGTTACTAGAGTTCCTGGACTGGCCTGGTGTGTTTGTTTGGTTCTAGTGTGTCAGTGGTAAGTTACTAGAGTTCCTGGACTGGCCCGGTGTGTTTGTTTGGTGCTAGTGTGTCAGTGGTAAGTTACTAGAGTTCCTGGACTGGCCTGGTGTGTTTGTTTGGTGCTAGTGTGTCAGTGGTAAGTTACTAGAGTTCCTGGACTGGCCTGGTGTGTTTGTTTGGTGCTAGTGTGTCAGTGGTAAGTTACTAGAGTTCCTGGACTGGCCTGGTGTGTTTGTTTGGTGCTAGTGTGTCAGTGGTAAGTTACTAGAGTTCCTGGACTGGCCTGGTGTGTTTGTTTGGTGCTAGTGTGTCAGTGGTAAGTTACTAGAGTTCCTGGACTGGCCTGGTGTGTTTGTTTGGTTCTAGTGTGTCAGTGGTAAGTTACTAGAGTTCCTGGACTGGCCCGGTGTGTTTGTTTGGTGCTAGTGTGTCAGTGGTAAGTTACTAGAGTTCCTGGACTGGCCTGGTGTGTTTGTTTGGTGCTAGTGTGTCAGTGGTAAGTTACTAGAGTTCCTGGACTGGCCTGGTGTGTTTGTTTGGTGCTAGTGTGTCAGTGGTAAGTTACTAGAGTTCCTGGACTGGCCTGGTGTGTTTGTTTGGTTCTAGTGTGTCAGTGGTAAGTTACTAGAGTTCCTGGACTGGCCCGGTGTGTTTGTTTGGTGCTAGTGTGTCAGTGGTAAGTTACTAGAGTTCCTGGACTGGCCTGGTGTGTTTGTTTGGTGCTAGTGTGTCAGTGGTAAGTTACTAGAGTTCCTGGACTGGCCTGGTGTGTTTGTTTGGTGCTAGTGTGTCAGTGGTAAGTTACTAGAGTTCCTGGACTGGCCTTGTGTGTTTGTTTGGTTCTAGTGTGTCAGTGGTAAGTTACTAGAGTTCCTGGACTGGCCTGGTGTGTTTGTTTGGTGCTAGTGTGTCAGTGGTAAGTTACTAGAGTTCCTGGACTGGCCTGGTGTGTTTGTTTGGTTCTAGTGTGTCAGTGGTTACTAGAGCGGCACACTGAGGGGCATAGCGAATCTCCTTGAAGGAAGTGTGTGTCTCCTTGAGCAACCAGACCTCATCAATAAGTGATGCCCTGTCTCTTCCAGTCTATCACACTCTGGGGGGGAGCTGCCTTGATTTGTTGAAGATATCACCCTACTGTATGTAGTACCGTCATCCGTCCTCCACCTCTGCTCAAACGACACAGCCCTTGTTCCATTCAAACCTATGACATCATAGGTCGTAGATTGTTTTCAAGCACTCACAAGTTGATCGTTTCCAAGCCCCTCCGAAATAACTGCGCCCTCTGCCTTCGCCGTCCTTCAATTTGGGTTTAAAAATACATTCCAGCAGACAGTCACAAGACAAGAGAGCGCGGCGATAGGGGAATCTTTTTGGCCGCTCTGAAACCTAATCCCATTTCACAGAGCCTCGCAGCCGTGCCAGAATAATCACTTGATGGGAGTTGAAAGTGATTACCAATGTTCGCTCTTATCTCCAATGAGTCCAGAGCAGATTGGCCAAAAACAGCAACAACAACAACTGCTAGGCTAGCGGCTGTGATTCAGGCCTGACTGGGGCTACAGGGGATACATACACACAGCGGAGCAGAGCCAAGCTGTTAATGGATTTCTATGCTGTGTGTGTGTGTGTGTGTGTGTGTGTGTGTGTGTGTGTGTGTGTGTGTGTGTGTGTGTGTGTGTGTGTGTGTGTGTGTGTGTGTGTGTGTGTGTGTGTGTGTGTGTGTGTGTGTGTGTGTGTGTGTGTGTGTGTGTGTGTGTGTGTGTGTGTGTGTGTGTGTGTGTGTGTGTGTGTGTGTGTGTGTGTGTGTGTGTGTGTGTGTGTGTGTGTGTGTGTGTGTGTGTGTGTGTGTGTGTGTGTGTGTGTGTGTGGTATATGTAAGACACATGCACTGTACTAAGTCAGTGTGCATGGATAAGTAATTAGAACAGGGGTCCATATCCATCTGCACGCTCCCAGGATATTTTACATTCCAAAGAAGTGCAATCTGTGGAAAGTGTCAGGGAATTGCTGCATTGTGTCTGGGGGATGAGGGCCTAGTCATCGTACTGAATTCCAATTAATTTGTATTCATTTGTCATTTTACTTTAATTAATAATTTAGTCTTAATCATCTTAATCCTAATTCTCAGATTATACGTAATGATGACGATGACGATATGAGTACTTACACTGGTACTGGTGTCTATGTAAATCCCCCTACTTCTTGATTCCATACATATTGATATACTGTATGATTCCAGTGCTAGAAGTTGCACCAATACCAGGCTAAAGGCCTTGCACTGTACTCTGATACCAAGAAATTAGTATTTAGCACAATGGTGTTGGATGATAATCAGTTACATTAGAGAATACAACGGGAAGTTGGTATTAGAGTAGATTCAAAGTTAATAATGTAATTCTCTGTATAAAAATGCTTTCCCACAAAACCTGTCAACAGTACACAGTCGAACACAGTCAACATCAATCACAATATTAAGTTTGCTACTTGGTATTGGCTAATTGTCAACACAAGACACTTGTAAGTGAATGAAATAAAAGTGCAATAAATGACACCCGTCCACCTCTAATACTGTAATGTCCTGTTTCGGATCCGACACGAGCCCCGTTAGCCCAGAGTGAGTTGTCATGACGATGGACGTGTAACGAGGTTGCGTCCTCCTCACCTGGTTGTCAGACATGACATAAAGGGAGTCGTGGTCCAGAGAGAAGGCCATGTCCCTCAGGACGGGATGACCGTCCTTCATCACAGACACCGTCTCGTACAGCAGCGCCCCATCCCGGGGTCCTTCCACCCGCATCTGCGGGGACACAAAGACACACAGAGAGAGACACTGTGAATCAATCTGCACTCGTGACATCAAGCGTTTGCTATGCCCCTAACGTGCCCCCGAGGTTGGCTCGCTTTCAAGCTGCGGCTTTGTTTTTGGAAATTGTTTCTTTCGGCGTGTTCAGACTCAGAACATCGGTGTGACTTTGGCACGACTTTCAGACTACAATCTTTTCGGGCTCATTAAAAAGGCATGTGTTGAGAATGACTGCCCACTGTTAGTTTGTAGAATCCATGCTCTTGCCTCAAACTAGAAAGAAGATATATGCCATTATTTTCTCTCATACTGGGAGTAGTACACAGTTATTCCACCATCAATACAGGAAAGATTAGAATTGCATCATGCAATAATAATAACCTCTTGCAGATTGATATCATCGAGGCCCATGGCAAGTGAATAAACCCTGAATAAAGCCTGACAGCTGAGAGAAAAGAGACTGGCTGAACACATATTTAAAATGCAGGGAGATATAATCATTACCTATGTGATGTAGGATTAGAATTGCATCATACAATAATAATAACCTCTTGCCTATTGCTACTGTATCATCATCAAGGCCTGTGTGGCAAGTGAATAAACCCTAAATAAAGCGGAGAGAAAAGAGACTGGCTGAACATATATTTAAAATGCAGGGAGATCATATAATCGTTAACCATGTGATAATGATTCGATTGAAGTCAAATTGATTTCTCAACCACAACAACAACCGATGATGAGGAGTCAGGGGGGAGTAAAAAACACTGTACGTTATATGAAACACCTTCTACTCTGGCATCGCGGCATCGGGTTTTCCCTGCATGCGGTCTGACATGTCCGCTTGGGGAGACCTTGCTGGCCAAACAGGATGTGGCTGCAGCATATATTCTGTGTATGCCAGGCTGCCTCACACAAACAGTGGCACGTCGCCTCAGCGCCAGTCTCTCAATAGAGACAGCCCCGATCAATACAAACTGATTACATGATTGGATCCCTTGGGCACAGAAACTGCATCAATCAATCAATCAATCAATCACGCCTCCACCTTCCAAGCAGCTGTGGGCTCTCTCCAGCAGACATGCTCTGCTAGCCTGGAGAATGAGGGAGGGAGGGAGGGAGGGAGGGAGGGAGGGAGGGAGGGAGGGAGGGAGGGAGGGAGGGAGAAATAGGTGAGAGAGAGAGAGAGAGAGAGAAATAGGTGAGAGAGAGAGAGAGAGAGAGAGAGAGAGAGAGAGAGAGCGAGAGAGAGAGAGAGAGAGATAACGGCATCCACAAATAAGCGACCTGTGATCATCAGAGAACACAGTCTGTCTCACTCAACACTCATTTACCAAAGACGATTCTATCCCTTCAATACTTGATAGACAAATGTATCCTGTGCTAAGCCTCACACTCATCGTCTGTTCTCTCTCTCTCTCTCTCTCTCTCTCTCTCTCTCTCTCTCTCTCTCTCTCTCTCTCTCTCTCGCTCATCCTGCATCCCCTTCCTCCTCCTCCTCCTCCTCCTCCTCCTCCTCCTCTTGCTTACCACAATCCCACGCAGTGAAAGAGTCAGTTACCATTATTCCCACACATCTTATTTCATAAGTAGAGCACATAGAAACCAGAGCTTCTACCGGTGAGAGAAAGTAAGAGACAGAGAGGGGGGGGGGGCAAAAAGAGGGACATAGACCAGAGTACTAAGCTGCATATGATGATGTTGATTGAGGCCCATGACGGTGAGCAAGGTCCAGTGCTGAGAGAAAAACAGTGACATCCTGACCTCATCCAGGGTGTTTGATTCCATTGGTTTTTAAATGCAGCCCCAGTGGAAGCACAACAGGTCCTCAATCTCCCCTTAAGCCACACAGCCCCATCATGAGAGTAAGGAGGGTTTAATTGGTTTCATGATTAGCCTGCTTGTAGCTGACGAAATGCAAACACACACACACACACACACACACACACACACCCACACACACACACACGCACACAAACTATCTGTGGTCTGTTTAGTCAGGGTGTGTGGTTGTGTGTGTGTGTGTGTGTGTGTGTGTGTGAGTGTGTGTGTGTGTGTGTGAGTGTGTGGGGGGGGGGGGGGGGTGTTAGGTGGTCAGCATTTTACAAGTAAATACTTTATATGTCATAAGCCATATTGATGTAATGATCAAATCAGATTGTAATGAAGGGAAGTGACAGCATTTCTGGGTCCAGGGCAAAATTGCCACAAACCAGAATAACTCTAAACAATAGCTCCTGTGTGGTCTCTGACTGTCACTAAATAGAGATTACTTGGTATTAATACCACATGTTCACAGGGACTGGTGAGCGTTTCCTTTTTGCATCCTTCATAACTGCTGATGAGGTCATATTTCATAACCACTGAATGATATTCAGGCCCAAGAGGGCAGTTCCCTTCCTGCTGTTGAAATGTCATCCCAGGGCCAGTGCCATCGATATAAACACGCAAACTTTGTATGGCCACATAAACAGCAAGCGGAATGCAACCTGACTCCAAGTAGCCTTAATGAAAACAACCTAGGCTACTAGTCTCATGGCCCTATCTGCGTCTTGACTGACCCTCTGGGCTCCCATCCCTAGAGAGCCAAAGAAAACAGAAGAAAGAAAACCTGTGATGACTTAAACCGCTTGAGTGGGTTTAGCTCAGTTGTAAAGCTGCCAGACAATACATGAACAGTACACTTTCCTGGATGTCTCTACTTTTGAGTGTTTACATATGGAAGTGATTTTGACATTGTTTTGGGCGATTATTTTATGGAAGTTGAGAACAGGAAGTAAACATCATGTAAAAAAAATAAAAAATAAATAAAAAAGGCCAGCCAGTACCTCTCCATTTTGTAGAGTTTGATGTTTTGGAAAGCAGGTGATTACCCTGTTTACATGGCGAGGGTCATCCAATCCTACAAAAGTGTGTCCATATGTGGCCAACAAAGCTTGTGTTCACTAAGTGCATGGAACTAACCTAAACATATGGACGATTCCCTGGGAGACGAGGAACACTGTTCAACCAATAATTTCCAATCTGCCACCCGGCCGCACAGGGGATCTCATGTCCCGCGACCAGTCTGTCCGGCTTCCTCTCACCCAGACATGGCGCACATGTTTATCTTTTTTCCTTTCTATATACTTCTCCAGATTACACTGCGCTTCACTTGTTGGTCGAAAACCACGTCATGTTGTCCAAAACATGAGATGAAATCACTATGGGAATATTTTACTTCCCTTTTTTTTCTCTTCGTCTTTTTGGCAGGAAAAAAGTCTGACTCCACGGAGTTGTTCCATTACACAGTGCTAAAATACCGACTTTGTCCACAAACAATTATGGTACCCAGAGAAAATGGATCTAAATTAGGAGCCGCTCTGTGTGTGTGCGTGCGCACAAAGACGCAGCCGGGGGCAGGGAAGCCAGTGAACGCAAAATGGATGCTCCATGACTTGACTTGATATTATGGGACTGGAAATGCACTGACATAAGGGCCAGACAAATGGCCACCTTTTAAGGCTGAGCGGCATATGGTCCGATGGCGGCTGGCAGACTGGAGGGTGGACATTGATTAGCCCCTATATCCATCACGGCTTTGTGAATGTTAATGAGACACGGAGCCGGATGAGTCCTGGGGAGACGGAGGAGATCCGCCATGCCTAATGAAAGGGGAAAGTGTTTAGTGGAGGGGGGTGGTGTAGAGGTGGAGGTCTGTATTACAGCTCAGGACTAATCATTCAGCCATCACATTAAGTACAGACACAAAGAGAGACATATTGATCCACACCACCACTACAGAGGCTACTGCCATTACCCAAACATGATTAACCAACTAGGCTGGAGGAGAGGTAATGGTGTGCGGGTTGAGTGAGTGTGTATATGTGTGTGTGTGTGTGTGTGTGTGTGTGTGTGTGTGTGTGTGTGTGTGTGTGTGTGTGTGTGTGTGTGTGTGTGTGTGTGTGTGTGTGTGTGTGTGTGTGTGTTTGCATCCATGCGCGTACGTGTGTTTGTGTGTGTGAGTGCACACACACGAGTTTATGTGCGTGTGTCAGTGCTTGCATTGTGAGTTTGTGTGTGTGCATGTTTATGTGTGCTTGCATTCACGCACATGCATGTATGTACTAGCGACTCAGTGATTGTGTGTGTGTGTGTGTGCGTGTGTGTGTGTGTGTGTGTGTGTGTGTGTGTGTGTGTGTGTGTGTGTGCGTGTGTGTGTGTGTGTGTGTGTGTGTGTGTGTGTGTGTATTTGCTTACATCCATGTATTTGCACATGCAAATCTGTATCCCTGCATCTGTACACATGTTCATAATCATATTCAGATCCTATTGGTTGTGTTCCCAGTGCATTTTGAGGCTGAATCTACTCAACGTTTCCCACGGTGTCAACCAGGTTTCCCACCAGCCGAACACAGAACAACTCCGCTCATCATCCTGTGAAACTGGGCTGTGTGGTGGCCAGTTTCCAGGCCTTCATACATCCCATCATCTCCACAACACAACCACAGTCTCCTCTGAGTCTGTATGTCTTCACGTAGTCTCCTGAAGGACTGTCACTTCCTGTCCTCCTACATCCATCCATCCCCATTGGGGTGAGAAGGTTCCCATGGACAGTGGAACAATTCATGGACTCGTATGGTCTTCATCTGGCCGACCACAATGCATCCCATGTGTGTGTGTGACAGAGAGCGATAGAGAGAGAGAGAAAAAAATATTGTCTTTTGTGTATTTAGATAAAAAAAAATCTTCAATCGTCAACGTTTGTACATTTTTCTATTTGTGTTTTTATGTTTGATTTTTTGCTTAAGCAACATAAACTATGTTATGCCAAAACAGCTCACTGAATTGAAACAACCACAACATTTGTGATAAGATGCAACCACTTTGGGGGCGACAATGGCTCAGGAGGTAGAGTGGTCGCCTGGTAGTCGGAAGGTTCCTGGCTAGATTCCCGCTCCTCCTGGGCAGCGTGTTGAAGTGTCCTTGAGCAAGACACTTAACCCCTAATTGTTTCTGATGTGCAGGTTGGCACCTTGCATGGTTGCCTCTGCCATCGGTGTGTGAATGTGTGAGTGAATGGGTGAATGTGAGGAACAAGGATTGTAAATCGCTTTGGATAAAAGCGCTATAGAAATGCACCATGTAGGCCTACCATTTTTGCCTGCTGGAAACCAAATACTGCTTCTGGCTGCCTGGATATGTCCTTAACCTGATCACTGTATCCATTATCTTTATGCAATCATCTAGGAGATCAGTGTTGTAGACTGAGAGCTGAATATTATGTGTAGTGTCGTCACTGTTGTGTCCGTCAGATGCACGGTAACAAGTCTTTGAAGCTTTTCAAAGTTATACATTTTGATGTTTGATGCCACCATTTGGTGTCACGCATTGTCATAAATGGTAAATGGCTGCATTTATTTAAACTTAGCACACCTCTTCCCTATCATGGAGAAAAACATGTGTGTGAAGTTTGGTGGCCATCAGGCCAATATGTCTGATATTTGTTGTGATATGTTGGCACACCAATATATATCATTGTGACACATTTCATGGCTCTATCATATACTATGCCAACAATTTTAGAAATGTTTGGGATGGACCAATAGGCCAACTTATACTAGCTGCTTGGTCACAGCAAAAAAAAAATATACTTATGCTGTCAGCAGCTGATAACAAAGGGTATATCCCGAAAACACCCCCAATCCTCAATGACATCTTATGACCACACCCCCAAACCAGTCAAATGGTTTGGCCTACCAACTTTCTTTTAAAACTTTAACCTCTTAACATGCGGGCAGAAAAGTGGCAATTTCTTTTTTTCATTTTTGAGGACTGCATACCTTTTTTGCAAACCAAAATACTATACTTTATACTTATAGCACATGCATAAGCCTGGTCTCTTTTGAAAGATAACATTCTGAAGTTTAGGATACAATAAAGAAAGATCACTTTTGTCTGAACTTGAGTTGTAGAAAAACTTGTTACTCAAGTTTTTCTGTAGTAGTTAGTAGTCCAGAAGTAGTATTTCCCCAGAAATTCCTATGGCTTAAAAAATTGATTATCCCGAGATCCATAGCCTGAAGCCTTATGTAGTACATGTCCAAATTTCATAAAGATCCGTTCAGAAATGAGTGATTAGGAGTGATTTTGGTAAACTGTGTACAAAAGAAAAGCTCAGTTTTCTCATAGACTTCAATTCATTCTGCGGTTTTTCTCTTCCTGTTTTTCACCTAGATCCCTGATTCCCCATATTGTATTACAAAATATGCACACCGAGCCCGACCCGAGCCAAGTCGTTATGATGAATTGAAAATGGGGGACCCTGATGTAAACAAGACAAACGTCTTTCTCTGGTCTGCATACCCTACAATCCAAAAAATGGTGGTCCAAATATTGTATTGTAAATACTGTATTGCCTATTGATAACAGTAGGATCATAAAGGAACACATTTCAAATTGAATCATGATCGGACAAGCCGTTGAGGAGTTTTCCATGAGGAGCTGCATCTCTGGGTATAGCTTTCACAACTATATGACTAATGGAACAGAAGATATGCTCATTGAAAGTTTGGCCTAATGGTGGCGCTAGAGGAAAGGTCACAGGGTCACCAAATATGAATAGGATTGTTCCACTAGAGGTAATGAATGTTCACAGCAAATTCTATCAATTTTTTTTTTTTTTTTTTAATTTTTTTTATTATTGCAAAACAAAACTTATTAAAAGTCAGTACTCAACACACAATGTATAATGAAACTTTCAGTAAAGGTGGTTAAAATATATGCAAGTACAGAAACAGGATAAAACAAAAATAGTCAATAATAACATTTTAACCGTATACCGTGTATATCCAGCGAAGTTACAATTATAT
Organism: Notolepis coatsorum; assembly: GCF_963971535.1. Lineage (NCBI taxonomy): Eukaryota > Metazoa > Chordata > Actinopteri > Aulopiformes > Paralepididae > Notolepis > Notolepis coatsorum. Next base: position 102,588,949 of record NC_140170.1, read on the forward strand.
AAATGTTAGTATATAATATACCCCGAATACCTATTTTCTAAAACCCTACACACATATGCTCCAGCTCAAATCCCCCCCTCCCGGACCCCCTCTTGGATAGTACCTCCATTATCCCTCACTCCTAACCAGACATCACCATTATAGGCTAGCTTTTATTCTCTCCACCACTTCTAACCACATTAACATTTTGGATTCATTGAGCCCTAGAATTCTTGCTGTTGATATTTCTTGATATATCACATCAAGATATGTAAGAAACCACACTTTCCGGCACATTTTTTCCGGTTGAAACCAACGTGATGCAATCAGTTTTTTAGCTACTGTGATACCCGATAAAACCAATCTTTTTAGTTGTGGGTTCACTGCAAACTCAAAAACATCATTCAATAGCAATACAGCGGGGTGTACAGGTATATTCCAAAATACGAGTATTGATAATTGTTGGGATACATCTTCCCAGAATGTCTTAACTGGTGGGCAGTCCCAATACATGTGCATAAATGTTCCTTCGTCCCCATTTGTACATTGGGAGCATTTGGAGTTTTGTATAAGCCCCATTTTGCACAGCCTTATAGGAGTCAAGTATGTCCTGTGAATATAGTTCAGATTGATTTGTTGATGATCCGGGTTCCTTGATGTAAGTCGGACATTTGCCCAGGCTCCTTGCCAATCAAAGTCATTTTCCAGGTCTGGTATATCCCTCCTCCAGACATTGTCTAGTTGAAGGGTTTCGTACGAGGACGTTAGTAATTGTGAATAAAAACCTGATACAAAACCTCCCAATGTATTTCTGTCATAGAAAAATTTGTGGTATCTGTGGTGTTCAATTGGTATGTGTAATGGAACACCGTGGGATCTCATACAAAGTTTTAACTGTATGTAAAAAAGCCATGTGGACTCGGTGAGGTTAAACTTTATGCATATTTCGACATAACTACAGAGGCCCTTGTTATTAAAAATATCCCCTAATGAGTGTATGCCTCTTTCTTCCCATACAGGGAATCTTATAGGTCGTTTTCCCATTAAGAGAGCATTGTTATTGAATATGGGAGTGTGATTATGCCATACTTGATTGTTAGGAAATTTCCTTTGAGTTTCCCGCCATGTCCTGATTGCATGGGTTATTATTGGGCCAAATTCTCGCTCACAATGCTTGATTGAAAGTTTAGTGTATGCTATGTCTTTCAATCTCTGTGGGGCTACTATGTTTTCTTCTAATTTTCTCCAAGATACCAAAGCCTCGGGGTCAAACCATATCTTCTTCAATGGTCTTAATGTGAAGGCATTAAAATATTGTAAAAAATCTGGGACTGCCATGCCACCGTCTGCTTTACTTCTCTGTGCGGTGGATCTTTTTATGCGAGGTGGTTTGTTATTCCAAATAAATTTGTATGTGGAGGTTTGTAATCTTTTCCAGTAGCCCTCTGGAGGAGGTAACGGAAGCATTGAGCTGAAGAAATTGATTCTTGGTAATACATCCATCTTAACTATTGATATCCTTGCCTGTACTGAGTTTTTAAGTTTTGCCCACCTGTCCAGGTCGTCCTTGATTTTGTTCTGTATTTTTGTGTAATTGTGCTTCACCGTTTGTCTTATGGTGGGGAATATTTCCACTCCCAAGCATCTGAAATGTTTTACCATCGGTATCGCACCTGGGAGGGTTATATCTTTTTTTGCAGGGGTGTTAAGTGGAAGGAAAGCCGACTTCGGCCAATTTATCTTAAATCCCGATAAATCACCAAAGTTCTCAATCAACTTGAGCAGATGAGGCAATGTGGTGTTGGGGTTTTGCATGAACAATATTACGTCGTCCGCATATAAACTAATTTTTTGTTGTGTGCCCTTGATTACGATTGGTTCTATGGATTGGGATTGTCTTATATATTGTGCTAAAGGCTCTAATGATAAATTGAATAGTCCGGGACTAAGAGGGCAACCCTGTCTGGCAGAGCGTGATACCGGAAAGATTTTGGAGATGATTGTGCCTGTTGTAATCATGGCCGATGGGTCTTTGTATAGTACTTTAATCATATCAATGAAACCTTTTCCTAACCCCATCCTTTCCAATACTGCCCATAGAAACGACCATTCCAACCTGTCAAATGCTTTCATAGCATCCAGGGATAGTATCGCCTTAGGTGTGATGTCCTCTTTGTCTGTATCTAGTACGTGCAGTATTCGCCTTATGTTATCATTGATCAGGCGACCTTTTATGAAGCCTGTTTGGTCCGTATGAACTAAAGACGTCATATGCTTTTGCAATCTGATGGCTAATATCTTAGAGTACAGTTTGACATCGGTTCCGAGGAGGCTTAAAGGACGGTAACTACCGCATTCAGTGGGGTCTTTGTCTTTTTTGTGAAGAACTGAAATGAGTGCGGTATTTTGGTGTTCGATGAAGCTTCCCTCTTTGACTGAGTATAAGATCATATTTAGTAATAAGGGTCCAAATATGTCCCAGCAAGAAATGTACATTTCTGATGGGATACCGTCAATTCCCGGAGCTTTGCCGTTTTTCATTCCGGATATGGCCTTCTTGAGTTCTTCTAATGTGATCGGTACTTCTAACTGTTTAGCGTCTTCATCTGTAAGTTTAGGGAGAGTAATTTGATTAAGATATGTGTCTAATTTGTCTTGATCAAAGGTCGTTTCTGAGTTATATAAATCGGAGTAGAATTCTTTGAATGTATCGTTTATTATTTTGGGTTCTGTTACTAGAGCTTGTTGTTTCCTAATGGCAGTTATATCTGCAAATTTTGCATTAATTCTTAGTCGCATGGCTAAAAGGTGACTAGGTTTAGAACCTTGGAAGTACTGCTGTTGTCTAGTGCTGCGTATTTGCAATTCCGATTTTTGTCTGTAAATTGCTTTGATCTCGGTCTTTAGAATGTTAACTTGGTTATCTAGTCTAGTAGAGTTGTTGTATTTTAAAGAATTAAAAAGCGTTGAGTAAAGCGTTTCTTTTTCAGACAGTTTTGTGTTTTGATTTTTGCGCAATATGGAGGTAAATCTATCCGAGAAATCCTTGATCATACTCTTTACCGACATCCATAATATTCTGGGATCTTGCACCGAGTTAGCATTAACTTGTAGGAATACTGTGAGAGCTTCTTTAATTTGTGTAATGAATTCCTTGTTGTTAAGCAGCATCGAATTAAAACGCCATCTTGGGGCCCGGGTAGATAATGTACCAAATGTTGCTTTCAGGATTAAGTAGCAGTGATCTGATAGCGCATTGGGTGTCATTTCCACTTCGTATTTATCAAATATTCTCGGGGATGCAAAGACGTAATCAATTCTGGATAGTGTGTTGTGTCTCGCCGAACGACAGGAGTACTTGCGGGTCAAGGGGTTAAGTGAACGCCATAAATCAGTTACTCCTGTTGATTTTGACCAATCTTTTAATGCTTTAGATGAATTCTTTTGTTCGCTGGAGAAGGAAAGGTAAGTTTTGTCCATCCTTGGGTTCCAAATGGCATTAAAATCCGCACCTATTATGTATGAGTACTCGGGATGGTTTAACATTTCTCCTGTTAGTGAAGTGAAGAAACCCACTTCGTACAAATTCGGGGCATATACCGCTGCCAATGCAATTTTCCTGTTATTGTGTATAATCCTAGCTATAGTTATGCGCCCCTCAGCATCCGACCATACCCCTTTCAATTCGATATTTAATTTGCGTCTGACGACTATGGCTACCCCTCTAGTTCTCGTAGCAAAAGAAGAGTGACCAATATTATGGTATATGTTATCCGCTAACGTATTTATGTCTCCCTCCAAAATGTGCGTTTCGCTTAATAGTGCCACGTCCACATGTTCTTTTTTCATCAGTGTAAGCACGCTTTTGCGCTTGTGTTGTTTGTTTATCCCACCGGTGTTCCATACCATTATATTCAAACTAGCCATAGTCTATGCATGTTTTCGTGTAGTTTTTGGTAATGTTTCTGGAGTATGAAGCTACAATAGATGCACATCCAATTAATGAGGTCCCGTTGAGAGCTGAGCTTAAAAACATATATATATACAAATAAAAATCCCCTATTTTCCCCTCTCCCAGAAAGTCGAACATGCCTGTGTTCCAAGAACACATCCTCCGCGATTGACTTTCTCCCATGGTCCACCGGATTGCCCAACCTGAGCATTGTAATCCTAATTTTCCTATGCTCATTGCCATAGGATCTAACATTTCCATTCTATTGCAATAGAATGTCGCTTTTGGTCTTGCACCTTCCCTTACTGTAATGAAGTATTGTGATAAATAACTAAAGATAAAAAATAAAAAATAAAATAAAAAGAGAATAAACCTTTATCGACATATTCCTTTGAACCCTCCACCAACGTGTGAGGGAAAAAAAAAAAGGAAAAGATTGTAGATCAGTATTGACACTTAATGTGAAGAACATTGGAAAAGAATAATGTAAGTTACAATATATTTAAAAAATATATAGTAATATTGACACCTTAATGTGAAGAACATTGGAAAAGAACAATGTAAGTTAAATTATATTTAAAAAATATAGGGTGATGAGAAGAAAAAATTTAATAAAATAAAAATCAATGGAAAGATATAGATAATGAATAAGAGATAAATAATTATCAACGTGGAGAAGCCACTAGAACCGATTTAACTGATTAGATAAGATAGAAAAGCAGCGCCTTTTAGCGCTTCAATGTGCCTTTAATGGAGTGATTACTTAAATTGTTAGAGTAACCTTGCTGTGCCCATACGTTTATGTGTGGATAATTTTAAAGTATTATTAAGGGCTGATTGCACTTCATTTAATTTATATATGCTATGTGTATGTACACCGAATGTTATTGTTAGAGTTGTATGCTTCGTTGTCATGGTGCCTTATATTCTAGAAGGTTGTAGAATATACTATTGCCTAGACTATTTTACTTCGTTGTCATGGTGCCTTATATTCTAGAAGGTTGTAGAATATACTAGTGCCTAGACTCTTTTACATTCCAGAATGATCTAAGAGACCCAGGGCATTTGAGCGATAAACCCAGAATATTCCAGATAGATCTTTTTGCATTGATATTTATTTATTTGTCCCCTCAGAGACCAGAGACTGAAATTATAATGTATTATGAATCGTATTATACACAGTAAACATTGTTATAGACGACTTGCATATCGTTTGCTACTTTGATGAATACAGCAATGTTATTCCAACACTGGTGGAATGACCTCATTGATGAACACAATAAAGTCATTCCTACACTGGTATATATTTAGAGAGAGGCTTAACTGATTCCGGCATTTCCGTCATGCTTTGGGTTATTTGCTGCATTTTGAATCAGGAAATCCTCAGCATCGAAGGGTGTAAATGGACCTGACCTGCGGCCGTTATTGTCCAAGTATGATAACAGCGCCGGATATGCTAGCCTTGGCTTGTGGCCGGCTGTGTACAGCTTTTGCATCACAACTTTGTATGGTTGACGTCGGATGATGGCCTCTCTGCTCAAATCTTCGTAGATAAATATTGGATTATCACCATACTTCATCTTCCCACGTTGGTTGCGAGCATATTTGATGATTTCATCCCTTGTTGTAGTTTTCCTCAGAGTGACAATGATGACTCTCGGCCCGTTGGTATTTTGCCCCTGGGAACCAATTCTGTAAACTTGTTCCACTTCTGGCACTTTGTTTGGATCGGAGTTATTCAAAATCTTTGATAACTCGTTTGGAAAGTTGATGTCATCGCAGTTCACTGATTCATCAAGCCCCACTATGCGGATGTTATTCCGCCTGTGGTAACGATGGGTTTCTAGTTGCCTCTCCATCACTTCGTTTTTAAGCAATTTTATTTCCCTCCGGTATTCATCTTTAACTTTTTCCATCTCTTCTCCCATCACTGTCATGATACCTTCGTTCGCCTTGACTGCTTTTGTGTTTTCTGTCACCGAAATCTCCACTGTCGTGATTCGCTCTGACTGTGCATCGAACGCTTTCTTGACTTCTTCTAATTTCTCATCGATGTGATCGAATTTAGCCTCGATGCGATCGAATTTAGCCTCGACGTTTGCCTCGAGCGCCTTGATGTGTGTAATCTGTTCTTTCATCAGGTTAGACTGTTCTACCATCTGTTCTTTCATCAGGTTGGACTGTTCTACCATCTGTTCTTTCATCTGGTTAGACTGTTCTAACTGTTCTTTCATCATGTTAGACTGTTCTACCATCAGGTTAGACAATGTGTTGAAATCGGGTGGATTTCTGCTTACTTCAGTTGACGGCAAATGGTAGATAGATGCAGTGACGTTGGAATCCATAAATCTGACTGCTCTCCCTCTCACGGAGCTTGAATCTGTACCTTCTTTTATGTTGGTCTCTATTGACTTTCTTACGGGGACCGTAATCGATGATCCCGGTACGTTGTCCTCTTCCTTCTCCTCCTCGGAGCTTGTCGCCGTCAGCTCAGAACCAGCGACGGTTCGGACGCGTCTATCTCGTATTTTTACGTCCTGCGCCGTTGGAGTTGCCGTAGTTATTTTCTCTGCCTTCTTTCCACCTTTAACCATATTGTCTTTTGATATGGTTAGTAGAGGGTCTTAACAATACATACGATGTGGTCTATTCTCTTTCTTTACTGTCCAAATAATGTTTTTAAACGAAATTAGCGTTAGTGGGAGCGGAGCAATTGCAAAATGCGTGTGCTACATGTTGTAGCGTAACCGGAAGTTCTATCAATTTTTTATAATTTTTTTTAAATCCCGCTTCCTCATTTTACTTCTCAGACAAGTCACCCGAGACGATCGGATTCATTCTGGACCATCAGAACAGCGTGGAATCGGTGTTTCGACCACCCAGCGTTGGATCAATAAACGCGATCGATATTTGGAATGGCGATCAGGAATTGGAATAATCTTTTTGGAGAACATCTGATCTGAGGTAAGGAATCTATTTTACCAGTCTTAGGATAATCAGACCTTTTTTCACAGAGATATCAACGTGGGCCCTATGTGTGTGTGTGTGTGTGTGTGTGTGTGTGTGTGTGTGTGTGTGTGTGTGTGTGTGTGTGTGTGTGTGTGTGTGTGTGTGTGTGTGTGCGATCAGGAAATAAGAGATTTGATTTTTCAGCCCGCTTCTATAACATGCATAAGTACACATATACTATCGATAATCTAGCATTTATTTGAAAACTATTCATAAATAGGCCGAAAAATGACAATGTGTTTTGTGTATTACAGTAAAGGGCGTTTATCACAGAATCTTCTGAAATCTTCTGGAACTTTCATAAAACGAGCGTTTTTCAAAATGGTATCAAACGGAAATTAACCGATTAAAAAACAATCCGTTTCGACAATGTTGACTACAAACAAGTCATTGATAAGCGACGGCCAGATTAGACACATAGCCATAATTTAAGATATAGTAAATGCGTTCACAAATGCGAGTGCTCTATCATTGAAGTGGGTGGTGGCATACGCTTGCTTTTAAACCACGGGACCCGTGGCATCCAAAGTGTTAAACATAACAAATTACATTACAAATGGCTCCCTGTGGAAAGTAATGTGTTACACTACTCATTACATTACCTTAGCATTACACCTAAAGAGTTCTTTATACAGTATATCTCACTCAGTGTGGCCAGGAATGCAGAGGTTTGTTGCGCTAGGCTTTGTGTGAGCCCTGAGGAAGAGAGAGGACACTTGGCACTCAGTGTCCTTGCCGTGCGCCTCCTCTTCCCCTCTCACAGTCAGCACTCAGGATGGGATGATAACAAGCGGTAAACGAGGGGGATGTTTCAATAAGTGTGTCAAAAATAGCTAATAACATTATCTCCTTTCTCAGCCCACACAGTTAAACCTAATCATTATGACAGCACATGTGAGACAGACAAGGGAATGAAAACAAGTGGTACAGTAAGCTAGCGGTTTATTAGTCTAGAATCTAGACTAATACACCGCTAGCTTACCACTTGTTTACATAGACTAATAAACTCTCTGATGTAAACAAGTGGTAAGCTAGTGGTTTATTAGTCTATGTAAACAAGTGGTAAGCTAGTGGTTTATTAGTCTATGTAAACAAGTGGTAAGCTAGCGGTTTATTAGTCTATGTAAACAAGTGGTAAGCTAGTGGTTTATTAGTCTATGTAAACAAGTGGTAAGCTAGTGGTTTATTAGTCTATGTAAACAAGTGGTAAGGTAGTGGTTTATTAGCCTATGTAAACAAGTGGTAAGCTAGCGGTTTATTAGTCTATGTAAACAAGTGGTAAGCTAGTGGTTTATTTGTCTATGTAAACAAGTGGTATGCTAGCGGTTTATTAGTCTATGTAAACAAGTGGTAAGCTAGTGGTTTATTAGTCTATGTAAACAAGTGGTAAGCTAGCGGTTTATTAGTCTATGTAAACAAGTGGTAAGCTAGCGGTTTATTAGTCTATGCCAGTAAAGAAGGAATACTTGCAGTGTCTCTTTGATTCCTTCACAACAGAATTATTATTATTACGTATCTCCTCCTTTCTCTTCCTCTCTCTTACTTAAAACAGTAAACTAGAGGGTAAAGACTCATATGGAATCATTCAATATTAATTTGAATTCATAACAAAAGATGGCTGTATAATGCAAGCAACAAAACCTTTAGTCAGTAACTGTAAGGGGATTACTCAAGTGTGTTACATTGTGGTACACGGACCCCGTCACTTTTGTTTTCCGAGATAATAATACAAGAGAGAGAGAGAGAGAGAGAGAGAGAGAGAGAGAGAGAGAGAGAGAGAGAGAGAGAGAGAGAGAGAGAGAGAGAGAGAGAGAGAGAGAGAGATGGACTCCCTGAATGAATTGTAGTCGAGTGAATCATAGTATACATACCTTTCCAACCGTCCAATTAAGATACTAGTTGTATTGAGACGTCTAAACATCTGCTGTGAAGATGTAATTTCCCCCTCAGGCTACATCTTCTCTCCATGCAGTTATGAAAATTCTTTCAATTTAGCTTCAAACACACTTATTCCGCCATCGTCTGTTCCCTGCATCCATTCAAATTATTTCAATCACCAAACTCTCTCCTTCATGGACACCCCTTAAGAAAACGTGACTTTGAAAAGCGCAAGTTATTTAGACACGCGTTGGAGTATTTCCTCACTTGGTCAGCTCTCAACAAGCCGCAAATAAATCTATTTTTGCCATGAGGTTTATTTGAGAGAGCTTTTATTTGCTGGTGAGCTAGGGTGGCAATTATAACCACATCACTGAAATACTGCAGTAGTAAAAGGTGCGCATGGTTGGCCACAATACCACCGTAATTGCCATTTCTTGAATTGATGTTTGATTTTTCTTTTATCTTTTTATCTTTTTTCCTTTTTCAGATTAACATCACCAGAAATATGGTGTGCAAGCCCAATATGAAACCTTACTATCATATAAGTCCATTCTGAAACCTTATTATCATACAACCCAGTCTGAAACCTACTTATTATACAAGTCCAATCTGAAACCTTACTATCATACAAATCCAATGTGAAACCTTATTATCATACAAGTAAAATCTGAAACCTTACTATCATACAAGTCCAATCTGAAACCTAATTATTATACAAGTCAAATCTGAAACCTAATTATTATACAAGTCAAATCTGAAACCTAATTATTATACAAGTCCAATCTGAAACCTAATTATTATACAAGTCAAATCTGAAACCTAATTATTATACAAATCCAATCTGAAACCTTACTATTATACAAGTCCAATCTGAAACCTTATTATCATACAACCCAGTCTGAAACCGTACTATCATACAAGTCCAATCTGAAACCTTATTATTATACAAGTCCAATCTGAAACCTTATTATCAGAGAACCCAGTCTGAAACCTTATTATCAGAGAACCCAGTCTGAAACCTTATTATCAGAGAACCCAGTCTGAAACCTTATTATCAGAGAACCCAGTCTGAAACCTTATTATCAGAGAACCCAGTCTGAAACCTTATTATCATACAATTCCAATCTGAAACCTTATTATCACACAGCCCAGGGGTGAAGGGATAATACAAATATGAGGAACATTAGAGTGTACAGGTATTTTAATGAGATATTTTTTTGGTAGAGATGGCTGCATTGTGATGAGACATTTAGCTAAGAACAGACATACCACAACAGCGCTAGAGTGAGCTCAACATTTTCGAACTGCAGAAAAATACTGCGTAGGTGGCCACTTAGGGTGAAGGGCATGCTCACTCTGAACTTGTCCAAGGCTGTAGGTACTAGCTAAACCCCCATCGTGTTTAAACATCTGTATCCTTCTTCTACTCCTGGCAAGAGTGAAGTCACTTCTGGGTAATAAGCTGAAGCCTGCTGACACCCGCTGTTACATTATCCTCTATAATCGTATTAAAATACAGCCACACTAATAACCACCACTCGAGCTCAACTGGGATCCTAGTATAAGGCAACTGGAAGCCATTGGATCAAATCACCCACTATTAAAATCAACCACCTAAAACGCCAAAACAGTGACAGATGAGGATGCAGACGTCCCATTGCATTAGGGAGGGGCGTAAACCTTATTGAAGGACAACGATGACGGACACGTCCATATGTTGTCCAGGGCCCCAGTTCATTGGCTAAACCGCAAGACTGTCGGTTATCCCTCCCGACCTTTAACCCCCTCTCTCCGACCTCCCTGTGGAAGGCTCGACCTTTGCAGTGACCTCGCTTGCCTGAGTGATCGGCTGACGGCATTTATTGTCATGCCCCATTTCCACTCCGCATGTCCATTTGGGATGACGGAGGGGGACTGGAGACGTGACCCGCTGCTCCTCCGCGGCTCCCGAGGGTCTGAATCATGCCAACGCATTCTGTCAACGTAATGACAAACTCTACCCTTTTACCCAGATGGCACTTAGCACTACCGATGATGGATTCCGACTAAAGTAGAGGTGGAACACAGAGGGCAGTATAGTGAAGAGTAGAGGCGCATCTAAAAACAATCTTCAAAAGAGACACAGGAAAGCAGTGATCGTGAGGAGAAATTAAATTAATTTGTGCTTGCCGTTTGTTGGCTCCAATTTTTTTTTTTTTTACAATAACATTCCAAAGAGGCATTTGTAAGATCTAGCAAAGACCAGGGCCCTCATTCATCAACGTGGCGTAGAAAATGTTCTATTTCCACACGTAAGCACAGAATTTAGAATCAGTGCACGCACAAAAAAAACGGGATTTACCACACGTGCGTACGCAGGTTCTACGCACACCTGTCTTGATAAATATGACTTTGATCCTACGTTTGAGCTCGTGCACTGTTTTAAGTATTTGCATACCAGAACCGCCCCGATGAACCATATACGGTAATGGAATACCCCCATGAAATGTGGAAAAATGGACTAAGCCGAGGGAAGCGTGTTATGTGACAGGCTGACAGACGTGTACACGTAGATGTCGGATATGATATCTATTAACCATTGCTGCCTGGGCAGCGCAAACACTAATAAAGACCGTGCTGGAATATGACTGCCTTTTCCCGTTTTGTTTGATTAATACCCAGGGATTAAAGTTCTCCTCAATTTTATTCCAAATCGCGACGGATTTTCCGTCAATTTTCTACCTGCTGCATATGATTTCTAGAGTCATACAATCTATTTTGATGTCAGTATTGGGTAGCCTATATAAACAATAATACGAGAGCATATACAAGAACAATGAATCTCACTGCCAATGATGTAGCGATACGCCATGTGTAGCCTGCCTATATGTGATCAATACAAACTTGAACTTGAATTCCATCATGTCTGTGTGCGGGTCACTGCGGGAACTCACAAGGCTGTTGTCACAATGTAAATAAGAACGTGCACTGAAAAGTTACAGTATGTAGTTGGTTGATTATTTGTATGACAGTCAGTAAACCCTTGCAAAAAGTATCCGTTTTATTTAATTAATTGAAAACATTCAGCATCGCCTTCCTCCCGGCATGCAGCAACAACATGTATCAGGCAAATGCGCATCGCAACATTGACTTAGTGGAATCCCTTTCTATTCACATAACTGCATTTGTGATGGAGCTTTGACAGCTACAGTAACAGTCTATTGCTCGATCCATCTCCAATATCACGATGGACCGTGCCGGTGGCAAAGACCCGAGGGTGGAGAGGATCTTGAATGAATTCCATCATCATATTTATATGTTGTGTGTCTGTCCACTATGTCTGTTACTTTGTTATTCCCCCCCCCCCCTATCTATGTAAAGCGACCTTGGGTCTCTTGAAAGGCGCTATATAAAATGAAGCTATTATTATTATTGTTATTATTATCACATCTGAGCGGGAGCTCACAAATAGACTGTTAGTCTCAGTGAAGTTTCAACGGAGGTCATCTATTCTAACCAACAAATTGAAGTAGAAAGCATTTCGTGACCAATCTTATTTGGAAACATGAAACACAAAATAATTTGCTTTTTATTTGAAACAATATTTAATCGCGTTTGGAGGTTGGTGTTTTGCGTCTGCCCCCCCGTGCCAAACAAGCAGGCCAACCTCTTGTTCGCGTGTGAGCCCGTTATAATTACACTACTGTCGCTATTTTATAATGAACTATAATGAATTACGGGTCATACAGAAGTTGAACACTAATGCACGGAAGCTTATTTCCGCCTTGAAACTAATGCAGAACTGAGGAGCGCGTATGCCGTAGTAACGATGTTCTACCACTGGGCGTCAGCTAAGTGTGCTCCGAGCTGTGCGTACACATAAGCACGGAGTCAAGTTCAAGTTGAAATTGATGAATCCCACTCTTTGCTTAGAAATGGTTGTACGCACAGGTTAAGCACAAATCTGTGCGTAAGTCGGGTTGATGAATGAGGGCCCTGGTTTCCTTGACATTATTATTTTCAGATTTTGGGGGTAAATAAAGGGTAAACGGACATTCCTTCTTGTATGGAATTACTCTCTCTTTCCGTTTCTCTGTTCCCTCTCTTTCTCTCTCTCTTGCTCTCTCCTCTCCCTTTCTTTTTTTGAATAGATGAATTAATCATATAATTTATATAGCACTTTCATAATAGACACTCAAAGCGCTTTACAATGTAAAGTGTAAATGGCCTCCTCCACCACCCTAGTGTAGCCTCCTCCACCACCCTAGTGTTGCCTCCTCCACCACCCTAGTGTAGCCTCCTCCACCACCCTAGTGTTGCCTCCTCCACCACCCTAGTGTTGCCTCCTCCACCACCCTAGTGTTGCCTCCTCCACCACCCTAGTGTAGCCTCCTCCACCACCCTAGTGTTGCCTCCTCCACCACCCTAGTGTTGCCTCCTCCACCACCCTAGTGTTGCCTCATCCACCACCCTAGTGTTGCCTCCTCCACCACCCTAGTGTTGCCTCATCCACCACCCTAGTGTTGCCTCATCCACCACCCTAGTGTTGCCTCCTCCACCACCCTAGTGTTGCCTCCTCCACCACCCTAGTGTTGCCTCCTCCACCACCCTAGTGTAGCCTCCTCCACCACCCTAGTGTTGCCTCCTCCACCACCCTAGTGTTGCCTCCTCCACCACCCTAGTGTTGCCTCATCCACCACCCTAGTGTTGCCTCCTCCACCACCCTAGTGTAGCCTCCTCCACCACCCTAGTGTTGCCTCCTCCACCACCCTGGTGTTCCCTCCTCCACCACCCTAGTGTTGCCTCATCCACCACCCTAGTGTTGCCTCCTCCACCACCCTAGTGTTGCCTCCTCCACCACCCTAGTGTTGCCTCATCCACCACCCTAGTGTTGCCTCCTCCACCACCCTAGTGTTGCCTCCTCCACCACCCTAGTGTTGCCTCCAACCTTGGGCTACCGCCGGTTCAATGGCTTGCCATACACCGGCATTAGGCGCACGCGCGCGCACACACACACACACACACACACACACACACACACACACACACACGCACGCACGCACGCACGCACGCACACACACCGGCTGAAAGGCTCGGGAGACGAGGACCATTGAATGAATCTTGTTCTTTCTTTTTTTCCCAACATACATAATGTGCAGCTACAGCCTCGTGCGCTGTCATGATCCGCACAGTAGTAAAGTGTCTCCACTGATGCTACTGTATGTGAGCCTGTTCTGCCTGTGTGTGTGTGTGTGTGTGTGTGTGTGTGTGTGTGTGTGTGTGTGTGTGTGTGTGTGTGTGTGTGTGTGTGTGTGTGTGTGTGTGTGTGTGTGTGTGTGTGTGTGTGTGTGTGTGTGTGTGTGTGTGTGTGTGTGTGTGTGTGTGTGTGTGTGTGTGTGTGTGTGTGTGTGTGTGTGTGTGTGTGTGTGTGTGTGTGTGTGTGTGTGTGTGTGTGTGTGTGTGTGTGTGTGTGTGTGTGTGTGTGTGTGTGTGCGTGTCAGACAGACAGACTGCTGCTCATACGACCCCTCCCCCCACCACCCTGAGGCTAGTAGTGTCACAACTCTCCTTCTCTGGCACATTCTCCTCATGCGATTGCATACATTAAGACTGTGTGGTGATAGTTGGGCCTGGAGGTGTCATGACAACGTCAATCTAGTTAGAACCTCACAGGATCCTGATGAAAGGATATCATATGCTAGCATGCATAGAGATTAAATATGATGGACATGCAGATAAATCAACTTCATGAACTCTTTAGAAAAAGGTCACTCGAGGGACAGGTCTAAGGAAGGAAGGCACCCTATAGCCATCCTCTATGGAGGCTGATGTGAGATCCGATTTTTTTTTACCCATATCAGCTGCTACCAATTGCTGTAAGAATTGTTGTACTACAAAACAGGTTAAGCCTTTCAGACATGCCTGTATTCAGATTATCAAGGGTTAATTATAAAACCATATACCATAAATCATAAACAAAAAGGAGAAATTAACTTTGTTAGTCCTTGTTAGTGTTGTTCATTTGCAATACCCACCCATTGAAAAGGTCACTAAAGTTGCCAATTCTACATACATTTACATTTAGAAATGTAGCTGACACTTTTATCCAAAGCTTGATTGATTGATTGAAAATTGTATTAACAGATTGTAGAATGGGTACAATACAGTACAGCTCAATACACACAATTGTTAAGGGGATGCAGACCAGAGAAAGACTTTCGTCTTGTTTACATCAGGGTCCCCCATTTTCAATTCATCATAAGCGACTTACAAGTTCTGTACGACAAGTCATCAGGAAGGGCACAACTCAATTACTCAATCAGCTGAGTAAGGATGTTCATCAAAGTGTTGAGTGCTACAGTGTAGGTTAGTATATTAGTATATTCTACAGTCAGCCCAATTAAAATACAACCAGAGAGGCTTTTTAAAGCCACTGTATCTGTGGATAGTCGGATACAGAATTTAACATTGAACCATATAACTCTTTGTTTTAAGTTTGCAGAGGAACAATGTTTTCTCTTTTTGCTTTATCATAAAAAGGGTACGCTGGAGTGTTGTGTTCATTCACAGTTAAAGACAGTGGAGTGCTTTTTGTGATATATCCTTATATATAGCCAGTACAACTGCAAACACACAGGCTGTCTTCAGGGCAAGGGTTTAATGGTCTGTCAACATGCATGGTCCCCAGTGCGTTCTTCAAGGACAGAGTAATGCCTTTCTTGCCTGCTGGAGTGTCTGTCTGAGTGGACCGCTGCTGATCTCACCTTCTTCAGCTGTCCACTCCGGGTGCCCAGGAACACCACGCTGTGATGGTTGTAGACGTAGGAGGTGACGGAGGTCAACCGGTCCCGGCTCTCAGTGAACACGGTCAGGCCGGACACCAGCTGGGACCCCCCCAAGGGCTGGTTAATGTCCAGGCCGCAGAAGTGGTCATCGATGGGGACAGGCTGCACAGAGAGAGAGAGGGAGCGAGGAGGGAGAGAGAGAGAGAGGATGGATGGAGGTCAAGAAAGGAAGAGAGGTTTGGAGAGTGGGTGGAAGAATGGAGAAAGAGGTGGGAGAGGAGGAAAAATGGAGGAGGAATGCAGGAGAGAGATACAGGAGGGAGGTGAGAGAGGGAGAGAAAGAGAGAGAGACACATTAATGAGATCACTATGGCCACGCAGGAAGAGAGCAAGAAAACTCCAACCGATACATTACATGGCATTTTCAAGGGTTGGAAACTTCAAAAAGGTACTGTAAGGGGGAGGATGGGACGTTTATCAACAGGCCTCAAAGTGTGAGCATGTTTGAACAGCTCTCTAATTGCTCACGACAAACAAGAGAAAAGCTATGTATTCTGCACCATGTTACTGTGATTTTTTAGATTGCTTGATCTGACATCATACAAACACACACACACACACACACACACACACACACACACACACACACACACACACACACACACACACACACACACACACACACAGCCCAAGATATGTCAGGTTTTGATTAAGCATCACAGAGAGCCGCATGCTAAGCAGTCTGTTACATCTACTCCCATCTGAAAACCTCCCCTAATGGCCCGTCACTCCCAATTAATCTGTTTTTAGGGCAACTTGTTTGTTCTACTTGTATGTATGTATGTATGTATGTATGTATGTATGTATGTATGTATGTATGTATGTATGTATGTATGTATGTATGTATGTATGTATGTATGCACAGTATGTAAAGCATGACTGTCACTGACCGTATTCACATGGCAACCATTTTGCTCTTAAGTCATCTTAACACCAACTAGTGTATTTACCATAGTATCACATAGTTGAGGATTTTATTACATTTGAGTAGAAATGGTCATTTGACTAATTCCTAGTCATTTTCTAGTGAAGTCATGGTTTGAAAAATAAATCAATAAATACAAATATAAGAATGTAACTAGACTTGTCAGTTGTATTATTAGGCATATGTTTAATTAATTGTTATTACTAATTCTATAGTATGTCATTTGCTTGATCACACAATAGTGGCATTAAAGGGGTCGTATCGAACACGCAGAATGGGAAATGGGATGGAAATCCATGTACTCATGAGAGTCTCTCATTAGCAGAACTGTCACCGTCACAGAGATGTATCATCTTGGATTTTCTAGGAGGAAAAACCTCATCTCCGGATCAAGAGCAAGGTCTCAGTGGAGTTCAAATACTGCTGACAAGGGAACATACTGTATGCAGGGAGGTAGAGGAAGAGGAGAGAAGAGAGGAGAGAGGAGAGGAAGAGAGAGAGAGAGAGAGAGAGAGAGAGAGAGAGAGAGAGAGAGAGAGAGAGAGAGAGAGAGAGAGAGAGAGAGAGAGAGAGAGAGAGAGAGAGAGAGAGAGAGAGAGAGAGAGAGAGAGAGAGAGAGAGAGAGAGAGAGAGAGAGAGAGAGAGAGAGAGAGAGAGAGAGAGCAGGCCTCTGAATGAAATCAAAGGTGCATACAAAACTCTTCTGATTAGCATTGTTGAATTAATCTCCTCCAATGCTTATGGTCTCCAGGGACGGTGACAATCTGAATGGGCCCTTCAGTACGGCCCTGACTGCCTTCCTATCAGCTATTTAGGCCGTTATCCTGGCTGTGGGGCAATCAAAAACCCATATGGTAAATCTAAATCAATGCTACTTGCCTTGAATACAGCATGTGTGTGTGTGTGTGTGTGTGTGTGTGTGTGTGTGTGTGTGTGTGTGTGTGTGTGTGTGTGTGTGTGTGTGTGTGCGCGTGTGCGCGTGTGTGTGTGTGTGTGTGTGTGTGTGTGTGTGTGTGCGTGTGTGTGTGTGTGCGTGTGTGTTTGTGTGTGAGTGCGAGCATAGGACCTGAGTTTTTCTCTCTCTCTCTCTCTTTCTCTCTCTTTCTCTCTCTCTCTCTCTCTCTCTCTCTCTCTCTCTCTCTCTCTCTCTCTCTAGTACATACCGCCTTGGTGCACTGAACATCCTTTCCCAGAAGCCAGTGCAGCTCCAGGTTTCCCTCTCCTTGGTAACAGGACTGCAGGCGCTCCTTGATGCGGGTGTTGATGTCTCGGATGGTGAAGACGCACAGGGCCGAGTTGTCCAGGGGTTCGTGGTACTGCTTCTGTCCCTTGGAGAACACGGCGAAGAGTACGTCCTCCTGGGCACTGACGTTGAGGGCCTCGGCCAGCACCCCGCCGGCCTTGGACAAGTGGGCGGCCTGGAGCAGGCGGTACTCCTCCCCGTTGTGCACACAGCCGACAGGAAGCGACACGTAGGAGTGGAACTTCTTGTCTCCCTTGCAGAGACGGACGATGCGCGAGGTGTAGAACAGGTCGCCGGGAGAACTGCCCGCCGGCATTCCGTTCTCCGGCGTCTCCGGCTGAACCGTCATGAAGTAGACGTGGTTGCCACTGGCGAAGCCGTAGATGTAGTAGATGTCGAAGCGCGGGACGAGGGCCAGCGTATCCGAGGGGATCTTGATGAGGGAGGACACAAAGTCGGTGTGGAGCTCGTAGTCGAGCATGGCAGAGGACTCCGGGTCGCGGGGCAGCTTGCGGCTGGAAAGGGTGGGGAAGTAGTCCTGCTTGCCGCCGACGGCCGTGCCTATGAAGAGGGTGGCGTCCTGGCCCGTCGAGGGCACCACGACCCCGTACATGGTCCCCGTCTGGTTGTCGCTGGAGAGGTAGTGCTCTTTCTTGTGCGTGGGCTCCACTAGTATGAAAAGGTCATCCAGCCTCATCAACTTGCACACGCCCTGGTAGAGGCTTCCGCAGGCCAGCAGCCGGTTGTGGGAGTAGTCGACGAGCAGCAGTTTGTTGACGTTGTTGGTGGAGGCCAGCGGTTCGGAGCAGGGCTGGACAATCAGAGGGGGATAACAGGCCTTGTTGTCATATTCTGGGCCCGTATCGTGGGACACCAGGAGGGTGAGATTGGCTGACAGCTTGTAGATGCGGTTGACCGCTCCGACGTAGAGCGCGCCGGTGGTAGGGTGCACCGCCAGGTGGTTCAGGGACCACTCCCTCCTCTCCGACTGGAAGGCGCTGAGGGACTGTCCGTCCGTCATGTTTTGGCTAATAGAGATTAGAGTCAATAACCATAAGGCCAGAGGCCACGACATGACCTTTCCAGGGCCGTGACCGTTAGTGAGGCCACAGTAAGTCCATCCTTTGTCCAAGCACGTCCTCATTCCCATAGGGCTCCAAAAAATATATTGAGGTCAGACAAAACGTCCCGGGACTGTAAATCAGGGATTAACCAGATTGTACTGGAAAGGAATAGATGCCTGGACTGTGATTTATTTCCTCTTCAATGACTTTCACATCATTCTGAAAGAAAAAAGGGAAAAATATTAGTTTTACATCTACATTTATAGTAATTTAGCTGGAGGAAACCAGGAATGACCCAAATACTTTTGAAAGTAAGTCCATTAATGAATAAAACCCACTTGAAAATATTCTTGTTTATGTTTCTTTTTTCTTTCTCCCTTTCAGGTTGGTCAGACCCACAAAACAGATCAACACATCGCAATCAATCATTCAAACTGTCTTAAGTGCCGTGGGATATGGTCCGATGTTTACCCCTTTTCTACAGGGGGGGGGGGCTCCTTACATTGGGGGGGGTCATTACACTTGACACTTTATAAATGAAAACTAAATATGGCCTATTACTTCAACAAAGCTGTGACAAACAGTGCCTGCTCTAAACCAATTAAATATGATCCAAATGTATTAATTATGCCTCCATATTTTGGGGCTCTCTGTTTTCCTTTCCCTCTTCCCTCTTGTTTCTCTAAATGGTTGGGTCCCGGAGGAATTAATCACTCTCCAGTGCAGCCGACATTCCTAAATTAATCAGGCTTTTTCCGTGGATGGCAGGGAGTTATTAGAGATTCAGAGCCAAGCAGCATCAACCCTCGCACTTCCCCCATTTAATTTCATTAGCATATTTTATGTAGATGTTTCATGTGGGGAACAAACAATGTCCCTAGAAAACTGTATGGATGGATGGATGGATTAATGGATGGATGGACGGCTGTATGGATGGATAGATGGATGGACAGATGGGCAATGGATGGATGGATGGATGGATGGATGGATGGATGGATGGATGGATGGATGGATGGATGGATGGATGGATGGATGGATGGATGGATGGATGGATGGATGGATGGATGGATGGGAGGATAGATATTGAACAGATGGATGGATGGATGGATGGATGGATGGATGGATGGATGGATGGATGGATGGATGGATGGATGGATGGATGGATGGGAGGATAGATATTGAACAGATGGATTGATGGATGGATGGATGGGAGGATAGATATTGAACAGATGGATGGATGGATGGATGGATGGATGGATGGATGGATGGATGGATGGATGGATGGATGGATGGATGGATGGATGGCCACTGGATGTGTTGTATAAAACACTACTACAGGTTTAGTAACTATAATCTACTGTTTTATATATATAATTATAAAACACTAATACAGGTTTAGTAACTATCATCTACTGTTTAATATAATATGTATAAAATACTAAGACAGGTTTTGTAACTATCATCCACTGTGCGTTGAACTATAATGCTCTGTGTTCCTCATGCAGATTAGGCCAAAATAACTCCCAATAAACCTGGTTAGGACTCTGAGAATAAAATGGCACTGAATAATGTAATGTAGCCAATACTGATATGAGATGAGGCGGCAAGACTTCATACATTCAGTCCCTTCAACCCAGTCCATTACTGGAGCAATAAAACTGCCATGTGCAGGGGAGAGGACGGTAAATTAGGAACCCTCACATCTGTCTGCACTGCCTCCTTTTGTCCCATCGGCTCTCTCTGAGGCTATAAAGTGTCCTCAACCCCCTCTGTCAGACCAGCAGCTCTAGCCCCTCTGCTATTCTCTCTCTGAGGCTATAAAGTGTCCTCGCCCTCCTCTGTCACACCAGCAGCTCTAGCCCCTCTGCTATTCTCTCTCTGAGGCTATAAAGTGTCCTCGCCCTCCTCTGTCAAACCAGCAGCTCTAGCCCCTCTGCTATTCTCTCTCTGAGGCTATAAAGTGTCCTCGCCCTCCTCTGTCACACCAGCAGCTCTAGTCCCTCTGCTTGATTGATTGAATTGATTGAAAAGTTTATTAACAGATTGCAGAATGGGTACAGTACAGTACATCTCAATACATACAATTGTTAAGGGGATGCAGACCAGAGAAAGACTTTCGTCTTGTTTCCACCAGGGTCCCCCATTTTCAATTCATCATAACATATATGACATACATGACATACAGATAGACAGTACTGCTACATCTATACATTTATGACATATCAGATTTGCAAATACAGTACTGTTTGTGATACAAAAGTGTCCAGAAAAGGAGTGTATATACATTTGGCGTAGAAACTGTACATTGGAGGAGGTTGGTGGGGTGGGGTTGGGTGGGTTGGGTGAGGGCTGTACATTGGAGGTGGGGGGGGGGGGGGGGGGGGGGGGTTGGGTAGGGGACACACACACATTTTACACTGTACATTGGAATGTTGACAAAGCCTTACTTGGTCATTTACTGTACAACTAGGTTAGGACATTTGTAGGGGCCAGTTTCGAATTGCAGTCTCACGTAGGTGTTTTTTGAGAGTGTTTTTGAAGGTGGGTAGTGATTCACATTCCTTTACAGCTTTAGGCAGGGCGTTCCACATTGATGTGGCATAATTGCGAAACGTGTTTAGTCCCTTGTTTGAGCCGAATCTGGGTTTTACATGATTTGTGGAGCTCCCTCTGGTGTTGTGATCGTGGTATTCACTGACCTTTGGGAAGTATTTTGACATGTACATGGGTACCTTGGTCGCGTAGTGTATCTTGTAGACCAGGCCCATTGCAAGTTGCTGTACTCTGTCGTCTACTCTAAGCCATCCTAGGTTGTCAAAGTGGGCAGGGGTGAGGTGGGTTCTAGGCTATAAAGTGTCCTCGCCCTCCTCTGTCACACCAGCAGCTCTAGCCCCTCTGCTATTCTCTCTCTGAGGCTATAAAGTGTCCTCAACCCCTCTGTCACACCAGCAGCTCTAGCCCCTCTGCTATTCTCTCTCTGAGGCTATAAAGTGTCCTCAACCCCTCTGTCACACCAGCAGCTCTAGTCCCTCTGCTATTCTCTCTCTGAGGCTATAAAGTGTCCTCGCCCTCCTCTGTCACACCAGCAGCTCTAGCCCCTCTGCTATTCTCTCTCTGAGGCTATAAAGTGTCCTCGCCCTCCTCTGTCACACCAGCAGCTCTAGCCCCTCTGCTATTCTCTCTCTGAGGCTATAAAGTGTCCTCAACCCCCTCTGTCACACCAGCAGCTCTAGCCCCTCTGATATTCTCTCTCTGAGGCTATAAAGTGTCCTCAACCCCCTCTGTCACACCAGCAGCTCTAGCCCCTCTATCTATTTTTTTTTTAAACAAAACAACAAAATCATTCAGCCTCTCAGTGAAATGCATCTGAAGTTCCACGGCATCTGCCAAGCTCCAAGATTCTAGCTCCGAGGCAAACGGACGGGCGAGCTCACATTGGAAAACAGACTGTGAGACTTTCTGGTTTAAGTAAAGGTTAAATGAAGACGGCTATCTGTCAGGTCCTAATGCGTTGCAGTGGGCACTCTCTCTATTGGCTGACTAACAGGACGTCTAGCAGAGTTGCGAGCGAGCCAGGGATGGGATGGATGGACAGACACTGAGCCGGCTGGGCTCGCTCCAGCTCCGGTCCAGCATGTCCTCTCCATCTGTCCCCACTGTGCTCACACTGGGGGGTGGGCATCACCGTGTGTGTCCCTACCTACTTTGGCAGTCTCAACATGACTGAGCCTTGTAACAGACCACCGAAAACAATCAATCATGTTGTTGGCGGTGTCGTGCAAAAACCTTGCATCTCCAAAAAGACAATTTCTTTTCAGGTATTAAGAACAGTGGTGTCTGGTAGGACGTTCCCGGGGAAATCATTCAGCACACAGGAAGTGATGTGTTTTACATCACCAGCAGCAACAGGAAGTGATGTGTTTTACGTCACCAGCAGCAACAGCAGTTTGTTTGGAATGAATAGAAGACTAACTCAGTATTTAGCATGAAGTTAGTTCATAACATGAACAGATGAGACCAAACCAAACAAAAACCAGGATCTTGCGGATTACCACTTTGACTTGAACCACTTTTTACCATCCAATTTATTTAAGCAAAACTCTCCAATGACTCCCCTCTGAAAACCCCTCAAATTGTCTCTTCTGCTAAGTGATGTGCCCTTGATCCACTTTCTATGTTAGTAATCGTATGTTTTCTAGGCATTTGGCTTTTGAAGTAAAAGGAATGAATAGAGTCTCAGATAACGTGCTTTGTGTGGGTGTGGAAGGTGAGGTGGGAGTGATGTTTTATAATGGCCCTGGGGTCTGCCTGGACTGTGCTGCGTTTAATTGTTGTACACGCAGAGTAAATTCCATTAGATCTGTTGCCCAAGCCAATGGATTGTCAGTAATATTCTTTATCCCCTGCGGAGTGTGCAACCCAGTTCTAAAAGCTTCCTAGTTTAACCAACTTTTAAGAGTTCTTATGTTCTATGGATTTCCAAATCATTCTTGTCCAAATCAGACAGCCAACATTTTCTTTAGCGTCATTTGCATTACAATCTTATTTACACTTGAAGCGTGGTGCCTGTGTCCGCATGGAATAATAACCAAGATCTCCATTAACCTCGACCGCCTGAGGGCTGAGATCAAATATCAGAGCAAACCACACTTGTCAGGCCAGGTTTGAGCCCCATGACATCGCCTGTAGAGGTTAATTTGGTGCTGAGAGGCTCAAACCAAGCCCTCTGGAAGATCACCACATGGGGTAGGAGAAAGCTCAGGAAACAAGCAGGGCAAGGAGGGGAGGGCCGGCAGGCAGGCAAGCGTCCTCGTCGTGGGTTCTGTTTCTGTCCTTCTGGCTTCTGCACGTCTGAGGCGTGCAGTCATGCTGCTCTGTGTTTACCCTGGATTATAGAGATGGCTGCTCGTGCTGCGCCGTCCTCCCCACCTCGCCACTCAGACACGCTCCTGCCCAGACGTGACTCATTCACACTCGCACACGGGAACAACGGAACGACTGCGATCCTCCGGGGACGCCAGCTCTCGGCACAAGCACAGAGGAGAGAGAAGCCAGCCCACTAGGCCCCAGCGTTCTGCAAACATGACCCTTTGACCTGGATCAAGTTCAGAGATTATTGGGGTGACTCGTTGTCATAGCTTGTTTTGTGTCATATTACTTCTGGTTCATAGGACGGCAGCAGGGATGGTGACAGTAGGGTTGTTGTCTTGCTTGTTTTGTGTCATATTACTTCTGATTAATAGGACGGCAGCAGGGAGGTGACAGTAGGGTTGTTGTCTTGCTTGTTTTGTGTCATATTACTTCTGATTAATAGGACGGCAGCAGGGAGGTGACAGTAGGGTTGTTGTCTTGCTTGTTTTGTGTCATATTACTTCTGGTTCATGGGACGGTAGCAGGGAGGTTACAGTAGGGTTGTTGTCTTGCTTGTTTGACCCATCTGTCACTCGAGATGAAGTTAAATGTTTGAGGTAAACATTTCTCCACCATCCTGTCCGTGTATATCATCATGTTCACTGCTTACTGGGCTTTGTTTATCTGCACCTGTGCTCTTCTCTGTCTGTGTGAAGATCCAGTGAATAATGGTCAGGTCTGGGCTCATATTGATTGCGATAAGATTGGATATGTTGGTTTTTGCTAACTTAATCAGTGAAAGTCATAGTACAAGAATATATTCCCCCTTATTTATACAAAGGTTTAGCAAGAACACAAATTACTTTCTTTTTATTTATTTTTTTGGATCTGGGCTCACATGTGGGAACAGACGGTGAGACCATCTTGCTGAAGGTAGAAATGTCTGTTCTCATGCTGAGTCAACAATGGGAGTTGTGTCAGTCTTATCAGATGCCATTAAAACATTCGACTTTGCAGCCTTGTTTTATGAGGCTGGACAAAAGCAATAACCAAGTATGTGACCATGCAGGCGAAAAAGTGTTTGAACTACAGTAGAATAGTCCTATTAGATATGGTGTAAGGATTGCACAAGGCTCCTCATTCCTCCTACCTTTGCAGATGCTGGGTACAGTATATATTTGAAAAGGAATACACAGTTCTTATTGATAATGATTGTGTGTGCACCATGAATCATGTTTCTCATTTCACCATTCATCCCTTCTCTCCTAATGATGTACTTGAAGCCATTGATATCAATAGTTAAACTGGAGAGGATAAATTGGATTCTTTATTTTTTTCTAAAACTGTCCACTGCAATTGTCACTGAGAAATTCATATATATATTTAATCTTTCCATCTCAACAGGCAGATTTCCTAGTGTTTGGTAATTGGCACATGTGATTCCTTTACATGGATATAGAAGATAGGTTAGAATATCTTTATTGTCAAGTACATTTTTACATATACCCCGGAATTCGTCCTCTGCATTTGACCCATCCTAACTATCTAGGAGCAGTGAGCAGCCACAATCCAGCGACCGGGGACTAACTGTCACAGTTCCTACCTGGCTACTCCCTCCCTCTCTCTCTCTCTCCCACTCTCTCATTAAGTCAGGTGTAGAGTGCAGGTGTGCTGCTGTCAGCGGAACAGCTGATTGACGTCTGTGGGCCAATTACGTCATAACCCAGCCCCAGATGTCATGAGGCTGCCAGATCGTAACTTCGTATTTCCCAGTTAGTCGGGTTATTCTGCTCTCTCGTATATTGTTGCCTAGTCCATTGTTCTTCGACCGTGTCTAACCCTTGTTGTCCTCCTTCCCTGCAGTCCTACCTGGCTCTTCATCCTGTTCTCTGGCTCTTGATAAGACGTGCTCTGACCCCTGACTGCCTGACAACTCTCCTTGCCTTTTCCCAGAACGTATGAGGACCTGCACCCATTTTAATCCATGCCTGGCTGACTACCCTGTACCTGTGTATCGACTCCTGCCTGTCTGACTCTCCTGTCCCGCACACGCCCCTGGACTGTATGAGTACTCCCCCCGTGTATCGACCCCTGCCTGAATACCTGACTATTCTCTTATTATTAAATATACCCAAACTGGGTTTAAACAAGATCTGTCTGCTGATTCTCAATATACGTCCATTCCAGTACTAATGTCAGTGCCTTGGTCAAGGGTAATGGCAGGAGTACAGTATGTATTGTATATTGTATATAAGTAATAATAATAATAATAATAATAATAATAATAATAATAATAATAATAATAATAATAATAATAATAATAATAATAATAATAATAATAATAATAATAATAATAATAATAATAATAATAATAATAATAATAATAATAATAATAATAATAATAATAATAATAATAATAATAACTTAATTTTATATAGCGCCTTTCAAGAGACCCAAGGTCGCTTTACATAGGGGGGGGGGATAACAAATTAACAGACAGTGGACAGACACAACATACACATATACATATAAAGTGAGAGATTAGGGGTTAAAGGCCAAGTTGAAGAGGTGGGTTTTGAGCAGTTTTTTGAATGAGTCCAGAGTTGGGGCGGTGCGGAGTTCTGCAGGGAGGGAGTTCCAGAGGGTGGGAGCTGCCACACTAAAAGCTCTGTCCCCGAAGGTCCGCAGTCTGGTTCGGGGGATGGAGGGCTGACCAGTGTCCGTGGATCGCAGAGACCGTGACTGAGTGTAGGGGTGGAGGAGGTCAGTGAGGTACTGAGGTGCCAGATCGTGAAGGGATTTGTAGGTGAGCAGGAGGGTTTTGTAGGTGATGCAGGATTTGATGGGGAGCCAGTGGAGGTGGATGAGGGTGGGGGTGATGTGCTGCCAGGGTTTGGTGCGGGTTAGAACCCTGGCAGCTGAATTTTGAACATACTGGAGCCTGTCCAGGGTTTTGCTTGGGACCCTGGACAGGACCCTGTTGCAGTAGTCCAGGCGGGAGGTTACAAAGGCATGGATGAGGGTCTCAGCTGTGGAGTCGGAAAGTGATGGTCGGAGTCTGGATATGTTTCTGAGGTGGAAGAAGGAGGATTTGGTGACGGAACTGACATGGGCTTGGTAGGAAAGGGTGGAGTCCAGGATAACGCCAAGGTTGCAGACCTTTGGGGCTGGGCAGATGGCGCAGCCGTCTATGTTGAGGGTGAGATCCCCAACCTTCCGGAGCAGGGCTCAGAGTGCTGAGCCAGTGATTCCGAGGTTGTTGGATAGGCGGTTGAGGAGGATGGAATGGGAGACTGTGTCGAAGGCTGCAGAAAGGTCCAGGAGGATGAGGATGCTAATGTGGCCAGAGTCAGCTGCAAGGAGGAGGTCGTTGGTGATTTTGATGAGGGCGGTCTCTGTGCTGTGTTGAGTTCTGGAGCCGGATTAAAAAGGCTCATAGAGCTCATGGTTGGACATGTATTGTTGGAGTTGGGCGGCCACTGCTCTTTCCAAGATTTTACTAAGGAAAGGAAGGTTGGAGATTGGACGGTAGTTATTTAGTTCATCTGGGTCGAGGCCGGGCTTCTTGATGATGGGAGTGACGGAGGCTGTTTTGAAGCAGGAGGGGACGAGACCAAATTCTAGTGAGGAGTTGATGATGTTGACCATGGTGGGGCAGAGAGCAGGGAGGCAGATCTTGACCAGGGTAGTAGGCATGGGGTCGAGTGAACAGGTGGAGGCTTTGGCTGAAGCTATACGTTTGGCAACTTGGGGACCATCCACCGGGGAGAAGGAGGAGAGGCTGCATTGGGGGGGCGGTAGATGAGGACTACCTGGAGTGGTGTAGGCCCAGGTAATGAGAAAGCCACGCACTCGAAGGAGGTGACAGTGGGTACTGGGAGCTCTTTGACTAGGAAGTCAGCCCGATGTATTACGGCCAGCCCACCACCACGACCCTGAGTACATGGCTTTTGGATATATACATAGCCTGGGGATGTGGCTTGGTTGAATGAAATGAAGTCCTGTTGATATTGCCATGTCTCAGTAAGACATAGAAAATCTATTTCGCTGTCAGTAATTATATCATGGATAAGGAGAGATTTATTGTTGAGAGAGCGAACATTCTGGAGCATGAATGTTGCATTTTTGATGGATGCTGGGGCAGACAGTGCTGGAGGGATGTCAACACAGACCAGCGGCGGCAGATTGGTCAGGGTATGCACGTGGGGTTTGTTGTATATTGACTTTACTTACTTTTTACTTACTTCTTAATAACTTTGTTTTACTTACTTTTACTGTATGTAGCACACTCTCAGGGGCTCATACAGAAACAAGCATTTGATCATAAAGTATTCTGTATTTTGTTGTGACAAATAATAAACAAACTTGAAACTTGAAACTTGAACCTACCTCTGCAAAGCTTTACTTGTGACCAGCATCTAATATACTGCATATAGCAGTCTGCCTGTCAGGAGGGAGGGAGGGAGATAGGGAGGGAGGGAGAGAGGGTCAAAACATTTTCAAGGAAGAAAATGTAATCTTATATAATATATGTATGTAACTTGGATGCTGTGATGGGCAGATGAATATGGAGTTAGTTGTGTTGCAGGAGGCCTTGTAGGACCCAGATGAGGGCCCATAGGGAGGTTGTCACCACATACTGTAGCAGGGAAGAAACACTGCTAATTGGTCACACCTGTCATTTGAGACCCCTGACATCTCAAAATGTCATTTGAGACCCCCCCCCCCCCCCCCTCTCTGTCTCTTTTCACTGCATTCAACTGTATGTGACTCTGTAAGAGTACATTTGAAACGTTGCACCTAAATACACACTGTGCTGGTGTGTACTGTGTCATGGAGTACCCCCCCAGCGGCTTGGTTGATCACATTGTCTCTTTGTGCGATCCTAACAACGTTAGCAATATGAAGGTTATATGTAAAACATGGTGCTCTTGTTTTATGAAGAAAAGATCCCCATTTTGGGGATATACTGTTTGCTTTCTGCCCCTGGCAGTTGGAATAAATAGCCACAGATCTTACCTTAAATGGCATCACAAATTCAAGGGGTCTCTCTCTGATTCTTTCTGGTGACCATTATTTTCAAACCCCAAAACCGGAACACTTCATACACAAATTATGTATGAATAAATATGAAAATATGAAAGATTATGTACCACACATTCACACACATGGATGCCCCTACCTGGGATTGATGTTTTGTGTTTTTAGAAACTGGGAAACGTCTTTTGTTTGCTATTCACACAGCTTGAGAGAGGCTATATCCCACCCACGCACCAACATCTGTGCCCTCCCTCTCCATCTCCAGCTGCTTGAGTGTGGTGTGTGTGTGCGTGCGTGCATGCGTGCGTGCGTGCGTGTGTGTGTATGGCTAGGGGAGCTGTCCACTTGCAATGGGCTACTGTGTTGTGCTGAAATTTTGTATTGCGTTGTGGGTTTTCACTTACCAATGGAGGGCTCGACAGTAGCTTTTTTTTTATTTATTTATTTTTTTCTCCTTCTTTTTCCGATTTTTCTCCCATCCCACTGTTAGTCGTTATGCCAATTCCCAACCCCCTTCCTGGTTGTTGCGCACTTTCCCCTACTGTTGGTCCGAGAGGCCGGAGACTGGCACATGCTTTCCTCCGACACATGTGCAGCCAGCCGGCAGCCAGCCTGGCCGCGCAGATTCTCACCGGGAGAGTGTAACGTGTGGAAAGTCGCACTACCTCTCTCCAGATCCTACCCTTGCTGAGCAGGCGCCCCGACCGAACTGTAGGGATCGCTGTCCACAACGCCCAGGACCCACCCACGGCTCCCATCCCCCTAACTCAGCCAAACGAGTTAGTATAGCGATCAGCCCGAGCCAAGGCAATGCTGACTCTCCGGGAGTCGAGACCGCAGCCTCTTGCATTGGTGACGAGCACAATCTCCGCTACGCCACCTGACCGCCCCACGACAGTAGCTTGTTAACGTGAGTTACAGTAGGTAACAAATTAAGTAGCAAGCTTGTTTTGGGCTAATCACTCAGTAAAACCTGGTTAACTTATCAACCTCTGCTGAAGGTTCTCATCAGAAAAAGTGGGGGTATATAATGACGGCATCAAATAAATAGGCTACATTGATCAGTCAATGAACGGATAGAAAATGTATGTAAAGTATTAGATTCTATCAGAAAGAGATGCGACAGCATGCCCAAAGTGTCATAGCAACACCCTGACATCGACATCGATTGACACACATACAGTACAAACAAATCAAGTGTTTTTGCTCATATGTGAGTTTCTTTACACAACAGTGTGAACAGCACAAATCACATGGAATCTGATATTTTCAATTCTGATTCTGGCCACTTTCAAAATGTGGTCCTAAATCAGATACAGGTCTTGTTTTTTTGCAATACAACCTCTCACTCTCTGTGCTGGCTAGAGTAACTCTGTGAATACAAACATGGAAGACAGCTGTAATGGAGGTGGTCAGTGGAGGGTGTTTACCTTGTAAATATTTGGGGTGATACTTTTGTACAAGCAAAACTTGATGGGACGTATCATTGAAAGCATATTGAACGAAGAAATGTCTCTTTCACCTCCTCCTCGCCCCCATTATCATCTGCTCACAAATTAGCTGGCCTCCACTGCACATCAACTTGTAAATAAAGAGTTGAGCACTATGGCTTGCAGTGTGAACGTAGCCAAAGCTTGAAACTAGGACGTCTGGTCACCGTAGAATGGTGCATGTTCACAAATATG
Source organism: Notolepis coatsorum (assembly GCF_963971535.1). Classification (NCBI taxonomy): domain Eukaryota; kingdom Metazoa; phylum Chordata; class Actinopteri; order Aulopiformes; family Paralepididae; genus Notolepis; species Notolepis coatsorum. The sequence continues at coordinate 102,619,402 of NC_140170.1, forward strand.
ACTAGACTGTCCTGGGGCACAGAAACGGGAATTCTTAAAATGGACGACATTCACATTTAAGCCAATGGGAATCCCCTGTTCTTTTGCACTTCTGAGTGCTGCTCTATTATCATGAAGTCAGCTGCTCACACTTAACAGTAGCTAACCATGGCTAATCCGCACGGCATGATGAGATACCTTTGTCTTGGGGGGGGGTTCTGCAGTAGATTCACATGGAGAAGTCTTGAGGGGGGAGGGGAAGCATTGTACACATTACACATGAATGAGCTGGGAGGGCGCGCAGACCCAACAGAACTTGACTTCCAAATGAATAAATAAAGGCAATTAGTAGATCTGTTTACAATGTTGTGGAGCGACAGAAGTAGGTCAAATGTGGCCGAGACAGGGGGGAAAAGGGAGCCAGTGAGGCCGAGCCGGAGGCTGACACTGGTACCTACAGTGACGAGGAGGGGGAATTAGGACATGAAAATGCCGCCTTTATTAGCGATGACTTTTAATTTAATGTCATATTGAATCACAAGGGACCTGCAGGGGATTATTGCAAAAGCAATGTTTTGTGCTTTATTTGTGGCCTCGTTGTAGAAGGCCAGCCCAAGGCTATGGATTCAGGATTCTATACGGCCTCGTCATAAAACCACACATTCAGGCCTCAAATGGTAACATGGTTGATCATAGGGATGTCCCGATAAAAAATATTTGCTCCCGATCCGATCCCGATCATGTGATTTTGAGTATCTACTGATACCGATCTTTCCCGATCCGATAAAAAAATAAAATAAAAAAAAGATTTAAATATATATATTTTTTTTAATCCCAATTTCTCACATTACATTCACCCTGAATGTTGACGTTATCCAGGTGAAAAGTTAACTTCATTCAAGCGAGGCATTGCAATCCTTGACATAAATCATTTGATGTATAATTAAATCAAAGGAAATGCGTTTGGGTCTGAGAGTGTGGCTGGTCTGCCGTTCTGCAGCTGGATACTATTGGTTTGTTTTGGCAAAATTCTTCTGCTCTGTGTGACAATAAATAAATGAATGATGATATGCAATTTAAAACCAAAACTAAGGCCTCAGTATGAGTTTAAGACGTGAACATGGTCATGTTTGTTGAATAAAAAAAAAAATTGTAAAAAAAATCCAGATTTTTTTTATTAATTTTTTTGATCCCGATCTTCGGAAAATCACGTGATCGGCCCCGATCCCGATCACGTGATCGGATCGGGACATCATATTGCAGAGAGTGGATACCAATAGGATATTTCTTTGATACCACGCTACCGCAGCCTGCCAGGCAGAACCAACAGGACCACAAATAGTTTCTTCCCCTCAGCTGTCAGACTTCTGAATCAAAACTCTACTTAGCCCATTACACCTCACTAGCTTATGTAAACTTTATTTTAATGATTATTTTAATTTATTCTCACCATTGCACATTGTGCTAACCATTGCACTTTACTGTAGAGTTTTATTTATATGTGTCTTATATTGCAACTGACTGTTGATTGTCACATCCTGGTTAGACGTACACAATCTCGTTGCACTGTCTTGTACTGTGTAAAGACAATAAAGTGAATCTAATCTAATCTAATCTAAATCTAGTTCTTGTGACAATTTGCCTGTAGACTGTAGACATGTTCCATATTTGAAATTCACACAGCATTACCCATAAATTATTATTATTAATGACTAATGACACTGAAACCATGTAACACTAAAATGTTGCATTAACCCTTTCACAACCACACTACAGAAGGTTAACCTACCTTCTGTAGTGTGGTTGTGAAAGGGTTAACCCTTTGTCGTGTGGCAGTGAAAGGGTTAACCTTCTGTATTGTTGCAGTGCAAGGGTTAACCCTTTAACCCGCTCTATCTATCTGATCTCATCTCCCGATACTCGCCCGCTCGTGCTCTGCGCTCACAAAATGCGGGGCTTCTATCGACCCCTAGGGTTAAAAAGAAATCCGCCGGCCACAGAGCCTTTGTCTACCGCGCTCCCTACCTGTGGAACAAATTACCTGCCGTCATCAGGGGCGCCTGCTCTGTCGAAGCTTTTAAATCCCTGCTTAAGACTCATCTTTTCTCTCTCTCCTTCAACCTACCTTGATCTCACCTGGTCGGGGACTGACCTTTAGATTAATCTGTGTAGTTTAGTTATGGTACAGGGTACTACATGGTACCACTGGGTAGTTTACTATAGGGTAGTTTAGTTAGGGTACAGGGTACTACATGGTACCACAGAGTACTACTTGGTACTGCATGGCATTACAGGGTACTACATGGCTTACATAGCTCTACATGGCACTACATGGAACTACAAGGCACCACAGGGTACTACATGGCACTACAGGGTACTACAGGATACTACGGGGTACTACATGGCACTATGGGGTACTATAGGGTACTACATGGCACTACGGGGTACTACATGGCACTACAGGGTACTACATGTCTGCTCCTTTGCAGCACCACAAACATGGGAACTCTCTAACTCTTCCCCCCCCCCCCCCCCCTCTCCCCCCCCCCCCCCCCCTCCCTCCCCCTTCTCTCTGAGTACCCGTCTCCTGGCGCTGACCAAGGTGATGGATGCCTCGGGGTCTTGGCCAAGCTTGTAGTGACTGCTCTACATGCACCTCCGAGGCATTGGATCAGTTATTCACCGCCGTCTGTCCGTGGTCCTGTCAACTGATTAACAGACTGTTAACAGATTAACAGTCAACGCGGTTTCATTGCTGGGTTAAGTACTTCTATTCTATTCACATAATACGCTTACTTCATATATCTACTCCATTCACATATATGCCTACCACTTGTATCTATTGCTATGTCCGCCTACTACAATCTCATGAGCTGTCTAACGCCTGTCCCGTCTCCCTGTCTTCCTATGACTTGCTGTCCTGGAGTGTTGACCGGAGTGTTGGACGTCCCGTGACGAAGGCCGGGAGATTGCGACCCCCTCTGCGTGCCCCCCTGTCTTCGGAGGTCTCGTAGTGGTGACCGGAGTGCCGGATGTCCCGCGATGATGTCGGGGAGTTCGCGACCCTCTCTGCGCCACCCCCCTTCCCCCTGTCTCCGGCTGTCCCTGAGCAACGACCGGAGTGTTGAATGTCCCGTGACTAAGACGGGGAGGACGTGACCCTCTTGCGCCGCCCCTGTGCCTCAAATAGATCCGCTATCAACTCTATCTTTAATCTTTCAAAATGTTCAGTTGCTATCGCTATTAGCTCTATCTTTAATTTTTCAAAATGTACAGTTGCTATTGCATGCACTCATCTGTGTTTCACCACACACATGAGTGCATGCTTACCAACTGTCCGTCTGCAACACTACTATCACCGACATCTAAGAAGGGAGATCCCCCCTTGAACGGCCCTTCTAAGGTTTCTCTCCTCCACATTGCCTGTGGAGCTTTTTTTCCCTATTGTTAGGTTTTAGTGAGTTTTTCCTTACCTTCGCGTGGGGTATGTCTGGGAGTGCTTGCATTCTTTCATTTATTTGCATTCATCTAAAAAATGTTTGGACCCTATGGTGTTCTTGTTCTGTTCTTGACTTATTGTTATGTTGTCTTCTTGACTTGTTTAAAGAAGTCCTGTACGGCCCATGGGGACATTAACGTGTGTTGTCGGGCCCTATAAATAAATTTGATTTGATTTGATTTGATTTGGTAGTGTGGCAGTGAACGGGTTAAAACAAAACAAGTTTATTATTTGAGGCAAGGTGACTCTATAGGATTACCATTTTACAGTGATGGGAATAACGGCGCTATAAGTAACGGCGTTACTAACGGCGTTCGTTTTTTCAGTAACGAGTACTCCAGACGCCCCCCCTCAGGAACTACCCTGGTTATATGAGAGAACAAGAAAAATAAGTTTTTAGTTTTTTGTTTTATAGCCCTATAAATAATATAAACATGTTTAAAATGAATAATATTTACTCATTTTAAGTATGTTTGTATTTCCAATGCACAATATAACGTTATTATCGCAATTAAAAAACACTCGTTTTCCAGAGCAGGAAGTGACATCACGTTTTTTTTATTTATTTTTTTTTTTCGTATTTCTCTGCCCGGGCTATACGCGATAGCGCTCTGAGTGCGCGTCACAGTTTGATCGCTGTATCCGTCACAGCCAATCAGTGCATAACGCGTTGTGCGTTGAAATATGACTATTATGTTGGAATCCGGGCGCGATTTGAAGCGGTCTAGCCAGTAGCGTCAAGAATATCTGTAGCCGTATTTCGCGGAGACGCTCTCTGATTGGCCGACGCCAGTATTTTTTTCCGTAGCAGAATTTCACAGAGACGATCTCTGATTGGCCGAATCCAATTTCTAATGTTCCAATTCTAGCTTCTAGCTTCCTAGGTTGGTTCCTAGGTTGGTCCTAGGTTGTTTGTCTTAGAGCGTGCCATGACTGCAAGTTCTTTAGACTGTTAAGCTTAGACACTCTTTCAAAGTTGGTTAAGGTTAGAGTTTGTCTTAGAACATGGCGATAGAACGCCAGGTAGTTTGCAGTCTGTTCGAGCGGAAATGGACAAAGGAATGTACTTGTGTTGTGCTAACGAGCTAACACTTGGCTAACAAGCTATATGGCGGATTACACACGTTTATCAAGCTCTCCTGCCCTGGACGTTTCAACTAAACAGTGAGTCTCTCTCTCTCTCTCTCTCTCTCTCTCTCTCTCTCTCTCTCTCTCTCTCTCTCTCTCTCTCTTTCTCTGTGGTTAACGTTAACGTTTGTAAATAGTTTTTTTAGGAGCAGTACTGTTAGGCTACTGCTGGCCATTCATGAAGCGAGACATTGCTGATTGTTTATTTATTTTATAACACAAGACTATGACTACCAACTGCCTAGCCAGCCGTGTATCAATCTTGGATGCAATAATAACGTTACTTACCACACTGACTATGTCGATGGCTCATTGATTTAACTACTGCAGCTCTCTCGGATTGAAAATACGTGGATTATGGCTTGTTCAATATCGTCTATGTTTGAATGAATGAATGAATGAGAACTTTATTAACAGATTGCAGAATGGGTACAATACAGTACGGCTCAATACACACAATTGTTAAGGGGATGCAGACCAGAGAAAGACGTTTGTCTTGTTTACATCAGGGTCCCAGATTTTCGATTCATATCGATAGTTTAATAGCTAGCCTTGGCTCGTTTAACAATATGCAAAATATGTGTACAGCCCTGTACTCATACTGAAGTTATTCTTGGTATATAATAGGTCTGATTGTGTAACGAATCGATTCCACGTCACGCTGTGTGTGAGAGAGAGAAGGAGAGAGGGAGAGATCTGCCTGTGTTTGGAGACGGGCGAGTTTTGTTTCTAACTTTTCTATTTATATATTGTGTTTCAAGTTGTGAATTAGAGTCTAGACTATACTTTATTTGACTGGTTGTGTGTTGTTGTAGTAACAGCTGAGCGACTCGTTCATAAGAGCCGATTCATTGCCGTGAGCGTGAGTCGAATCGCTCACGTCTTGCCATGAGTCTGTTGCGTGGTACTGTACTGTACATGTTTGCATTTTGCAAAATGTTTGGTATAGCGCCCCTAGTGGCGAAGTACCCACCGGCCGCCACTGGAGTACTCTTCCAATCTCAATAACGCCGTTACCGTTACTGCAAATAAATACGGCGCGTTACTATGAATGAACCTGTTTCTTTCATCAGACAGATATCTGCGCTGAGAGGCAATATGTTCTTCCTTGTTTAGTGGGCAGTGCGCGAGTCAAGCGGATACAAGCTGACGATTGGCTGAGGCTGAGTAAAATGTCATGGTAAGCCAATCAGAGGTAGAGGTGGGCGGGTCTAACGCATCCAGAGTCTGAGCCACAACACAAGCGATTCAGTCAGCGGAGACCGCGGGTCTGTGTAATGTACGGTTTGACTTTGAGCCCAAATAATCTAAAACGAATCCAACGGAACAACATAATAAGCGAGCAGTCAGCGTGAGACAGCGGTTCACTCTTGTGTTGCAACGCAGGGCAGTAGTGGCTCTACTGCTGACAGGCTCAACCATAGATATGGGCTCAACATAGTGTGGCCAGCTGGGGTTATTGTGGGTGTGGCTCTGACGTCAGCGCGTATTTCAGTCTGACCGGATGGCGGCTGAAACAAACACTTCCTAGTTGTGTGCGGCGGCGATTGCAGCAAACATTTCCCGACACCTGATTCCCCTGTGACGGGACGAGAGAGAGTTCTGGTGAGTAACTTGACTGTATTATAGAGCGGAGCTTGCATTTTCATGTCGATAGGTTGCACGATTTAGGTGTTTATACTGCGTATGGTCTTACTTAGGGAACGACAGACCTTGAACGGTGAAGAGGCGAGGCGTTGTGCTTAAGCCTGGCGATGCAAAGGTATCGCTCACTTCTTTTGTTTATGATTTGCCCACATGCATATTACACACTCAGACTGTTTAGGATAAATAGTAATACAGACGACCTGTCCTGATTTCCCTCAGGCTGGGGAACTAGATGTACCATTGCGGCCTGGGTGTGTGCTGTGTGTGTGTGCGGCGCCGGGTGTTTCATTCATTCAGTTCAAGTGTAAGTCTAGCTCTCTCTCTCGTCAGTTTGTATGACCGGGGTGTTCATAAATGTTTGTTTTGTACTGTGCAACAGCCAGCATTTTATGCCTTGATATTTATTGTAATTTCTGTGTCATGACAGGTGGTGGTCCTGGTCAACAAGTGGTCACTGTTTTTGGCTATTACACGTTAGGGTGTAGTGTGAGTTTAGTCTGTCTCTCTGTGCTAAATGTATACATGGCGATGTATACATGGTGATAGTGATACCTCTATTTTTGTATAAAATTCAACTAATCCTTTCTGATATCATAGCTTAAATAAAGATAATTATATTAAACATAATTGCTTTGTCTGTCTGTTATATGTCCTAAGCCTCCTGGTTACAGTTTGGCGCAGTTGGCAGGATCTAATTTGATTTTGTGACCTAGGCTTCGGGTATTTATAACAGCACATAGAGAGACAGATTGGATTTGCAGACAGGGGGAGAATTTAGGGACAGAGTGGCTAAAAACAGTGACCACACAGCGTCCAAGAGAGGCCGGAGAGTCAGTCAACAGAAGACTCTGCCGTCACAACAGTCTCCTGGCGGCCGGGTGGACAAGAGGACCGTTGGTGAAGTGACGTATCACAGCTGTTTAAGGTGGCTTTGTGAAACACGAAAATGAGTTTGAAGGACTTACAAGATGAACTTGATGCTCTGAAAGCCAGAGTGCAGTCCGATAAAGAGGCCATCAGCCAGTTGAAAACTGACAATGAGTCTTTAATACAGAGGCTGGACGGGAATCAATCTCCTGTGTCTGCTCAGTCCTCTGGTAATCAGGGGGCGGGTGGGCATGTGGGGGGGGAGAGTCTGCCTGTTGGTACCAGGGAACGGATTGTATACCTGCCAAAGGAGAGAAAATGTCCAGTATTCACTGGGGGCTCCAGCGCTATTTTTTACGATTGGTTGGACGAAATTAATGCTACTTTGATCTACCGCTCTTACGCTGGCGCCGAAAAAGCGGCGTACATTTACGAGCATCTGGGGGGGGAAGCAAGGCAGGAGATAAAGTATCGCACACAGGCTGAACGATCGAGTCCAGTGCAGGTGTTAGACATTCTCCAAGAGGTATACGGGCAGCCCCCGTCACTCACTAAATTACAAAGACAGTTCTTTGATAGAAGACAACAGGATGGGGAGTCTGTACGGGAATTTTCACATGCATTAATGGCTATCATGGAAGAGATCAATCACTGTAAGGTGAAGGAGGCGTGGTGTGGCGATTTTGCCTTGCGTGACCAGTTTGCAGAAAATGTATCCGATATCAGTCTCCGTCGAGAATTAAAAAAAAAAACGCCAGCAACCCACAATGTCGTTTTTTTGCGCTCCGTAGAGAAGCTTTTCAGTGGGGAGAGGAAGCGGAGTGGGGGGGAGAGCGTAGAAGGCGGGTGGTGGGTTCCTGTGAGAAGGTGGAGGCCACGCCAGTAGAGGCGAGTGTAGTTACTGCTGCGATGGAGGGGAAGCCTGATCCTACGCTTGCCAAAGTTTTAGACATGTTACAGAAACAACAGGTTCTAATTGATGATTTATCACAACAACTTTCAACCACTTTGCAGGCATCAGGGTCTAGGCGAACAGACGCCCGTAAATGGCAGCCACGGTACGATGCCTCAGGGCAGCCCATTTGTTTTAAATGTCAGAAAGCTGGCCATATTGCACGATTCTGTGTGGCCCCACGGCCTAGCCGTAGCCAAGACCATTGGTCTCCTGCTTTGGCCGCAGGGAGGGATGGGGCAGCTCAGATATCGGAGCAGCAGGGAAACTGTCTCCCTCTGTGGTGAAGAGCCAAACCACGGGTGGAGTACAGCCAGGCTCGGTAACAGTACCCCATATTGATCCGCGCGTGTATGAGTGTTTGGTGGGGGAGTGTGACACTGTGGAAGTTTCTATGGGGGGCGTGAAGTTTCAATGTTTAATCGATTCCGGGTCAAATGTGTCGACTGTTACCGAAAGTTTTTTCTTTAAACATCTACTGCCAAAGTGGGGGGGGGATTTGGCTGACTGTGGATGGCTGACATTGAGTGGGGCCCATGGATTGAGTATCCCCTATTTGGGCTACTTCACCGTTGATGTGGAGGCGGTGGCGTTGGATAGGACCATACCGCAGAGGGGTATATTAGTGGTGAAAGACCCCGTTGGACAAGCCGCAAAAGTGCGCAAACAAGCAGTGCCGGGCTTGCTCGGGATGAATGTTATTAAGGAGTGTTATCAGCTGTTATGCCCTGCGCATGGTCCTAGCCCACCGCCGCTCCTCCTGAAGGCCCCAGGTTGGCAGACTGCTTTTGCAGCCTGTCTAAATGAACAAACTGTCACATTGGAAGGGAACATGTTTGCTGCTGCTGTCTCCCCGTTCACAATCCCTGCAGGATCGATGTGTTTTGTTCCAGCGGCCGGACCTGACAGTCTATGCCTGTCTAGGACATCTGTACTTATAGAGCCGTTGGGGTTGGAAGAGGGGAATTTGCCTGCGGGGTTAGTGGTCTCTAGTGCCTATGTAGAAGTTAACAATGGACATTTGACTATTCCGGTCATTAATGTAGGTTCCTCAGATGTTAGTTTGAAGCCACAGACACGCCTCGCATCGTTACATCTGGCTGAGGTAGTGGCTGGGGAGGGCGTTTCTGTCCATTTTAAGCGGGTGGGTCCACGGGAGGAGCAGGTTATGATTAGGGAGCAGCAGGGGTCGCAAGGAGACGGGGAGCTGTCCCCCGAGATCGCTGCACTGTGCTTCCCGGGTTTGTCGGAAGAGCAGGCAAGACAAGCCAGGCAACTGTTGTACAAGTTTTCTCATGTGTTTGCCTCCTCAGATAGTGAATTAGGATGCACAAATCTGATTTATCATGAAATCCCAGTTGTTGATGAGGCCCCGGTGAGTCAGAGGTACCGAAGGATCCCGCCCAGTCAGTATGAGGAAGTGAGAAGCCACATCCAGAAGTTGTTGGAACAGGGAGTGATTAGGGAGAGCAGTAGTCCGTACTCTTCCCCCTTGGTGATCGTGAGAAAGAAAGACGGTTCGATTAGGCTGTGTGTGGACTACAGGCGGTTAAATGCCAAAACCCGCAAAGATGCGTTCCCGCTGCCTCGCATTGAGGAATCATTGGACTCTCTGAGTGGTGCAACGTGGTTCTCGACACTGGACTTAGCGAGCGGGTATAATCAGGTGGAGATGCTTGAGAGGGATCGTCCGAAAACGGCCTTTTGCACGCCATTTGGGCTGTATGAGTTCAACCGGATGCCGTTTGGTTTGTGCAACGCACCGGGGACATTTCAGCGGCTCATGGAGCGCATCCTGGGTGACCAGCGGTTCAAAGCATTGTTGCTCTATCTTGACGATGTCGTGGTCTTCTCTTCCACCTTTGCAGAACATCTACGTCGGTTGGAGAGGGTTTTGTTACGGTTTGAGCAGTGCAACCTGAAAGTGAAGTTCAGTAAGTGTTCATTCTTCAGATCGGAGGTGTCATATCTGGGGCACGTTATCTCATCGCAAGGGGTGGCGACTGACCCAGCGAAGATACGTGCGGTAGCGGAGTGGAGAAATCCCCGGAATGGGGCGGAGTTGTTATCCTTTCTAGGTTTCGCCTCCTTCTATCGAAGGTTCGTGAAGAACTTTGCCAATCTGGCAGCACCTCTTCATGCTCTCGCGGCACTTGGTGGCTCCAAGAAGGAGAGGCGTCCTCTTTCATCACACCTGTTTCATCAGCATTGGGGTCCGGCATGTGAGGAGGCGTTTCAGGGCCTGAAGCAGAGGTTGGTTTCGGCTCCGGTGTTGGCATACGCAGACTTTACCAAGCCCTTCACAGTGGAGATCGATGCCAGCCACCAGGGTCTGGGAGCTGTGCTGTCTCAAGAGGTTGAGGGGCGGAGAAGACCGGTAGCGTATGCCAGCAGGGGGTTGAGGTCCTCAGAGCGCAATATGGAGAACTATAGTTCTATGAAGTTAGAGTTGCTGGGCCTTAAATGGGCGGTGACCGATAAATTTCGGGAATATTTAATCGGTAACAAGTTCACCGTACTGACGGACAACAACCCGTTGAGCCATTTGCAAACCGCGAGATTGGGGGCTGTAGAACAGCGGTGGGTGTCAGAGTTAGCCCGGTTTGATTATGATATTGTTTATCGGCCGGGTCGGCAGAATGCAGCTGCAGATGCTTTATCCAGGCAGTACTCTGTCTTGGACTCTAAACCAGAACCGGCAACACCCGGCTCATGTCCAGAGGATGACAACTCTGGGCCGGGGGGTGGGCAGGTTGTGCGGAGTGGGGGTGGCCCCTCCGGCCAATGTCTCTACTACTACCTTTCCGTCTTACACTTCAGCGTCTTTGTCTCTGTTACAGCAGGCCGATCCAGTGGTGGCGTCTTTTCTTAAGTATTGGCGGCGAGGGGAGAGGCCAAGTCGAGAGGAAAGACGGGCAGAGTCCCCTAGGGCATTAGAACTGTTGCGGCAGTGGGAAAGGGTGGTAGAACGGGGGGGGGTGCTGTATCGAACGCGAGAGGGCCCAAGGGAGGGTCAGCAGGAGCAGGTAATCATGCCTAGGGCATTGCAAAAAGAAGTGTTGGATCAGATGCATGGAGGGCATGGTCACCAAGGTATTGAGCGGACCTTTAAGCTGGTGAGTGGTCGGTGTTATTGGTCCGGAATGTATCGGGATGTGGAGGATTTTTGTAAGTCCTGTGAGCGGTGCATTGTGTCGAAGGCTCCACAGCCAAGGGTAGTGACTGCCATGGGGAGCGTGTTGGCATCCAGGCCACTGGAGGTGGTGGCCATGGATTTTACAGTATTGGAATCTTCCTCAGATGGGAGAGAGAATGTTTTAGTATTCACTGATGTGTTTACAAAATGTACCGTTGCAGTCCCGACTCGGAACCAACAGGCTACCACGGTTGCCAGGTGCTTGGTTAAGCACTGGATCCAGCCTTATGGCGTGCCAGCCCGGTTGCATTCCGACCAGGGCAGGTGTTTTGAGGGCGAAGTGGTGCGATCGCTCTGTAAATTGTACGGGATGAAGAAAAGTAGGACAAGTCCGTACCATCCACAAGGTAACGGGCAGTGCGAACGGTTTAATCGAACCCTCCATGACTTACTTCGTGCTCTTCCCCCGGAGAAGAAGAGGAGGTGGGCGGAGTATTTGCCGGAGGTGGTATACGCTTATAATACGACAGAACATCAGAGCACGGGCTATTCCCCATATTTTCTCCTGTTTGGCCGAGCCCCTTGCATACCTCTAGACCTCATGCTTGGTGGGGGCAATGAGGAAGTTGGAGGTGTGGGAGAGTGGGTGCAGAGACATCAAGAGCGGTTACAGGTGGCATACGCGCAGGCTAGTGGTCAGATACAGAAAGCAGTAGAGTCTCGGCGTCGGCACTGGGGGCCGACGTCCAAGGACGCGGACTTGCAGCCAGGGGAACTGGTTTATGTGCGGAATCGGAAGGTCATTGGTAGGAATAAAATTCAGGATCTATGGCTTTCCATTCCCCATCGGGTCGTCACGCGGTTGGACCCCGAAAAGCCGGTGTATACCGTGGTGCCGGTGGGTGCTGCGGGACCACCCAGGAATGTTCACCGTTCTGAGATCCGGCGTTGTGGTGCCGGGGTACTGGGGGAAAGGGAGGATGTCAGGGGGGTGCAAGGCGAAGAGAGTGAAGATGGTAGTATGATTTGGATTGGTGTTGGTAGTGGGTCAGAAGAAGCGGATCCCAAGGAAGGGGGTTCGGAATGGAGCCAGCATGATAGTTCAGATGACTCTGAGGAACAATCCCATCGTCGAGACCAGGGAGCACAATTTGAACCGGTGAAACCGTGGCCCCACATAGAACGGGGGGAACCGGAGGAGATAACCATGCTCCCGGTGCCGGTGCGTCGGTCACACCGCAGCAATGCGGGTGTCCATTCTAACCCCTTTAAGCTGCCGCGATCGGCCGTTTGTCATCTAGGGGGGAAGAGTGCGGTGCTGGGGGTTGGGGCATCGCCACCTGGGCATGGTCGGACGGAGGAGGGGTCCTTCGGGGCCAAAGACTGACTTGTAGATCAGTGGGACCCTGATTAGTTTTCTAGGGGGGTGAGTGTGGCCAGCTGGGGTTATTGTGGGTGTGGCTCTGACGTCAGCGCGTATTTCAGTCTGACCGGATGGCGGCTGAAACAAACACTTCCTAGTTGTGTGCGGCGGCGATTGCAGCAAACATTTCCCGACACCTGATTCCCCTGTGACGGGACGAGAGAGAGTTCTGGTGAGTAACTTGACTGTATTATAGAGCGGAGCTTGCATTTTCATGTCGATAGGTTGCACGATTTAGGTGTTTATACTGCGTATGGTCTTACTTAGGGAACGACAGACCTTGAACGGTGAAGAGGCGAGGCGTTGTGCTTAAGCCTGGCGATGCAAAGGTATCGCTCACTTCTTTTGTTTATGATTTGCCCACATGCATATTACACACTCAGACTGTTTAGGATAAATAGTAATACAGACGACCTGTCCTGATTTCCCTCAGGCTGGGGAACTAGATGTACCATTGCGGCCTGGGTGTGTGCTGTGTGTGTGTGCGGCGCCGGGTGTTTCATTCATTCAGTTCAAGTGTAAGTCTAGCTCTCTCTCTCGTCAGTTTGTATGACCGGGGTGTTCATAAATGTTTGTTTTATGCCAGCATTTTATGCCTTGATATCTATTGTAATTTCTGTGTCATGACAGGTGGTGGTCCTGGTCAACAAGTGGTCACTGTTTTTGGCTATTACACGTTAGGGTGTAGTGTGAGTTTAGTCTGTCTCTCTGTGCTAAATGTATACATGGCGATGTATACATGGTGATAGTGATACCTCTATTTTTGTATAAAATTCAACTAATCCTTTCTGATATCATAGCTTAAATAAAGATAATTATATTAAACATAATTGCTTTGTCTGTCTGTTATATGTCCTAAGCCTCCTGGTTACAATAGTGCTGCACTTCCTGGTTTAATAGCACAGTCTGGTGCGCAGAGATATATATCTGTATGTCATGCATGTCTTAAATGTCATGATTAGATTGGTTTAGAATTATTCGATTAGATTCTTATATCTGTATGTTGTGTATATGTCATGAATTGAAAATGGGGGACCCTGATGTAAACAAGACGAAAGTCTTTCTCTGATCTGCATCCCTTAACAATTGTGTGTATTGAGCCGTAGTGCTGTACCCATTCTGCAATCTGTTAATTAAAATGTTCAATCAATCAGTATATATTTGTTATTTATTTTTGGTATAGTGCTTAACAAGCATAATTTAATGTTGCCCAGTTGTGGCCTTTTGAGGGGCAATACATATCAAAAGTTCCAAAAGATCTATTGTATTTGTATGATCCACTATATAAACATAGTAATTATAATATCTACATACATGGCATTTGATTGGAGGCTAGCCTCCTTTGTCCCACAGCAACATTAAAATAGTTTAGATTTGTGTATGTTGTTTATGTAAATAAAAAAAAATTGAAAGTAACGCAATAATTACTTTCTGAAGTAACTAGTTACTTTTATAATTTGTAACTGAGTAAGTAATTTAGTTACTTTTTGGAAGAAGTAACTAGTAACTGTAACTAGTTACTTTTTAAAAGTAACTTGCCCAACACTGCCATCTTACCATTTAATATCAACCAAAAGGAACTCGAATTACCATATTTCCCGTACGGTTAGTTGTTTAGTTTATCTGTCAATTCAGCAATTGCGAGCACTCTCAAGCCAACAACCAATCACCGTGGCGTGGTAGCAGAGGAGGTCCCCGGGGACCAGTAAAAACAGCATTATATCATCAGAGTATGCTCTGCTCCTAACAGCCCTGGGATGTGGCGAGGAACCCAGGCAGAGCTGAATGTGTGGTGGGGGACCAATTCAAACACACACCGCCACAACACAATCCTTCACTGGCATCCGCCGCCACGCTCGCCATTATCTCAGGGCATATGCATAATACATGCAGATACAGTAGCTATATCTGAAATTGCCACTAAGAATTCTGGGCCGGATGAAGGGCACGGCTGCCACAGTAGTATTTAACCATGCATGCTTTTTTCCTGCTTCCCTCCCCGCCCGCGTCCCCCGACCCCTGTCTCCTCTTCCATAAATCTCAATGTCGGCCTTCCCTGGTTTAACGGCGGCCTCAAGCAGGGCTCGTCTCGACTCCCGTAGCCCTCATGTTGCATATGTGATGAGCGTGGAGGGGAAAGTCGGAGTGACCTCCAGTGCTCTGATGAAAACCTATGCAGCCTGAGTGCAATAGCGGGTCTTGTATAATTCAGGGTCTATAGATGAAGGGCGCGCTGCGGGGAGCAAACGGAGCTACAGTCTACAGTCTGTGAGCTACAGTACACTACATCACCCGCCTCAATATTGTTTAAGTGACTAGAGGAAGAACATGGCCTGCCCTAGAGAGTACGGGGGAGACAAGGTTCAGAGCTGGACAGGGAAGCTGAGAGGAATAGGGGATAAGGCTGGTGAAATGTGAAATCTACTGTTATGGGCCAATAGAGCACCACAGAATATCTCTCCTCTCCTCTTGTGTTTGATGTATTGCAAGACACTCTCTCTCTCTCTCTCTCTCTCTCTCTCTCTCTCTCTCTCTCTCTCTCTCTCTCTCTCTCTCTCTCTCTCTCTCTCTCTCTCTCTCTCACTGATTATTGTATCCTGCCTCTCTCTCACTGTCTCTCTCCTCTCTCACTGTCTCCTGTCTATCTCCCCCCCCCCTCTCTCGCTCTCTCTCTCTCCTCTTTCTCTTTCTCTCTTTCTCTCTCTCTCTCTCTCTCTCTCTCTCTCTCTCTCTCTCTCTCTCTCTCTCTCTCTCTCTCTCTCTCTCTCTCTCTCTCTCTCTCTCTCTCGCTATTTTTCTCTGGTATAATGTTACTGTCTGCTTCCACCTTCAGTGGGTTTTCAAAAATAGCCTAATAAAACCGCAAGCTAATATTACAGTCTGTCTGTGTAAAACACAGCTATATTATGCTCCAATTGATTCTGCTACAGCTCTGCAAGGCTATACGGCTTTGTCTGCATCAATCATTCAGAGCTGAACAGTAAAATGGGATAATGTTACTTGTCTGTACAACAGAAAGTAGACTACTTTAACCTCTTAACACATTGAATGCTCATCACGAGATTTCTCTGGTTATCAGTAGAGATGTTCCGATACCATTTTTCCCTTCCCGATCCGATTCCGATACCTAAGCTTTGGGTATCGGCCGATACCAATACTGTAAGAGCCAAAGCTATATATATTTAGGTTATTTTATTATATGAATGTTTAATATTGATTGGATTTAGATAGAGGCAGTGAACCGTCGTATTTGTCATAATAGAGCATTGTAGGACATAGAACCTTCTAGAACGTTTGTGGATGTCATAATAAACCTTGCTAGAACATAAAACAGGCCGGAACGTTTGGGGGATTGTCATAGTAGCACTTTCTAGAACGTAAAACATTCTAGAACCACAGTATGACGTCATGATAGAAAATTATGGAACCTTTGTGATGTCACCATATGATGTCATAACCGAACATTCTAGAACCTTTGGGTCTCTATATAAGCGGGTGTTTCCTCAGTACGGCAGTTTGCATCTTCGACCCGATACCAGTGCATAGTTAAAAAAATAATTATATTATTTAAATAATAATATTTTATTTTACAGCTACAGATACTGTTTTATATAATACTGTTTTTAAGTAATAACTAGAAAGTAATGGTATTTATTCAACATCAGGTGATTGTATAGATTAGTATTAGTATCATTAATTGACAACTATGCTCAATGAGTTCACCCACGGAATGGTTGTTGGTACATTGGTTCCGCACGGACGTTCTACGTTGTTGCACTACCTATCCAGGCTGCTCCGTTTTTGTTAGCTCCTAGCAGAGGCTCTGGCTAGTAGTAATGTGTATGTTGTGATTATTAATGGACAATAAATATTCAACATTCTCTTTTGAGACTCCGCCTCAGACTCTTATCATTTGGCACTAAAAGCTAAACATTGTCACACTGTCACACGACACAGGTTAGCCACGTTAACGTGAGCTAGGTTAGCTAGCGTGAGCTACCGGTATAGATGGAAAGAATGTAACAATACTGGTGAAAAAGTGATTTACCTTGGAATATGAGGGCCGACGGTCCACTCTACTGGTTAAAGTAAAGTTGCGTACTCGTGAGTAGTACGTTCATTGATAAAGAAACATGTTGTTGATAAATTACGTCATAATGATATCGGAGCAAATAATTAGAGGGTACTCGCCGATACCGATACCAGCATTTTAGGCAGTATCGGAGGCATTTCCGATACTGGTATCGGTATCGGAACAACTCTAGTTATCAGCCCGCGGGTTGAATGCCCATCACGAGAATTCTCCGATTTTTTTTATTAGCGATCTGAATTCATATTTCATCAACCGAGTCTACCGTTGGTAATCCTGCCCCGCCAGGCGCTCAGATGTGAAAAAAGCGCCCCCTATCGTCTCCCAGATGGTAATGCACCATTTTGGATTGGACTCGATGAAAATGGATGAGAAAAAAAAACTCCGGAATCCACATTTTACTTCTCACGCATGTAACCGGAGCCGATCAGATTCATTCTGGACCCTTAGCACAGGGTTTACTATGTGTTTTACAGTATACGCGTGGGATCAATAAAAGGATAGATTTTTGGAATGGCGATCAGGAATTGGAATAATCCATTTGGATACCATCTGATCTCAGGTAAGGAATCTATTTTACCAGTCTTAGGATAATCAGACCCGTGTTCACAGAGATATAAGCTTTTCCCCTATAATGTGATATGGCTGTTTGACTGTAAGATCGATCAGGAACTGAGAGAATCGATTTTCAGCGAGCGGCACCAGCGTGCACACGTACACATAAACTATCGATAATCTAGCGTTTATTTGAAAACTATTCATAAATAGGCCGAAAAATGACAACGTTCTAGAATATTACAGTACAGGGCGATTATCATGGAATCTTTTATTTTTCCGTGAAAACGAGGGCTTTTCAAAATGCTATAAAACGGAAATGAACCGATAAAAAAACAATCCGCTTCGACAATGTTGACTGGAAATGAGTCATTGATAATGCGACGGACAGATTAGACACATAATTTAATAATTTAATTTAAAACATAGATTAGGCGATATTAATGCTAACATTGCAGTGGATGGTGGGCATTCAAGCACTAAATGTGCGCCCCCTGCTGGGCACTGAAAGTGTTAAGACCTAGCCAAGTAAATTGAGGATTTCTCCACTTCTACAAGGTCCATTTATCTATGGTATCTAGGGACATCTAGGGACATCAGGGAATGTATTCAGTGTCAGAAATATTGTGTCTGTTACTAGGCTTGAGTAAACTGTAATGAACCAAAGGAGAATATCAATTATTATTTATATTTCATCACCTCAAAAGCCCTGTTGCTTTTTTTTTTTTAAACTGGGCTTTTGAGGTGATGAAATCACTGCGCCCAGGTAGCTGATTGATTGATTGATTGATTGATTGATTGATTGATTGATTGGTTGATTGATGTTTTTTATTTTTTTGTCTTGCATACAGGTGTATGCCCAGCCCATATGGGCTTACAAGACACATAACAATAAGTATATAATACTTGAAAAATTACTTGACAAAATATGACATATAGACCAAGATGGCCACACAAAAAAGAAAATACAATAAAACGTAATATAACACAAGCTGTAAGCAATGTATGTAAACAAAGAAACAAGAGGAATTCATATACAATTATATAGGATATAGTGTGTTTTGTCTCAAGTGCCATGCTTTCTCCAAAAATCCTGCAAAACTGAAGATGTCCTCCACAAAAAAACAACTCAACATACAACTCTCAGACTGCCAAAACAAATCTGGATTTACAATTAGAATTTTCTCAAATAAAACCCTCCTCAAATCGGTGTACAAAGGGCAATAAAAAACAAAATGATATTCATCTTCCACCACTACCAGATCACATAGAACACACAACCGCTCAGGTTTACCTTGGAATCTACCCACTTCCACCGCCAATGGCAGGGTGCCAGACCTCAATTGGGCACACAGAGACCTCCGTCTTCTCTTTAAGTAGCAGCGTCAAAAAAAGGTTCTGAGCAGGCACGTGCACACATAGAGGCCAAGGGGTGCCTGAGCACCTGCCTTTTTGAGCCTCATCAAAAAAGTGCCATTTTTTTTTTTTTTTTTTTTTTTACTGTTACGCATATAGACTGCCCTTCCAACTGAAAAATGTCAGGATAGAATCAAAATATTAGGTAAAGAGAGAGAGATGCCCCATATTCCATTGCAGTTTGCACGGCCTCCTCAGCATGCCTCTCCGCGGACCTATATATTTTATGCATAGCGTGGGTGGTGATGATGATCATGATAGAAACCGCTGTTGAATGCTGGTATTACACTCATTGAGGGACACAAAGAAGTCAAGTCCGATGGGATTTGGGAATCTCAAATACAAATCGG
This sequence comes from Notolepis coatsorum, assembly GCF_963971535.1. Taxonomy (NCBI): domain Eukaryota; kingdom Metazoa; phylum Chordata; class Actinopteri; order Aulopiformes; family Paralepididae; genus Notolepis; species Notolepis coatsorum. The sequence continues at coordinate 102,638,444 of NC_140170.1, forward strand.
GATTGGAATAAAAAATGCATTTATATTAAACAATACAGAATATACAGCACTTCTTGGGGTCTGTAGGGTAAGCACTTATTCCCTCCCCCCTGAACATTTATGGAGATGTATGGGCCTTTTAAGTCAGTGATAAAAGTGTCTTTCAAGGATAAGTGAGCTCCTGCACTGATTATTATAGTTCAATATTCAATATTTGATCACCAAAACCCCCCAAAAAGCATAAAAAGGGGGCCCCCCGCCCGAAAAGGGCCCTTACAAATCGCGCTCGCGCTCGCTTAATATATACACACAAGTGTAGTGCCCTTTTCAGCCTTTGAGCACCTGCCCCTCTAAAGTCCTGTGCACGTCCATGGTTCTGAGTATATATCTGCTTAGAAAACGGAATGTAGAAAACGGATTTTTTTCTCCACATGGTAAAATCACAACATGTTCACAGGAACGTTTTGGAGTTGTATTTGGAGTGTATTTCGTGACTGTTGGGAACGGTGCGGCTGTTCCCTAAGCCTAATGCATGCACAGAGAAGAAAAGGGTATGTATCTGCTTGTCAAACTCCAGGGTAGATGGCAAATAAGCTACTTTCCCAAAAAGTTGGCGTGCTCCTTTAAGGGGTTAAACAGAAAGTATTACTATTACTTAACGTCTGTATGAAACTGTGAAGCACATTATGTGGATAATTCCCACATGATCACACGCAACATTACATAGGGGCACACACACACAAGTTAACCCAAGTAAGACAAATCCTACAGGATTTCTTCTTTTTCCAATAGTGTCTAATACGATTTTCTAAAATCCTATTAGATTTCTTTAATATACCGTAGGATCCTATTGCATTTCAAGTTTGCTTCCAATTGAATCTAATAGGATTTTTAAAAATCCAATTCGATTTATTTAATTTCCAATAGGATCTTATTGGATTCAGTTGGATGTTGTCCTATAGGATTTGTATCCTATTGGATAGGTTCCAACATCTAATAGGATTACCTAATGGTGTTTTTTATTGGAATCCTATAGGACTTTTTTTTTTACTAGGGAAACAAACGATGATTTCGAAGAAGCCTATGTTTCTCCTGCTTCCACCCCTCTTAGCCCATATGGCTGACCAGGGCGGAGGATGCCAAGTTTGGAGGTAACTGGCACGAGTAATTACGATCAAGGAAATTACAATGCAAAGTGAACAGCTGCTACCTTCACTGCTGACAAATCACAGTGAGCAAGACAGAGCACGCAAGAGAGGGGACGGGAGTGAGAGAAACAAAAAAGAGGAGGGGAGACTATGTTCTTGAATATTCCACAACTTTGCCCCTAAGTAGACTATTGGCTGCTCCCGGGCCCCATTTACCATTTAATCCCCAGTGTAAATATGCCCTTGGTGGCAATTCACCCAAAGCTGTACAAATACAAGCATCTGCCCAGATTATCTCAGTTCCTTTTCATGGTTTGCCCAGTCTGGCTCAGCCCTAATTCTAACCTATGTTTGAAACTTTAGCCCTATTCCTAAGTCACTGACAACAATTTTGGGACAACTGCACGTAATGTCGTCAACAGTCTGAAACAGAAATAGTCATTGCTGTGGTTTCCCAGTGGACTAGAGCAGTCTCGCAGGACTGATTTCACTCGCACTCGGAGAAAAGCACACAAAGGAAGAGGCGGTTTTCCTCATCAATCTCGTTATTTTTAGGACTTCTTCCGCCAAAATACAACTGAATTGGGGTAAATAATGGCAAACAAATACATGGAGCAGGCAAACAACCCTCTATCTCTCCACCAGTTTGTCCTTCTGGGCCAGACCTGCTTCTAAAATCAAACACACTGATTCACCAAGTCTTTGTTCAGCTTGGCCAGTCATTGTTGTAAAACTACCGGTGCCTGCTGTGTGGCTGCCTGGGGCTGGTTACTGCAGCACTGTCAGGTGTAGCTCAGGGTGCTGTGGGCTTCTGGGATATACTGTAGGTGTAGGGGGTATATCATGCCAGCAGCCATCTTGCAGATTTTCCTACCTAAGGACTATTCACTACGGAGCTGTTTGCCTTTCTTTCTCAAAGAATGAAACCCATTCAGTCAGTCCAGCAGATATTTACCTGGCTGTCACCTACAGTCAGTAGTTTCCTACTCACCTACTCGTCACCTACTCAGTGTTCCCTATATACAGTACCTATAGATTTTAGTGGCAGCCCACCACAAATACATTTCCCAAACAGATAACACATTAATAACGTCTCGTCATGTGTGTACACGGTCATTTCCACTGCTCCAACTCTACTCTGTGTACTGCCTGTCCCGGGTTGCCACCACCACCACAAATAACCTAAACACTGATTTGACACCCATTCACATGGCAACACATCCGTCTCATTCTGTGACACATGACGGTGTCACCGCGGCACATGGCTAGACACTCCGGCATCACAGAAAACCCACAACACAGCGGCATGTTGATAGCGCCGTTTGTATCAACAACGGTGTCGACAATCTGCATTCTGCAGGCAAGGTGCCATTCTGCAAGAGGATAGCAATCACTGCACACTGACTACTGCCAAAGCA